>NC_067401.1:10545269-10914019 GCF_016432865.1 Antechinus flavipes
CCGCTCTTCTCCGGACGTATTTGCTTCTCCTTAAAACGCTCTGAAGCGGGGCATCGGCCCCTCGGCCCGGGCCCCCACGGGCCCCCCTCTCCCTTCCCCCCCTTCCGAGGGGAGCCAGGTCAGATTCACAAATAACCGGAAACGTCCCAAAATGTGCCCAAATGGGACAGAACCGAGGCGATGCTGCTGGGTGGCCCCCCAGGCGCCCCCATTTCTCCTTGAACCCCACGTTCTGGCAGACCCCGGAGGTCTCGGGCCTGAGCCGCGCGTCCCCTGCAACAGCCACGGTCGGTCAGGAGCAGAGACCGGACTCGTCGGGGAGGGGGGCGTCCCGGGTGCGAGGAGCCGACAGGAGAGTGTCAGTGAAATGGGGGCAAAGGGAAGCGGTGCCTGGGGAAGAGCTTTAAGGGCCAAACTGAGGCGTGAGGGGGCCTGAAGGCGGGAGATGGTGGGGCCGTGGGGGGTGATGGGAAGGCTTCTAGTGCCCGGAGCGCTGGGGAGGCCGCCCCTCATTGCTGGGGAGCTCACACCTGGGGGGGGGGGGCTTCCTCCGCTCCTCCGAGCCTTTCAGCCGCGGGCTCTGCCCTGCCTCCGGCCGTTATTAAGCACCCGGGGCTCGGTCCGGCGCCATGCCCCGGGAAGCGAGGGCAGAAGCGACCCAGCCCTGCCCGCGGCCAGAGGCAACACCAGCAGCGGCTTCTGAAACGTGGCCATTTAGGGCCGCAGAGCGTTACCTCCTGCAGCCGGGGCAGCCGCGTGGTTCTCAGTTAGAGAAGGGGAAACCGAGGCGAGGAAGGCACCTCCTCCCGGGCTCACGCACGTGTTGGAGCCCGAGGTGACATTCGCACCCGGATCTCCGGCCCAGCAGCCACGGCCTAATCCCTGCAGTCCCAGGCCCTCGCCTTCCCGGGGGTGTCAGGTCGGCCCGGGGGGCTCCCAGCCTGCCCAGGCCAGGACACCGAGCCCTGGGGCCCCTCCCCCCAGCGCCCTGCTCAAGCCCCTCCCCCGCAGCCGTGAGTGCCAGCTCCCCCAGCCCAGAACTGCTCCAAGCTCTGCTTCTGCCCTCCCTTTGTGCTGCCCGCGTTCCCTGCTGGCTAATGGGCCAATTTTTTAGCATTACAGAGATTTGGACAATTTGCTGGCCCTGAGAAAAGAGAGTAGGACGAGCTGAGCTGCAGCACGGTTGGGGGGAGGGGTGGGGAAGAGAACAAAAAGGAGGGGGACGGTGCCCGTGTCCTGGAGAGCCCGCTCTGGGGGGGGGGCCGCTAGGCCCACGTACCCCCCCTCCCAAGGCCGCAGTGTGACACCGGCGTGAAGTTCGAGGAAGACAATCCCCCCTCCGGGCTCCGAGAGAAGGGGCTGGTGGGAGGGGCGGCCCCTGCTGCACCCGAAGCGGGCACAGAACCACCCACCGGACCCGGGAACCCGAGGGGGCCACGTAGCGGCCCCGACAATTAGAAAGGAGACGGGGCGGGGGAGAGAAAAAGCAGGAGGCAGGGAGAGAGACACAGGCACAAAGCAGAAAGAAACGGGGGGAATGAGACAGAGGCGGAAAAACAGACACAACGAGACAGAAACAGAGAGAGGGAGAGAAAGAGAGGGAGAGAGAGAGAGGAGAGAGAGAGAGAGAGAGAGAGAGAGAGAGAGGAGAGAGAGAGAGAGAGAGAGAGAGAGAGAGACAGAGAGACAGAGAGAGAGACAGAGAGAGAGAGAAAGAGACAGAGACAGAGAGAGGGAGACAGAGAGAGAGAAGAGAGAGAGAGAGAGAGAGAGAGAGAGAGAGAGAGAGAGAGAGAGAGAGAGAGAGAGAGAGACAGAGACAGAGACAGAAACAGAGAGAGGGAGACAGAGAGAGAGAAAGAGAGAGAGAGAGAGAGAGAGACAGAGAGAGAGAGAGAGAGACAGAGAGACAGAGACAGAGACAGAGAGAAAGAGAGACAGAGAGACAGAGAGAAAGAGAGAGACAGAGAGAGAGACAGAGAGAGAGAGAGACAGAGAGAGAGAGAGAGAGAGAGAGAGACAGAGACAGAGACAGAGAGAGAGACAGAGAGACAAAGACAGAGAGAGAGAGAGAAACAGGGAGAGAAACAAAGGCAGAGAGAGAGAGACAAGAGAGAGAGGAAAATAGAGACAGAGGGAGGGACAGAGAAAGACAGAGGCAAAGAAAGGAAGAGAGATTAAAGGAAGAGAAGAGGAAGATAGAGATAAAGACTGAGAAATGAGAGACAGAAACAGAGAGGGAAAGATAAAGGCAGAAAGATGCAAAAGAGAGAGACAGAGAGAGAAAGAAACAGGTGGAGAGAGGGAGGAAGAGTGATAAAGGCAGAGACATAACAGAGAAATAAAGCACAGAAACAAGAGGCAGAGAAAGGGAGAACAATAGAGATAAAGGTAGAGAGATGAGAGAGAAAGAAAGGAGTGACAGAGGACACAGAAAGAAACAGGCAGAGGGAGGAAGGAAGATAGTGACAGAGAGAGGGAGAGACAGAGATAGACAGAAGCAAAGAGAGGAAGATAGAGATAAAGGCAGAGAGATGAGAGAGAAAGAAGAGGAGATGGAGAGGGACAGAGACAGGCAGAGAGAGGGAAGAGCCAGCAGACTTCTGGAAAGGCTGGAGGCCTCAAGGATGGGCTCACGGAGCCCAAAGGCACGGGTCTGATTCAGCTCCAACAATAGTAATGGAGCCGGAGAGAGCCAGTCGTGAGCCCTTTATTAAGCACCTACTGTTCCAGCAGAACCCTGGGCCTACAGGCCCTTCTTGCAGGCTCCCATTCTCCCGAGCAGTGACGATGCTGGCACTGGGGGCAGCCAGGGGGCACAGGGGACGGAGCCCCAGCCCTGAAGTCAGGAGGCTCCGAGTTCAAATCTGGCCTCAGACACTTGGCCCCAATTGCCTCGGCCGACACTTTGTCTAACATTGGTTCACTGATGCTCCCAGCAACGCTCTGAGGTCCCCATTTTGCAGATGAGCAAAGTAAAAGGATTGGATCAAAGGCCTGTGAACTCCCCCCACCCTAAACCTCAGAGCCCCCCAAGCTCAGGTTTGCTGGACCCCGACTTAGCTGCCCTTTGCCATGATCGCCCGGTGTGGGGGAGGGCGGGGAGACAGGGCAGAGCCAGCTGTTCCTTCTCCCTCCGAGGGGCGCATCTTTCCTCTGTCTCCTCAGGGAGGGCTGAGCTGCTGTTTCTCACTAGCCCCTGGCCCCCTGCCCAGGAGATCCCGGGACCCAGCAGGACACCTGCCGGGGAAGGCACCCGGGGCCGCTTGCAGCCCCCCCAGCCCCTCCTGAAGAACCTGCTCTCCAAATGGGGGGATCAGGGAAGGAGGGAGGGAGAGGAGATGCGGAGGGGAGGGAGGAAGGGGAGGGAAGGGGGGCTGCGGGGGCTGGGTGCATTAAGTGATCACAGATCGCAATATTTCATTGCTGGCAATCCCAGGCAAGACATCAACTACTTGGGGAACGCAGCCTAAAAGCCTTTTGATTTTATTTCTTCCACTTGGCATTTTTTTCCTTCCCCTGTTAGTGTCCTTGAGAATGCTTCCCCTCCCCCTCCTCTCCTGCCACTTCTCCCAACTCCAGAGTGGAAGCAGAACGCCCCCCCCCCAAGCTTTTCCTCCCCGAGTCCGGGGGGGAGAAGGTCCCAAGGCTGAGCCAGACTCCAAATTCCTTGGGAGCAGCGACTGTTTGCCTTCTTCCTCCCAGTAGGTGCTTAATAAATGCTTAATAAGTGAACAAATGAATGATGGGAGACTGGAGGGCTCTCTCCATGTGACCAGCTTCTGGGTTGTTTCTCTCCATCTGAGAGGGTGCAGAGGAAATACTAACACACACACACACACACACACACACACACACCCTCACATTAATCATTCATTCACTAAAGGGGGATTTATTAGGCGCCTACTGTTTCTAGGCACAGCACAGGGAGGAAAGTGTCAGGGACCCTGGAGAAGGCACCAACCTCCAGGAGCTGGGCGACTCCCACCGAGCCAAGCCCCCGCCCCTGGGCCTCTGGGGGAGAGGGTTATTCCAGTTGGGACCAAAGTCCCCTTCAAAGCCACGTTTATCACCCCCCAAACTCCAACGCGAGCCCCAAAGCCAAGCTTGGGGGGGCACAGGAGAGGAAGCTGGGCAGGGAGACGGCCAGGAGGTTGCCGTGGGGGGAGGGCGATACAAAGGTTCTAGGAAGAAGCCCAGAAAGTTGGGGGCTCAGAGAAGGGCCTCGGGGGCTGCAAACATAGAACCCCCTTTTTGCGCTTTCAGCCCTGGCCCCCTTCAGGGTCAAAGGCAAACTGAGCAGTGATTCCCAGCCCAGAGGGGGCCGGCCCCTCCACGTGCCCGGGGGGACCCCCAGGAGCAGAGCCAGCCCTCGCTGCCGAGCAGCCCAAATAAGCAAATGCACATCAATAAATACAAACGCTGGCTCTCGGTGCGAGCTCACACACACACACACACACACACACACACACACACACACACAGGCTCTGCGCCAAGCACAGACCAGTAAAGATCCAGAAAGAGAGATGAACAGGGACATAAAACAATCCCTTGTGGCCTGGAGACACCGAAGGGGGGCTCGCATCTCAAAACGAGGGGCTTGTCACACAGACCCCAGGGGGCTGCCAAGTCCCACCTAACATCCAGCTAGATCAGGGACTCACAGATTGAGGGCCTTCTCGCTGAGGGGCCACCACTCTTTGCACCAGATTTGGGGTGACCCCACTCACTCCCCGAGGGCCTCCACAAAGTCCCTCCACTTCTCTGGGTCTCAGTTTCCTCATCTGGAGAATGGGGGAGCGGGACTAGCTGTCTGATGGCTAACAAGCCTCCCGGCTCCAAATTTGCCTTTCTCTCCATTCTGCAGACCGGCCCGATGATGTCACTGACCCATATTCCTTCTTCACCCCCCCACTCAGAGCCCCCCCCAGACTGAGCCAGCCCTACCCCCCCAGCCAGCTCCCATCTCTCCCCCCCCTCCAGCCCTTGGCCGTGCTCCATCCCTCACTAGCAGAAAGCGAGCTGGAATTTCACATCTATATTGTCAGGAATTAGTTAATTGAATGTGTCACCCCACTCTTGGGAGTCCGCCAGGGATCAATGGTGCTGCCTGGGGGGAGGGGGCTTGGGCTCCGGGAGTATTGACCCAAGGGCCAAGCCCGCTCCCTCCCCTGGGGCAGGTCCTCATCCTGCCGGCCTGGCTTGGCCTCCGACCCCCCAAGAAGGGCTGAGTCCCCCCTACCCGAGGGGCTCTGATGAGCTTCCCCACTGGGACCCCCAGCATGCCCCGGGTACCCAGTGCTTAGAGGACCTGGTTTTCCCTCCCCCAGACTCCCCTCCCTGGGCCCTGATTCCCTCTGGCTCGGCAGGGCTCTGCCTCATGGAGGAGCCGGCCAACATCTGCTGCCAGAGGACAGCGAAGGACGGCCAGGCTGCGGCCGGCTCTGCCAGCAGGGTCCCCTGCCAGGTCCCTGGGCGGGCGGAGGGGCTGGACCGGACGAAGCAATCACAGACAGGTCCGGGGGGGGGACCATCAGGCGGGGGGGCCAGAATCTCTCTGAACAGAGATCTCCGACTCCTGGGCGGGCTGTTTGGCGTGGGCAGTGGGGGAGAAGGGGCAGACAGCCATAGGAAGCAGAGGGGCTCTGGGGAAGGGGGGCTGCCCAGTCTGTGCCCCTCTCTGCTCAGACCTGGCAGGCTTGGGATGTGGAGGGAGGGACACGCAGTACAGGGGGCCGGGGATGGAGAACCACAGCCCCCCAGGTCTGTCCTTTAAGAGAGGGCTGACAAGGCTCCCTCTCCCCCTGCCCTCTCCTCTGGACTTTTCCTCCTTCATCCCTTCCCCCAGGGCTTACCCAAAGCCTCCAGCCTCCCCATCTCCCTTCACCTGGCAGCCAGAAAATGAAATGAATTCCTGAGCAAAGCCATTTGGGGGTGGGGGGAGGGGGGAGCGCAGCCAGCCAGCTCCTGTGGAGAACTCATTCCCCAGATACCTCGGGAATAAAGAGATTCTGCCAGGCAATTTGTCGGAGCCATTTAAACACTTAGAGGTTTTTCTGTGGCGCTCCTGCTCCTGCTCCCTGCCCCGCTGCCCCCATCTTCCTCAGCGGCTCTCCCGGGTCCCGCTCCTCGGCTTCCCCTCTTCCCTAAAGCCCCTTCTTCCTGGACCCTCACCCTTCCCATCCCCTCTCTGGCCTCTCCCCAATCTCCTTTTTCTGGCTCTTTGTCTGTCTGTCTCCCTGTTTCCTGATTACTTTTTTGGGGGGAGGGGGTGGGCAAGACAATCAGGGCTAAGTGACTTGCTTAGCAAGTGTCCAATGTCTGAGGTTAGATTTGAACTCGGAGTCCTCCGGGGCTCTACCCACTGCACCATCTAGCTGCCCACACTTCCCTCCCCCCAACTGCGTTTCCTTTCAGACCATACACAGCCCAGAAATCCAAGGGCTAGAGAGGTCCTGGAGGGATAGAATTTAGTGCTTGGATCCCCTCTAAATCAGGAAGTCTTTATTAAGCTCCTGCTGTGTGCAGCCTCTGCGCCCCTCAATCTCTTCCGGAGCACAGAGACTGCAGGAGCATTTTTCCTGCTAGGTGGGGTGGGGACCCTCTGGAGAGAGTTTGGGGTGGCGCAGTATTGCGGAAAGACTTTCACCTCAGATATCAGATTTCTGCTGTTGCTGTTCAATCCTTCCAATCTCGTCTGGTTCTTCATGACCCCCCGGGTATTTTCTTGGCAGAGACACGAGTGTTGGCCATTTTCCTCCCTCGCTCAAATTACAGGTGAAGAAACTGAGGCAAAGGGAGTGAAGTGACTTGCCCAGTGTCGCACAACTAGGAGAGTTTGAAGCCAGACTTGAACTCACTTCTTCCTGGCCCTGGGCTTCAATGAGGCTGATTGCCCAATCACACATACGGTCTCTGCTCAGAAGGTGCCAGGCCAGTGGCCTTGGCTCCCAGCGGCCGAGAACAGAAGCAGGATCGGTGGTGAAAATTATGGGAATGTGGGCTCAGAATAAGGGGGGCTCCCTGTCCCAAAACCGAGGGAACTGCCCCAGGAGGCTGCCCACCATCACAGGACTCAGTGCTGGAACACTGGATGAGAACCTATAGGAAACGCTGTCGAGAGAAGGTGAGAGTGCGGGATCTCCCGGGTCAGTGGGAAGCTTCTTGGTCTTCTGTCTCAGCCAATGGAAAGAGCTCTGCCTTTGGAGGCAGAGAATGTTCCTTCTGCCCCGTGCGCTACTGAAAAAGTCTCCTGACTTCTCCAAGTCTCAGTTTCTTCCTCTGTAAAACCAGAGAGCCGAGTGACAGAATTCCCAGGAGGCTTTTCAACCCTAAATCCATACTTGTCCAACCCGGAGCTCCAGGATCCACATCCCGAGTCTGGAACCTCCCATGGCCTTCGAGGGTCTCTCCTTTCCTTTGAGACAAGGAGCAAGCGTTGTCTTCTGCACGAAACTTTCCCTGAGCCTCCCAGACACCCAGGTACTGTCTTCCAAATTAGATTGCATTTAGCTAATTTGTACCTATTCACTTTACATTTGTGCTGGATTCCTATTTATGCGTATTTGCATCTTTCTGATTAGAATAGAAGCCCCTTATGAGTGAAGTCTGTTTCACTCTTTGCAGCGGCACACACCAGCTCTGGAACACGCTAGGTAGTTTTTTACAGAAAGTATTGATTGATCGGTGGCTCTAGAATCAGGAGAAAGTTTGGTTTTTAGTTGCACTTGCTAGGAGACCCCAGAAGCAGGGTCATCGATCATAGGACAGTAGAGCTTCAAGGAACTTGAAAAACTCATCCAGTCTTCCCTCTCGCCCTTTCCATCCGTCTTACAGATGAAGAGACTAAAAGCTCGGAGGAGCCAGGACTTGTTAAAGCCCACACGGGTAATGAGAAATAGGGGCCACTCTCCCCCCTCCAAATCCAGGGAGGGAGGATCAGAGGACTGGAGACTTTGAACTGAAAGGAAAGTAGGAAGACAGATAGTCTAACTGTCCCAGGAAGGGATTAGGGACTGAACCCTTAACGTCATCATTTTTCTACTGCACCATTTTGCCTCTGGTGGCCACTGGGGGACCTGGGGCGGTTTGGAAAGGGGGGGGCGCGCTGGTGGCAATGGGACAGAGGTGACCCCATAAAGTAGGAGGCCAGGGGGGTTCTGGCAAGAGGTTAAAGGTGTCAGGTTTGTGGGTTACGGTCTCTGGAAGACCCTCGGATGTCAGGACTACGAGGCTTGGGTTGGAAAGACCACACAAAATATACTTGGGGGTGACGTGAAAGACCTAGGGGAGACTCGTGGGAGCACTCAGGGCTACAACAAGGTGAGAAAGGACTTATCTTCATTAACAAGGGACAACAATGTGCTTCAGGAAGACAGTCCTTCGGATGGATCAATGACGCCCTACTGTGTGCCGGGACTTGTCCTCCATACTGAGTACATAGACACAGAACAGCCCCTGACCTCAAGGACCTCATGTTATTGAGGGACATGCGTGAAGACAAGTCGATACCAGTCCTCGACCATTTTATCTGGCCTTCCCACCCTGCTTTGTTCCTCCCCATTGGCCGGTCTGCCGGTCCCTCCCTCCCTTGTAGAGCCTGATCCTGAGAAAGCCAGAGCTACATTAAGTCTTTCCGGCTTGGGGCCCATTGTCACTGACTTCAGGGCCCCCGGAAGAGGCAAAACAAGGCTGCTCCAGAGAGGGGACGCGGGGGCCCTGAGCAGGTGAGACGGACATCGAGCCATTGGGCAGTGCGCTAAGTCAATTGAGCAACACACAAACTCCAGGTCGGACACTTAGAATCGAGAGAGAAACGTGAACCTGAGGTCCCCGCCCTCGCAGAGCTTGTGTCCTGTCGGGGGACACAGGAAATTCATGATGATAGCTAGCGCTGACACAGCACTTTGGGATTGGAAACGGGCTTTACAACACAACAATGTCTCATTCAGTCCTGTGACAACACTGAGGGAGACATCCACAGTATCCCCATTCTACAGATGATAAAACTGAGACTGAGGTCACACACCCAGTGTCTGAGGCCACGTTTACACTCAATTCTTCCTGAATCCGAGCCCACAACAATCCCCCTGTGCCACGCGGTTGCCTCTGACCATGTCGAGGAACATAATATAAATTAGATACAAAATATGCAGCTTAGGGGAATGAGAGAGACCATCCTAATTAGTGGTACTGGGGCAGTTCCACAGAGTGTGAGGAAAAGGGCGAAGGTGGGGCAGGGGCGGGGACCAGAGAGGGGGACCCACCAGGCAAAAGCGTGGAGGTGGGAAATTTGAATTGTGTCTATCAGACCTAGAAATGCAGGCTGGCATTGGCTTCTCGCGGCACTCGCTATTTCCCCTCCGACTGGCAGGAACAGCCTGCGGATCTTCAGGAGCCAGGCCCCCGGTGAGATATGGCGGGCTCGTGGATGATGAATGCCCCGTGAGCCTCGCACACCCCCCCACAGAGCCCCAGGAAGCCCCAGGCCGGGGCCATCTATCAAGGCAGGAGGAGGGAGGGAAAGACTGTTCCCCAAAGATTTGTAAAGGCCGGGGCCTCTGAGCACCTGCTTCCAACTCATTTTCCCTGAAATTCAATGTCACGTTCCTAAAGAGGGGGAAGGAGCGCAGGCTGCCCCGTTCCCCTTCGGAGAGATGGGAGACTCGGGATCCCGGACTGAGGGCGTCCGGCCCGGAGCCGGAAGGAGTTTGGGAGACCATCTAGCCCAGACTCCTCATCTATAAAATGAGGAACCAAACCCGGAGAGGAGCAGAGGGAGAGGATTCAGACACAGAGTCCGGAGGGGCCTTGGAAACCATCCAGCCCGACCCCTTTATTTCACACACAGGAAGTGACTGGTCCAAGAAGTGACCAAGGCAGAGTTCAAGCGTGGGTCCCGACCCAGAAGACAGGGCCCCTTCAGCGCCCCCCCCATTATCACGAGCCCAAACGTTCCCCCTGCTCTGGCCCCTTCAGCGCCCCCCCCCATTATCACGAGCCCAAACGGTCCCCCTGCTCTGGCTCGAAGATCTCCAGCAAGGAGGGGGACGGGACCTCCCAGAGCGGCCCGGGCCGGCTTGGAGCAGCTTCCACAGTCGGGGCTATTTTTTCTGCAGCCTCGGTTTGCTGGGCTGGACGTTGGGCATCGGTGCTACTCATGCCCTGTGGGACCGAGCAGAGGAAGCCTGATCCCGGCCCCACACGGGGCACGTCCGAGGCCTTTGAGGGACCCTCACGGGGAAGGCCCTTCCCCAGGCCGGATGCCCCCCCATCTCCTCCAGCTCCCCCTTGTCCCTCATCCCTGACCACCCGTCTCCGTTTTTGCTCTGAGAGGACAGAGGCAGAGCCGGGGGAGAACAGGCCTGCGGGCAGCTCCCGGCGGGCTCCAGACTCTCCCACCGGTCCCTGAGGCCTCCCCGGCGCGGGAACCAGGCCCAGTGGGGGAGGAGGAGGGAAGCTGAGGGGGAGGGGAGGCAGAAGCAGACTTCCATTTGCTCGTCTGCTCTGTCAGGTCGGTTAATCTGATCCCCAAGGAGAGACAAGCGGACTTCACTTTGGATGACAAACGAGGAGGGAAGAGGCGAGCCCTGCCCTGGTCACTGTCAGGGTGAGTAATGACCCTGCATTAAGACATTAGCCCTCGACAACGAGAGCCTCCCCTGCCTGCCCCGGCCCTGGGAGCCAGCACAGGCTGAAAATCCTCCCAGAAATCCAACCAGCAAAGGGGGGGCGAGACAGAATCGGGGGGAGGGGGAGGGGGAGGGGGGAGAGACAGGATCGGGGGGAGAGACAGCATGGGGGGGGAAGAGATAGCATGGGGGGAGACAGCAGCGAGGGGGGGGAGAGACAGCATGGGATGGGGGAGGGAAAGGGAGGGAGGAGGGAGCGGAGGGAGGAGGGAGAGGAGGCAAGCTGGCCCTTACCTGGCCACTGGCAGGAAGAGGTGATGGGGTGGCAGGAGCAGATCCGAGAGGGAGGGAAGGGGAAGGGGGGGAGCAGCCGCCTGCAAACTCGGATTCAGAAGGGACTTGGGATGTCATCGAGACTGGCCGAGGAGAAAGCCACGAAATGACCCTCCTTTCTTACTGAGGAGTCAGAGTTGTCCGGGCCATCGGGGGGGAAATGTGAGGTAGAAGCTAAAAATAAAAGGAGTCGGGATGGGGGAGGAGGATAATTGTACAAGAGAGTACCAGGGGAGCCGGAGACGTCCCGGGGTGAGGGGGAGAGCTGGGTTTGCCTCAGAGCCGGAATCCTGCCCTCATGTCTTATGAGCAGCGTGACCTCAGGAGAGTCACTGTAGAGGCAGCTGGGAGTGCCGGGTCTGGGCCCAGAGGGATGACCCTTCCTGAGTTCCAGTCTGGCCTCAGACATTTGCCGGCTGTGGGACTCCGGCCGAGTCACATAGCCCTGCCTGCCTCAGTTTCCTCATCTGTAAAATGAGCTGGAGAATGGCGATCACTCCTTTGCCCCAAATGGGATCCTGAAGAGCCGGACATGCCTGAAAAATGAACTAAGCAGCAAAGATGCTTTACTTTCTCTGGCCCTGTTTCCTCCCCTGTAAAATGGGAAAGGTCCATTGGGTAAAGAAGCTGCCCAAAGTCACAAAGATAGTACGGAGCCGGTGCCCCAAGTCCTCTGGTTTCCTGTGGCCTCCTTGGCCAAGAACCTCTGAATATCGGTGACAGTATTAGAATTCACATTAACGGCTTGGAGAGAAGCCGGCTCCTCGGGTTTGGGTTAACGAGCCAGCTGGTAATGTATGTTTCCAGCGCTGATCCGGAATCACGGAGGCCCTTGTTCAAATCCCGCCTCGGACGCTTACCAGATGCGCCTCCGAACAAGTCATTTGATCTCTCAGCCTCTGTTTCTTCATCTGTAAAATGGGGTTGTTAATAATATCTATTGATAATTGTATCTATCTCACAAGGTTGGTGTGAGTCTCAAATGAAATGACTATTTAATGCATTTTGCAAACCTTAAAACTCTATGAAAATGGGAGCTGAGGGCTGAGCTCTGGGAGCATCCAAAAGGTGGGGAGGGGACTGTGCCCTGAACCTCGGGTGAGTGAAATGACCACTGGAGACTGGGGCTGGAGGTTGGATTTTGGGGTGGGGCACACTCCCCACCCTCCCACTCTCCCCCCCCACACTCACACACTCACTCACAGCCATTACCTCCCAGGCACGGCATAAATCATGTGCCTTCTCGTACTGGAAGGGACGGCATGTGTACGAGGGACCGGCTTGTTCGTGGACCCGGCACGGGGGGACATGATGGGAAGGAGAAGCTGAGACACAAATCAGGGCTCCATGTGAGGGAGAATGCTTCCTACAAAGAAAGCCGCCCTGAGCGCAGTGGGCTCCCCCCCGGGAGACTTCAAGAAGTAACTGGAGGACCTCTTTTTGGGAAAGATGGCGGGGGAATGGGGAGGGGGGAGGGGGAGGATAAGTGCTCTGTTAAGATGCTGCTATGCAGGTCCCCAAGGTCCCCTGGGAATCTGGGAGTACGGAGGGGCTTTGGGATCTCTGGTTGTCCCTGCAGCTCCCCTTACTCTTTCTTCAAGTCCCTCCATTCTGAAGGCTGATTCCTCTGATGACTGAAACGAGAAAAAACAATAGCATGTGAGAAGAGGCGGAGAAAGTCATCCTGTTTTTCCCGCCCTCGAGCAGAGGACATCACTTCCTGCACCTTGAGCAGAGGACGTCACTTCCTGCACCTCAGTTCCCTGATCTGTAAATGGGGGACTTGAACAGGCAACCTTGAAGACCCCCCACCAAATGGGCGCGCTTGGGCTCCTTTGCCCGTTTCCCGGTCACCGGCACCTCTCGGCTCAGGCCCGGTGCCAGCGATTCAGTCCATCCGCGGCTGGAGAGGGGAGGAGGGGGCGGGACACAAGGGCAAACAGCTGGCATCGGACCCTGGCTCAGGGAGGCTGTTGGGGGGTCAGTGGGTCCATCGTGGGCGCAGCCGGCCGTACCAGGAGGAGGCGGCCAATGAGAAAGGCCCTTGGGTGAGACAGCATCACTTGGATGGTTCCACTTCCCTGGAAAGAGAAGGGAAAACAGATGGGGAGCAGAGGGGAGACAGAAGATGGCGCAAACTCAGCCCACAGCCCTTATTAAACACCTGCTGTATGGCACTAGCTGGACACAAGCATGAGGAGCTTCCCTTCTCCTGGGGGAACAACACGGAGTTAGATGGGCTGGCTCCAAATGCCAGGAATCTCTCTGGGCTGGGAGAGGGGGGACGTTGGCAACCCGGGTGCAGGAGAGGGAGGAGAAGAGGAAGAGCGGGAAAGCTTTCCAGAGAACGGAGGGACACGGAGTCTACGAGATGAGAACGTTCCAGGCGTGAGGAGCGGACGTGGAGGATGGAGCGTTGCCACTGGGGGCGAGCGAATGGCCCGACTGGACCACAGAGCGTCAGAGCGGCTAATACTGGAGCCAGACTGGGAAAGGCTTAGACTGCTGGACGGAGAAGGCCGCATCCCGCTGCTAGAGAAGCTGGGAAGATGGAGCTCCTTCCACAGAAGAGGGACACAGGGAGACCCGAGGTCAGGTCTGGAGTAGAAGGAGCTTGGAGAGGGATGAAACTGCCTCAGAGAGGGAAAAACCAGGGTACGGCGGGATCCCTTCCCACTGTTCTTCATCCAAGCTTTGCCACCCTCCCCATTCCAGTTCTGTGACTTCGAGTGGTTTGGGAATGGGGGTAAATATCTCTCGGGAGTCGGAAAGACCAGGACTCCTGCCTCTGACATCCACTATTTACTCTGGGCAAATTCCCTTTGGTCCTGTTCCTTCCGTTGTAAAATGGGAGCAGTGCTACAAGTTCCTGGCTCAAATAAGCTCGCGGTGTCTGGTCAACTCTAAAGCATAACATTTAATTCTATTGTACATGTTACTGTTTATCTTTCTTATTGTTATTACCAGGGTTCAAACCTGGTGCATTTGAATGACACTGTTTTCATTGGCAGAAAGAATGGTTATCAATGTTATATGCCTTTATCAGGGGTAAAGTTGGCAAGAGCTTGGAAGAACGGTGATATTTTATTTTAAATTTTTTAATGATAGCCTTTTGTTTTCAAAATAGCCTTGTGTTCCCAATTTTCTCCTTCCCTCCCCTCCCCTTAGACAGCAAGTGAGCCAAAATAGGTTAAACATATGCAATTCTTCTATATGTATTTCCATATTTATCGTGCTATACAAGAAAAACCAGAGCAAAAAAGATAAAAAAGGAGAAAGAAAAAAAATCAAGCAAACAACAAAAAGGTAAAAATACTATGTTGTGATCCACATTCAGTCGCACAGTCCTCTCTCTGGGGGCAGATGCTCTCTCCATCACAAGTCTGTTGGAATTGGCCTGAGTCACCTTGCTGTTGAAAGAGCCAAGTCTGTCAGAATTCATCATCGTATAATCTTGCTGTTGCCATATACAATGATCCCCTGGTCCCGCTCACTTCCCTCAGCCTCGGTTCCTGTCAGTCTCTCCAGGCCTCTCTGAAATCCTCCTGCTGATCGTTTCTTACAGAATAATAATATTCCATAAAATTCATATCTCATAACTTAGCTGACGGGCAGCCACTCAGCTTCCAGTTCCTCGCCATACAGAGAGGGCTGCCACAAACATTTTTGTATGAGTTCTTTTCCCTCCTTTAAGATCTCTTCGGGATGCAGACCCAATGGAGACACCGCTAGATCAAGGAATATGCACCATTTTGTAGCCCTTTGGGCATAGTTCCAAATTGCTCCCCAGAATGGTTGGATCAGTTCACAACTCCACCAACAAGGAATACCTTGTTCCATTAATAAGTGGAAGACAGATTTTGGAAGGACATACATGTTCCAGAAATGCCTCTATACAGAAAGAAAAGACTTTGAGAATTAGCCAACACACAGAGAAGCGGGTCCCTGATTTTCATCTCTTCCTAGACAAGGAGTTTCCCCTCGAGGGGAGCCGAAGACTCTCTTGGTGGAGCTGGTCCCCAGCTAGTTCCGAGATGAGTCTTAGACTCAGCCCCCCCCCCCCAGCAGAGCCAGCTTTGTTGAGAATAAATCCCTTCCCTTCCTCCCAGATGTGATTCTCCTCATGCATCCAGCACTCAGAGCAGTGGACCGTCCAGCCCCCACCCAGATGGGATCCAGATGAGAGAGTTTTGTCTTGGATCAGACGCAGACTTCGGCACGAGGGGACCGTGGAAGCTGGGACGGCGAACACCTGCAAGAAGAAGGTCAGCCTGCTCCCGAAGTCTGCTAAGAATGCCTCTGCCTGAGGCAGCTCCAGACTCAATCATTGCACTGGAAATCATCCAAGGACTTGAGGGCAGAATTATGGCGAAAATAACTAGCAAAGAGGTACTGCAGGGAGGGTGTCACACAGGGAGGGGGAGCGGGGGGAGCCCATCCCCAGCCGCTTGGCTGACAGTGTGTTCTGACCGGCACGCTGCTCGTCCTTTCTGTCTGGAACAAGCAGGCGGCTCTCCCCTGGCTGCCAGATGCAGGGGGACCCGAGTCTGGGGACCAGGAGAAGCCATCCCAGAGAATCATCAGAGAATCACAAACTCCAAGGCTAGCGAGGGGCCCCAGAGGCCCTCTGCCTTGAACCTGCCCCTGGACAGTGAACTGTCTGCCTTCTGATGTTTGGGATGCTCTGATTTCACTCTGAATCCATCATCTCTCGTGATACTGCCCTCCACATAGTAGGGAATTAACAACAAATTTATTGAATTCACTACAAATGAATAGAATTGACCAACGGGCTCACCATCCTCGCCCTTCAGACTTCCATCAAAATGGAAGTCACTTTTGGGGGGATCAGTCCATTTCGGGGGGGGAGGAGTTTTTCCTGACATCCAAGCCTCCGTGCAGCTGCTGGACAGAGGACAAACCTGGTTCTTTCCACAGAAGCCGAGCAGAATGAGTCTGTTCCAAAAGGTTTTGCAATTGCCAATGCATTACCCAGCCTGTATCTTGTAAATAAAAAGCTATAATAAAAAAATAATAATTTAAAAAATGAGTCTGTTCCTTCTTTTCTGTGACTGCTCTTCAAATACCATCATATTCCATCAGACTGTTCCCTTTTCAGGCTAACACCCCCCCATACCCCTTAATGGTGTATTTTCTCTTTTCTTTTTTAAATTTTCTTTTTGAAAATTTTAAAAATCTTTATTTTTAAAATATCTGCATAGAGTTTTCACCATTCACCCTTGCAAAACCTTATGTTCCAATTTTTTTCTCTTTCCCTTCCCCACACCCTTTACCCAGCAAGTAAGCTAATATATATTAAATATGTACAATTCTTCTATATATATTTCCATAATTGTCATGTTACACAAGAAAAATCAGATCAAGAAGGAAAAAGAAATGAGAAAGAAAACAAAATGCAAGCAAATAACAGCAGAAAAAGTGAGAATGCTGTGTTGTGATCCACATTCAGTCCCACAGTCCTCTCTCTGGGTGCAGATGGCTCTCTCCATCCATCTCTCTCCATTTTGGGGGACCGACCTGAATCGTCTCATTGTTGAAAAAAGTCACGTCCATCAGAATTGATCATCATATAATTTTGTTGTTATTGTGTACAACGATCTCCTGGTCCTGCTCATTTCCCTCAGCATCAGTTCCTGTCAGTCTCTCCAGGCCTTTCTGAAATCATCCTGCTGGTCATTTCTTATAGAACAATAATGTTCCATAACATTCATATATTTGCTATATTTTCTAATCTCTTAATTCTGCATCTTCTGGAAATGTTTGAGCTTATCACTGAGCTGCGTAAAATATATGGCTCAGAGCAGCGTATGACACTCTGACCGGCTCAGAGGAGAACTGATTTTCTCTAGGATGGCATTGGTTTTCTTGATTGCTGATTCATGATTGGTCTTGTGCTCTACTAAAGCCCCAAATCCTTTTCACAAAAACTGTGCTTTTTCATCTGTGAGACTGATTTCTGGAACCAAAATGCAAGATTTTATACTTCTAATTAAATGTCCTCTTATTACAGTGGGCCCATACTTCTAGCCTGCCAAGATCTTTTTGGATCTTGATTCCATCATCCAACAAACCTCTATGTCTCTCCGAGCTTCCTGACATCTGCAAATGTGACATAGAGGCCTTCTATGACTTCATCTCAGTAATTGATTTTAAGATGTTTAATAACAGATTCTGTGGACATTCTATTAAGAGACTCTGGCTAGGAAGCTGGCTCTAGAATTAGGAAGACAAGTTCAAATTTGACCTCGGATACTAACTAGCAAGTGCTTAAAATGGAGATAATGTTAGGACTACCTCCCAAGGTAGATATAAGGAGGAAATGAGTTAATGTTTGTGTATCTTCCAAGCTTCCAATGCTACAGAAATATCAGCTGTTATTATGAAAGACCTTATCAAATTGTAATTTATGGTTAGAATTAACCCTCACCCTAAATGTCGACTCTTGTCTGGATCCAGTTAACCAACTATTTGTGAATCTAACTGACTTGTGGTGTGACTACCTCACATTCCCTGCCCCCCTTTTTTCCATACACACACCAAAAAACTCACGAGAAACTTGACAAAATGCTTTGCTGCAATCAAGGTATTTATAGCATTCTCATTCTCTACCAGCCTAGTAATCCTGTCAAAAAAGGAAATATGGTTAGTCGGGTATAGTCTGTTCTCAATAGTAATGATCCTAGAATGTTGACAGGAAAAGATGTCAAGCTCACTGCGTTAGACTTTGCAGTCTCTCTCTCTCTCTCTCTCTTTCTCTCTCTCTCTCTGTCTCTGTCTCTCTCTCTGTCTCTCTCTCTCTCTTTCTCTCTCTCTTTCTGTTTTTCTCTCTCTTTCTGTCTTTCTCTCTCTCTTTCTCTCTCTCTCTCTCTCTTTCTCTCTCTCTCTTTCTCTCTCTCTCTTTCTCTCTCTCTTTCTCTCTCTCTCTCTTTCTCTCTCTTCTCTCTCTCTCTCTTCCTGTCTCTCTCTCTCTCTTCCTGTCTCTCTCTCTCTCTCTTCTCTCTCTCTCTCTCTCTCTCTC
Source organism: Antechinus flavipes (assembly GCF_016432865.1). NCBI lineage: Eukaryota > Metazoa > Chordata > Mammalia > Dasyuromorphia > Dasyuridae > Antechinus > Antechinus flavipes. The sequence continues at coordinate 10,563,273 of NC_067401.1, forward strand.
TCTCTCTTCCTGTCTCTCTCTCTCTTCCTGTCTCTCTCTTTCTTTCTCTCTCTCTCTTTTTGTCTCTCTCTCTCTCCCTTTCTCTCTTTCTCTCTCTCTTCCTGTCTCTCTCTCTTTCTTTCTCTTTCTCTCTCTCTCTCCCTGTCTCTCTGTACAGTTGTGTGTCTCTGTTTCTGTCTCTGTCTTTATCTCTGCTCTCTTTCTGTATAATTGTGTGTCTGTCTCTCTGTCTCTCTGTCTGTCTTTATCTCTGTCTCTCTCTCCCTATTTCTCTCTATAATTGTGTTTCTGTCTCTGTCTCTCTCTGTCTCTCTTTTCCTCCCTGTCTCTTTTAAAAACTGGGACTTTCACCTTTCTCCTATCCTACAGCTCCTCTCTTATTCTCCAGAATTTTTCAACAATCCCTATAGCTCAGCAATGATTTTCACTGGAGTTTTTTTTAGTACCTGAGTATGTTATTCAGTTCTGATTGCATTCAAGACTCAGCTCAAACTCCATCTCTCTCAAATTACCTTCTATCTCTTCTGTACATGATTTGCATGTACCAAGTTGTTTACATGGTCTTTCTATTATAATGTGAAGTTCCTTGAGGGCAGAAACCATTTTTTTCCCTTTCTTTGTATCCTCGGCACTGGCACATAGTAGGTGTTTAATAAATGCTTATTTTTGGACTGACTTGGTCAAGTGATTCACACTCATCAAAGTCATTTTGGAATTCTCTCATTATCTTTCTCCTTATCTCTGGTTTCAAATACATTTTAGCCATTTTTTCTTCTGTCCTTTCTAGTCAAAGTCATTCTGCTTAGAGAAAGCAGAAACAGAAGAATTCTGGGATTGTGGATTTAGATTTGGAAGTAACCTTAGAGTTAACTCATCAAGTCCAGCCCCATCATTTTTTTTTCTGCTGAGGCAACTGGGGTTAAGGTCAGATTTGAACTCAGGTCCTCCTGACTTCAGGGCTGGTACTCTATCCCCTGCACCACCCAGCTGCCCCGGCCCCCTCATTTTTACAGATGAAGAAACCGAGGCCCAAAGAAGTTTAATGTCTTACCCACCTGGGGTCACAGTGGTGGATTTAAACTCAGCTGCCTGACTCCCTAATTCAGTGCCTTCACCGCGCCCCACACTGCTGGGCTGGGAGGCTTCACTTCCCTTTGTTTTCATTTATCGTCATCCTCTACACCTTCGGGATCTGTCCTCCCCAGTGTTCCCTAGCCAATCCCTAATATTACCTTTCCTCCTTTTTCCATCTTTAGTTTTCCTTGCCAGACTTGCCTCGTTCTGAAATTTAGTGTTTCTAACATTGTTTTTAAGGGGCCGTGGCCCATTTTTGTATTCAGGCTTCACTGGGCACCCGCTTCCATCTTCTGCTCTTCCAACTTTCAAAACCTAAGTAACTGTCAGTCTCACGACCATGGGAGAGAGGCAAGTAAAAGCAGAGTTCTGCCTTCTCCCAGCCACCCCTCCTCCTGCTCTCTTCCATAATCCCACCCACTTTGGAGTCCCCCCTCTTGCCCCGACACAGCTCAAAACAAACAAACAGATTTTCTTTATCATCTCCCAAATTGACCACTAGCCCCCTTTCCTTCATGGCTTCCGTGCTCCCGACACAAATCTCGCAGGATCATAATACTCTTTCAGACTTATTCTATTTACTTGCCCTTCCTTTCATGTTTTACACGTCTCTGCGAGGCAGGTTTGCCAAAAAGTTCCCTAAGCATCAACATCAATCTTTGCGGGCAGTTCTGATCATTTATGCTCATAGCCCAAGATTTTATTCTTGAGCGTTTCCCAGGCCTTTTTTTGGCAACTGAAAAAGAGCAGGCTCCTGGATCCTCGGATCCCATCTGTCCCTCCTCTGAAGGCTTTGAAATCTGCTCTCAGGGCCGGCGATGGCTAATTTTCCTCTCCTTTGTCACTCCCAATTTTGATGGAGCCATTGCTTGCTTCCGAATCTCCCATCATTTCTATCGAGCATTAAGGTCATCTCGGGTGTGATTATTTAGGACAGACAGATGCTGCTCTGATAGCTAAATGAATCCTACAGGGATCCATCCCCAGTAGCAAGGTGAGATGGACTGTGAAAACCTCCGAATGGAACTCGGTCCTCGAGATGATAAAATCTCTTGCAGGTGTTTATGCATTCACTCGTGTATAAATATACACATCTGTATGTACATCCATTTATAACCTTGATAGATAGGAGAGTGTCACTGTTAATACATCGGACACAGTGAAGGAAGAGTAAAGGATGACTCTTGTGGTTACAAATCACGGTGATTGGTTCACTCAAAAATAATAGGGAGGTTATGAAAGGGGGACGGATCTGGGAGGAGAGGTGATTTTATTTACTTACAAATACGAGTGCGTCTATACATAGACGCCTCTCCCGGCATTTTGCTCCTCTCAAGGTGACATGGATACTGGTTGTCATGGCAGCGATTCCAATATCACCCATGGGAAATGGTGACATCAGGTTGGAAGTGCACCCCAGGTGATGGGAGGCTTTGGGAGAGGTGATCTGGAGGACAAAATCCAAAGTCTCTCTTGGATGTGAGAAGAGGTGGCCAAAAACCCAACTTCCCATTAGAGTAAAACCATCAGACTCATGGGAAATGGCAAAGTTTCCGAGAGCGGCTCTCCCACAAAAGTAGTTTCCCCCGGTCTCTCTTTCAGTCCACACACATTGCTTAAGCACTTATTATTTGCAGAGCGGTCCCAAAATTGCATTAGGCCATCAGTCAATCAAAATGGATTTCTCGGGAGCCTGCTACGCACAAGACACTACATTGGGTCATGAGGGCAAATGACTAAAAGATGGAGACGGAGTAAAGGAGCTTACCTCCTATTTGGTGAAATTGCACTCATGCACATAAGTTACTGTGGGACATACAAAGTGGTTGGGAGAGCTGGGGGACTCAGGGGGTGCTCCCTGAAGGATGTCGCACCAGACCCGACTTCTGAAGGAAGTTAGGGACCCTGACAGGGAGAGGGATTCCCTTCCAGGCAGAAAGGGCAATTCTACAAAGGCCTGGAGGTGGAAAGGGACCACAATCCACGAGGAATGGCGAGCGGATCGGGATGACGCCAAAATGGCGCACGGAGGGGAGTTGTGGGCAATAAACCTTCAAAAGCAGGCTCGAGGAAGGCCGCGGAGGGCTTTAAATGCCAACTAGAGACATTTGTATTGGATCCCAGAGGCACTCGGAGTGACAGTTAGAGGAGTGCTTTAAGACTCTCAATTTGGCAGCTCTGTGGAGGATGGGCTGGAGGAGGGAAATCGATGAAGAGGCTATTTATTGCGCTATTCCAGGTGAGAGGGGAGGAGATGAATTGGGGGGATTGGACAAAGAGGGGAGGAAAAGTCAAGGATGAATCCTGAAGTTACAAATCTTGAAGGATGGGAGCGTCCTTAATAGAAATAGGGAAGTCAAGAGAGGGAGGGTTTGGGGAGAGAAGCTCATGAATTTGGTTTTGGACAGGTTGAGTTTGAGATGTCGGCAGGGCAGCCATCTGAAAGATCTGCCGGGCAGCCGGTGGCACTGGAGCTCAGGGAGAGAGAGGCCCGGATCTTCAGGCCTTCTGCGTCAGTGAAAGCAGAGAAGGGACCGCGTGGGAGACGCGGAGGTGAGGATGTAAAAGAATGGAAATCTGGCGTCGGTGAGAGCCCAGAGAGAACGGAGGCCCCGGCCGGGTCCTGGGCTTTCTCCACAGGTGGGAGGCGGGATAGGGACGATGAGCTGGCAGAGGAGATGGAGAAAGAGCAGCCAGACAGGCGAGGCATAAGAACGTCTCAAACACCAGAGAGAGAGAGAGAGAGAGGAGTCAACGTGCCGGAGAAGGTCAGGAAGGAAGGAATGGAGAAAGGCCACTGAGTTTGGCAATTGAGAGATCACTGGTCCCCGGGAGAAGGCAGTTCCAGCTGAGTGATGAGGCCGGAAGCCAGAGAGTTCAACAGAGTGAGGGGAGAGCGAGTGGAAAGCACAGCGTGGACAGCAATTTCAGAGCTTTGCTGAGGAGGGGAGGAGAGGAGGAGGATCATAGCTTATCCAGGGTGGCAAATACTGGGTGTGTTTGTAGGTAGCAGGGAGAGAGAGGAGACAGGGAGAGATTGAGGTGAGACAGAGACATAGGCAGAGAAAAAAAGAGACAGAGACAGAGAGAGATAGAGACAGAGAGAGAGAGAGAGACAGAGACAGAGACAGAGAGAGACAGAGACAGAGAGAGAGAGACAGAGAGAGAGACAGAGACAGGCAGAGAGAGAGACTAAGAGTCAGAAAGGAAAGACAGCAAAAGTGCTCAAGAGAGGATGATTGCAGGAGGCCATGTTTGAGGATGGCAGCAAGGATACAGAGAGAGGAGAGGAGCATCCCTTCATCCAGAACTAGGAGGAGAGGATGGGCAGGGAATCTACGAGGGATGTGAGGGACCCCAGGGGGTAGTGGATGAGTGAAGGTCTTTGCCCTCCAGGAGGCAGCTTGGGGCGTCTGGAAAAGCCTCGTGGAGCAGCAGAATCCTTCACTCGGGGCCAGAAAAGCCCGGGGTGCAGTTTGCCCCTGACACACAGCGAGCCCCAGGCTGCCTCCGTGATCCCTGGTTTGCTCATGTGTGTATTAAGTGGAACAAGAACAGGCCGTTGTGAAAGACTCCATAAAGGGCTCGGGAACCGGGCGCCAGAATTGCTGGCCCGATGGCAGGGCTGGAGGGAAGGGGGGCGGTTCCATCAGCCAGAACCTCGGGCGGTGCCATCTTGGCCCTGGGAGAAAGGACGGACTCCTGTGGGGCGTTGGAGGCTTCCCTGTCTGGGAGCGGCCCGTCTTTGTGGAGCTTCTTCCCGCGCGCGCGCCCCCCTTGGCCCCCCGACATGTTGCCAGAGCCGGTGCCTTCCTGTCCCCAGACAGACGCCACCTCCAGCTCTCCGGCAGGGCTACGTTCCCGCCTCGTTTCTGCTTTTTAGAATCCTTAAATCCCCCCAAGCTCAGGAGCTGAAGCTTCTCTGTGGGGGCCACGGACCGACTCCCTGACCTCTGCCAGCCTCCGGCTCCTTTGCCTTTGCCCCGTCTGGGTGACTTCCCTCAGTGGGACGGAAGCTCTTCGAGGGGCTGAGGCTTTGTCCCCCTGTGCCTAGCACCGTGCCCGGCACTAACAGACCCTCCACAAGCGCTAGTTTATTGAACGAGCCAGTTCGCCCCAGACCTTCCCCCCTCCCCTGCCCTTGTCTCTCCCCATCTCTCTCGGCGGCCCTCCCCTCCCCCCCTCCTGCAGGCAGGCATCCAGAGACATTCTCCCTTTCAAGACCTGTCAGGTCCATTTTAATTTGATTTCATTTGGATAACCGTGTGGGGGCGGGGTGGGATACAGCCCGAGTCCGGGGACGGCCCAGAGCCCCGCGTCCTGCCCGAGGCCGTCGCTTCCCAGGCTTCTCAGGTCCGGGGGTTCTGAACCCGTCCCCAGATGCCGGGGGGCCGGCGCCGTGGGAGCCCGGGATGGAGCCGGTCCAGAGCCCCGCTGTGGCTCCCGGCTCGGAGGGATATGTCAGGCTCAGACACTTACACCGCAGTTAAGCGAGGTAACAAGACAGATGGGTTTCCAGCTCACAGCTGACAAGCCCCTTGCCTGGGCTCCAGCTCCCCGCCTTCCTCTCCCTCCTTGCTTCCTCCTGCTCCAGCCAACCCCACTGCCTGGGCTCCAACTCCCCTCCTTCCTTCCCTCTTCCTTCCTCCCTCCCCTCCTTCCCTTCCCTTTCCCTTCCTTCCTCTCCCTCCCCTCCTTCCCTTCCCATTCCCTTCCTTCCTCTCCCTCCCCTTCTTTTTTTCCTTTTCTCTTCCTTCCCCTCCCCTCCTCTTCTTCCCTTCCCATTCCCTGCCTTCCTCTGCCTCCCCTTTTCCCCTTCTCTTTCCCTTCCTTCCTCTCCCTCCCCTCCTTCCCTTCCCATTCCCTTCCTTCCTCTCCCTCCCCTTCTTCCCTTCCCTTTCCCCTCCTTTCTCTCCCTCCCCTCTTCTTGCCCCAACCAACCCCCTTGCCTGGGCTCCATCTTCCTTCCCCTCCCCTCCTCTCGATTCTCCTTCCTCCCTTTCTCCCTGCCCAGCCGGCAGGGAAAGAAGCTGAAATGGGGGAAAGGAGGGTCCTAGGAGAAGAAACTAAGAGGCCTGGGAAAGACCCACGTACTGTAAGTCTGTGAGAGACAGAGGGAACCTCCCCTCCCCCGCACCAGTCCCTCCCCCTCTCCCCCTTCAAGCTTGCCCTTCTACGGCAACAGAAGACCCGGCTGCAAACGTTACCCCTGTCACTTACTGGCAAGACACATTCTCTGGGCCTCAGTTTCCCCTCTTGTGAGATAAGGAGGTCGAACTGAAGAGCTCTAGGTCTCTGATTCTAGCTCACTGATGACACAGGGCCTGGTGTGGGAGGTCCAGGGGAGCAGGCTGGAGTCTGCAGCTCCTTCAGACCTGCTCCCCCCCTCCTTCCTCCACCTGGGAAAGACACCTTCCGATCTTTGTAAATTATTTTTAAACACTAAATGTTGAAAATTTTTTCTTTACACTTAATTGGAAAAAAACTATTTGCTAAAATAAATCAATAATTTTGTTGACCAAAGACTCTTCATTGAGAGGACTGGAGGGTCAGGAGGAGGCAGGAGCACCAGCTAGAGTCAAAAACACAGTGTAAGACACATAGTAGGTACTCAATGAATTAGTTAGTTCAACTACTATTTATTAAGCACCTATAGTGTTCAAGGTAATATATGAAGGGGGGAAAAACAGTTACTGCCTCAAGGAGTTTATATTCCTCTTAAATACAAAGTCGTTTGAGGAAGAACAGAACTCTAAAAACTGGGCTGAGGATGAAGGCTTCGTAGAGGAAAGAGCATTGGAGCTGGGCTTTAAAAAAAGAAAATTCGGAGAGTTGGGCTGAGAAGGTGTGGAAGGAGGGCCTGTACAAATGCACGGAGGTGGGAGAGGACCTGGGAGTTTGGCTAGAATGAAGGATGAGTCAAGGGGGATCTCATGAAATAGGGCTGAAAAAGGAGGCCCAGGAGGGCCTTGGATAGTGTGCTCAAGACTCTTAACCTCCAAGTACCAGGGACCCACTGAAGGTAGTTTTTCACTGGGGTGGGATGGGGGGGACGTTAGTGAAATGGAAGAGGGCAAGAATGGCCATGAGCCACGGCTTGCCAAAAGCCTGGCTTGCCATACTTCCCAGGAGAGCGGGGGAGCTGAGCCAGAGGAATACAGTAACCGCCGTTTCCTAGATGTTCCCTCCCTCATCTCATCCATCACCGTCGGCTTCCCCACCACATCTTCATCTGCCTTATACTTGTCACAGGGCTGTTGAGAATATCGACTGGGCTAATGTCCTGGGAGAGCTCTTTGGGGGTCATTGCTCAGGAAAGAGAAACGGGCAGTGGCTCTTGCCATGATTTTCAACATGGCAATGCAGCCTAGTGGGCAGCCAGTTAGCAGCAGAATAGGAAAGACTTGGCTTCAGGTCCTGACACAAAATGGCACCATGACCCTGAGTGTGGAAGCAGGACCCTCCACACTGGTAGAAAATTGGGAATTCCCTACCCCGAGCTCAGGTCCAAATTTTCCCTCTTCCCCCGACACTGTCTGCCCCACAGTTGGCTCCCTTAAGCCATCCATTTGTCTTCAGCCTCGTGTCCACGATCTGTCCCCAAACCCCTTTCTTAAATTTATAAAATTTAGGCCAGACCTGCCCAACTCACCGGCTTCCTAACTCCCAAGCTACAGCGTGATTGAAAGCCCCTTTCTAGGCAGCGTGAAGTGCTGGTCATTGTTTCTGCCTTCAAGTCTCGGAGGAGCTGTCACCGGGAAAGGGTAAGATTTGTTCTGTTTGGCTCCAGAGTGTGGAACCAGGAACAATACATGAAATTTAGAAAAAGGGAAATAAGGTCAGGAAAAACTTCCCGATGATGAGGACTGTCCAAAAAGCGGGCCTGGATACCCTAGGAAACAACGAATTCATCTCTGGAGGTCTTCACCTGGAGACTGGATGACCTCGTGGATGTACAGAAGAGATTCCTGTTGGGTCCGAGTAGAATTAGCTTCTCTCTGGCATCCTTCCTGCTCTATAATTCTCCATTCTCTATCCTCAGACCGCTTACTCTGTCCCTGACCACCCCAGGTCCTTCCTTTGGTGCAACTGAACAAGTGTCCACCATGTTGCCCAAGTCCTCTTCTTCATACACTGCAAAGGAAGTCAGAGGCTGGCCTGGGCTAAACCCTTAATGTCCTTTTCTTCCTCAGTCCGAGGGACAGTCAACCAATGGGTCAGCTGCTTTCAACACAGAGTATATACAATGTCCAAGAGTAATCTACAATTTGAAGGATTATAGACAGAGTTGGAAGGGACCTCCGAAGCCATCGAGTCAAATTCTCACATCCCACACAGAGAAATTGAAGGCTAGTGACCTGCCTAAGATTACCTGCTGGTAAATATCTGACGTGGGATTTGAACTCAGGTCCTCCTAACTCCAAGTTCAATGCCCTATCCACCACCCCAGGCATCTGCAAAACCAAAATTCTTATTGCTAGAGTAGTACGCTCTTTTGTCTTATCTTCCCTGGTCTGTCTCATCATCTGGTCCAAATGACCTTCCCTTCCTGTATGACTCTCCTCTTCTTCCAGTCTAATTTTCCCAGTGGTTCTTTTGCTCCAATGATCATCTCAGTCCAAGTCAGACCACGTCTAAGGTACTATTGTAAGGTGCTGTTCCATTCCAGGCATGATCTTTCTGGGAGACACTGATTGGCTAGAACAAGACAAGCCAAAGTATCACGAGACTGAATCCTCTAAGAAAAGGTTGAAAGGATTGGAGAAGGTTCAGAGACAACCTGACAGCAGTCTTCACATATTTAAAAAGTGGAAGAGGGATTGGACTCCTTTTATTTAGCTTCAGAGGGAAAGAATTATAAATAATGAGTGGAAATCACCGGGGTAAACTGAGATTTATGTCAGAAAAAAAACTTCCTAATCATCGGAGCTGTCCAGAAACGGAAGGTTCTGATTCCAAGAAGTAATGGACTTGTCATCGTTGGAAGTCTTCAAGCAGAAAACCTGTGGATATTCAGCGTGCTCTAATGGAGATGTTTTCTAGACATGGATGGGACTAGAGGGCTACTGAGCTCTCCTCTCACTGTGAAACTCTGTGACCTTTTCCTTCCTTCCTTCCCCCCTTTTACTTAGTAAATAACGACGATAATAGCTCACACGTCTATAGATGTTGAAAGTTTGCAAAATGTTTTCAATATATTATCTCACTTGATCCTCTCAACCTGCGAAGGAGGTGGTTTTCTAACCCCCATTTTATAGATGAGGAAACTGAAGTGACTTGCTTAGAGTCACAGAGCTAAGAAGTGGGTGAGGCAGGATTTGAACCGGGTTCTTCCTGTCACCAAACCTCACGCCCTATCAGCAATGCTCTATGGTGGTAGAGTATATAGAGTTGCTGTGTTATTATATATATTATTATATCCCTTACTCTTGAAGGATTCAGCCAGGCGGGTTCAGTCCTCTGGGCCCCCCAGCCCAGAAAAGGATTCTTCCTTTCTCTCATCACAAGTAGAAGGCAGGAAACCATGTGCGTTCCAGACAGACATTTAAAATGTGGAAGTTCCAACTCTTCTGGGGGAAAATAGGATTGTACAATGAAAGTGACTAAAACATCCACACCCTGTGACTCAGAGAGCAAGACCAATGTCCTGAGGAGGTCACAGACAAAAAGAAAAAAAAGGACAGAGCAGCCTTTTTTTTTTGGGGGGGGGGGGGAGCAGAGAACTGGAAAGAAAGCAAACGCCCATGGAGGAGGGAAAGGCTGAACAAACAGGAAAACCGTGGAATTATTATTGTGCTGCATAATGAATGCTGAGAAGCGTGGGAGGAAGTCATGTGCACCGATGCAAAGTGAAGCGAGCAGAACCAGGAAACAAACAGTGACTAAGAAAAGGGCGGAGGCTGTGGAAACAGGGACAAATCAATTAGAACTGAACGTCGGGAAATCACAATGACCTGAAAGGACAGCTTTGAGAGGGTCCCCTGCTCCTTTCTTTTAAGAGATTGGGGCTATGCTGCTTTGGTTTGTGGCAGGGGGAGGGGAGGGTTGTTTTTTTTTTTTGTTTGTTTTTTTGTTTTTTTTTTTTGATATATTGGTCAATTTTGGTGAATTGTTGTGTTTTTTTCTTTTTTGCTTCTAAGAAATGGTTCTTAAGGAAGAGGCAAGGGAGGTATGCACTGGGAAATGTAGATGAATAAAAAAATTGCTACTTTCAAGTGGCTTCCATTCAGTCCAGGCATAAATCCTTCTATGTGTTATTTAATTTTAACATTTTAAAAATTTTTTATTTCTGAACTCTCTGTCTCTATCTCTATCTCTGTTTCTAGCTCTATCTTCCTCCCTCTCTCTCTCTGTCTCTCTCTATCTCTCTCTGTCTATCTCATCTCTGCTTTTTTCTCTATTTTTTCTACTTCTGTCTGTCTGTCTGTCTGTCTCTCTCTCTGTCTCTGTATCTCTCTCTCTCTCCCTCTTCTATTTCTGTCTCTCTCTCCCCCTCTGTCTCTGTCTCTTTATTTCTCTTTCTGTCTCTATTTTGCTGTCTCATCTCTCTGCCTTTATCTCCATCTTCCTCCCTCTCTCTGCATCTGTGTGTGTCTTTCCCCATCCACCCACCCACCCCACCCTTCCCTCTGTCTCTTTTTGTTTGTCTGCCTCCCTATTCCTCTTTCCCCCTCCTTTCTCTTCCCCTCTTTCTCTCTCATTTTCAGGTATAATTCTATGAAGAGATGAAATCTATAAAGAAGTCTCTTCATATCCCTAAGCCTCAGTTTCTCCATCTGTAAAAGATGCTTCAACTGCCCATCAGTGAGCTTCTAAAATGGTCACCGGTGATATTCTCTGGTCTTACAACCACGTTCCTGAGGTACGGCACTAATTGCTCAGGGCCTCTTGCTTCTCCCTGGCACCAAGAGGCCTCGAGGTGGAGTCTGGGAAGAGCTCAGTCTCCATGGCCCTGCCACTGTAGAGGAGGCACCCAGAGGGAAGGAGGCTGCCATAGGGAGGGAGGGAAGGAGCCTGCTCGTCACCCCTGCCTGGGACAAAGAGACGCGTCAGGGCAAGAGCGGAGCTTCCCAGACAAGATTTAGCCCGTGCCAGCCACGCTTAACCTAGGGAGAGCTCTGGGGCTTTGTGATTTGACAACCTCATCCGCCTGCCCTTCCTTTTGCTTTCCGCCTTAATTCCCAAGTAAAGCTTTTTAAACACTGACTGTCTGTTGGTTGAGTTATAGAACCAGCATTTACTGACTCTCTGCTCCTAGGCGTGGTGCCAGGAGATGGCAGGGAAAGATAAGAGAACCGAACCCCTCCCCCTGTAAGGATGGGGCCTTGGTAGAGTGGGGGATGGGGGACTCATCACCTATGGGAGTCCCAGAAGATAATTTTCCACAAACACTCAGTGTCCCACCTTTCACCCAACCAACAGTTGCAAAGAATGGGACAGTCCCTTAGGGGTCACCTAGTCCGAACTCCTCATTTTACAGAAGGAGAAACTGAGGCCCTCAAAGGGACTTGCCCAAAGTCACTCAGATAGGAAGTGGCAGCGCTGGATTTGATCTCAAGTTCTAGAGCTCAAATCCAGTGTATAGTGCTAGAGCTGGGACGTGCTAGAGCTGGACTGGAAATCAGAGAGGAATTGTCAGAGGAGGGGGAATTAGAGAAAGCTTCACCCGGGACCTGTAATCATGTTTTCTGGGAACATTGTGACAGCTGTTTTTCTAGTAATAGAATTGGTTTCCTTTGCAATCCTATGTATTTTATTTTATGCATTTAACAGCAATATCCCTCTCTAAGGTTAAGATTCCCGATCTAATCCAATCTGCCCATTTTGTAGATGGAAAAATGAAGGCCTAGTGAGAGGAAGTGTGATAAGCAGGAAGGCACAGTTTGTCCAGCTCCTGAAGACAGATTCTCCAGAAGCAGGTGCAGGCCCCCGGCCGCTGGGCCATGGCTGCCCATTGTGTGCCATCTCCTAAGAGCCACTGCTTGCTGGTCCCCCCATCCCTCCCGGCCTCCAGGCCCCGAGCAGCCAGATATTCAGTGGCCTCCGTGGCCATGCGGGGGACCCAGCTGAGCTGCAGATTATCTCTCGGGGGAGGAGGGAGGGCAGGAGCTGGCCTTTCCCACTCTCCCGCTCTCCTTGTTCACCCCCAACTCCTCAGAGGGCCCGGGCCCTGGGCCTAGCCAGGGTGGCTTCCTCTCCGGGGGCTGCAGCCCCGGTCACGGCCTGGGAGAGGAGCCGCTTTTGTTCCCGGCTTTGTCTCCCCGACTGCAGGAGCGCTTCCCTTCCCTTCCGCATGAATCATGTGTGGGTAGGTTTATTTTCTCAAGCAATTTCACTAAATGCAGTGGGGCGGGCAGGCCCGCCCCCAGAGGAGCCGCCAGAGGAGGGAGGGGGAGGGAAAGGGGAAAGAGGAGGGGGCCAGGGAGACTGAGGACTGGCTCGTCCTTCCCAAAGGCTATTAGCGTGAGAGCCCAGCTTCCCCTCGCGGCTGCCTGCTGAGGGATGCCCGGAGAGGCCTGTGACCGGGGCCAGGAGGAGCAGTCCTCCCCTCCCCCCAGTCCTCCTCCTCTCCCGCGAGCAGCCCTCCTCCCCAGCCCACTTCTGGCTCCCTCTGGCGGGGTCCAGCTTTGCCCACCTCTGAGTTCAGGGACCCGGGGCCCAGAAGTTGAGGCCGGGGGACAATAAGGCTGGAGCGGGAGGGAGAGCCCGGCCGGCCTCCTAGCGGAGCCACCTTCTGGCTGGGGAAAATTGAAGGACTTTGTCTTTTCCTCAGGAAGGGGGAAGGGGGCCATCCGTCTCAGCCCCTCCCTCCAAGGACTGCTTAGCAGCCCAGACACGGAAGCGGGGACACATTCCCATTACAGTCATGGAGAGAAACAATCAGCTAATGCCCCCTCCTCCCTTCTTGCTTCTTCTCCCCCGGCTCCCCCTCCTCTCTGCTCATCCTTCTCCCCCTGCTCTTCCAGCACCGAGGGGTCCTCAAGTCCCCGGGGAACGAGGGGAACAAAGAGGGGGTGGGAAGGCTCAGCAGAGTGGGGGAGGAAAGACAAAGGATTCCGGGCGGGGGCTGAGGCTGGAGCCCCGGTGTCCCGGCCGGGCTGGGCGGTCCCTGCGCTCGGGGATCACTTTGTTTTCCCTCCTTCCGCGGAGGAGGCCGGGAAGGGCTTTGTCCACAGAGTTGAAGAGTCTCCCCCACAAAGAGCAAACGGCAGAGGCTGCGTCCAAGGCTGGGCCGGGACGCGCCCCTCGCTGCTGCCCCGCCCAGCCCGGTCCCCTCGGGAGCCACAGCGAGGGCTGCTGGTGCTCCCACGTGGGCAGAGGTGACCCGCGTGGCCGTGGGGCGGGAGAGTCTGGGCCCTGGCGGCCTCCCTAAGAGGAGGGACTTGGCGGGCCTCAATTGCACAAAAACAGGGGAAATGTCTGCTCCGCCCGGGCCCTGACTCGGGGCTCCAAACAAAGCGGAGACCGCCCTCACGTTCCGCAGGGGGCCACGCGGGCACGGGGATGGCCCCTCCTCCCGCAGGTCCCAAGCGTGGGGCCCCCGCTCCTTACGGGGGAGCAGCTGAGGCGCAGGGAAGAGACTCGCCCAAGGTGACGCCGCGCGGGCGCTGAGAGGCCGGGGCAGGATTTGGACAGATCTAGGTCTCCTTTGGAGCCTTCACCTCCTTAGGGCCTTTCCAGCTCCAAAGCCCGGCCTAGAACGAGGCGGCCGTCAGCGGCGGAGAATTCTCCCCCCAAGGGACACCTCCCCGCCCAGCCCGGGTTCTAGATGTAGAACTCGAGGACCTTGGCTCATGTGGAAGCGTCAAAGGGCAAATGGAGCCCCGGGCGCCTGGGTGAGAAGCCGCTGTCCAGCGCAGGGGTGCTGCCCCGCCCTGCCTCCCGGGAGGGGGACAGGCAGCACCCCCCCCCAGATTCGGGGGGGGGGGCAGGAAGCAGCGGCGGCCTCCCTCCTCCGGCCCGGGTCCTCCCCCCTCCCCAGGCCCTGCCACCGCTAATGCCGCAGATAATTCGTCCCTGCGCAGAGCGATTACCCCGCAAATGGGCCGCATTTCATCTTAGGCGGGGGGCTGCTGCCGCGGGGCTGCCGGCTTGTTTATTCCCGCTCCTCTCCCTAATAGCCTACAGCGATTTATTAGCGTCGCGCCCCGCGCTGCGGATGCAGAGGCGGCCGGGCTGAGGCTGCGCCCGCTACCGCGCCCCCCTCTCCCGCGCCCCCCTCTCCCGCGCCCCCTGGCCTCCACGCCCCGCCCGCAGTCCTTCCGGGGGGAGGGGCCCCCAGACTCGGTGCTTGGCTGAGCTGGGCCGGGAGGGAGGAGGGAAGGGGAGCTAAGACCTTGGGATGGGACGAAGACCAGACCCCAGAGGGGGTGCGTGGCAGGGCTGGAGGGAAGAGGAGCCTGGGACTTAAGGGCAGGACCTGGCTCGGGATGGAGTGGGGTTAGGACTGGACTCCTGGGGAGGCTGGGATGTAGGTAACTGGACCGTGGGGAGCAGGAGACAGAGGCGCCTGGGAGGCCAGAAGCTGAGGGGCTGGGTCCGGGAGGGAGGGGAAAGGACTACTCCTAGGGTTGGGAAATGGGGCTCAGCTCCCCCCTCCTCTGTCCGGGGTTTTCGGCCCAGTGCCTCTCCCACGGTTCCCAGCTAGCTCCAGACCGAACAGCCTTTCCATTGGAAGGCCCGTGGGGCCAGAGAGCAGGGGGATAAATGGGGGTGGCTGCGCCAGGAATGGATAGCTCCCCTCACCTCCCCCTTAGCCTGGCGAGGAAAAGGGCAGGGAGTGAGAGAATGGGAAGCCGCTGACCCGGAAGGCGTGAGTGGAAGGAGCAGAGGGGCCTGATGAGGCTGGGAGGGGCGGCAGGATTGCCCCAGGAAGGACTGGAGTCTAGGCCGGGCCCCAAACTGGACAGACTCCTAGACATCCAGCCCTGGGCAAGGGGGCAGTGCCTGCTCCGCGCTGGGACCCCTGCCCACCCTCAAGGGACTATGGGTCCCTTGCTCCCACTCACTGGGTGCTTCCCAGGGACTGACTTTTAATGTCCCAACTTGCCCCCATCCCATTCCCAGTTGTCTTACACCTGACTTGTCACACCCCCCCCCTTATTTTGGGACCCAGCGACTCTGGCTTCCTGGTTGTCCCTCCCACCAGCCACAGGGGTCATTAGCACTGGCCGACCCCACGCCTGGAACCCCCGCCCTCATCTCCACCTGCTCTGACTCCCTGACTTCCTTCAAGTCCCAGCTAAACTCTCCCCTTCTGCAGCAATCCTTTCCAGACCCCCCTTGATTCATCCGTTGATTCTCCCTTACACCGTCCATACCTTTCTGAACACAGTGGTTTGCATGTTGCCTCCTCCATTGGACGGGGAGCTCCTTACCTCTTGAGCTCTCCTAGCCCAGGCACAGTGGGCGCTTATGAAATGTTGTCTGACTGATGGAAAGCCCTGGATTCCCTTCCCATCTCAGACTCTAGTTAGCTTTGTGGCCCCGAACAGCTCCCCTGCGCCTCCTGCCTCTGACCCATCCTGCTTCAGGCCCTTGGCCAAACCACTTCACCTCTCAGTATTTCAGGCAATTCTAAGACAAGCAATCTGCCATGGGGGAGGAAATTTCCACAGAGGGAGTTGCTTTGCTAATGACATCTCCCCCCAAAACTGGGGGCTAGGAGGAAGGTGTGTTCTCCCTTAAGGGAAATTAGTCTCATTTCACGAAGAAACTCTGTCCTGTTGCTTTCCGGTCCTAAATCTGAGTTTCCAGTGTTTTAGAAAAGAGGCTCTTAGGGGCCTCCTTTAATAAATAGATGAACATTGTTTAAAGTTTAATGTTTAATGGCACTTCTAAAGCAGTTGCGAATCGTTTCCCCCCCTTAAGATTCAAGGAATCATTCCCACTGGGCTCTTAGTTAACAGAATCATTTGCTGAATCAAACTTTTATAAGCCTGGTGCCCCTTTCCAGAGTATCCCAACCTCCAAAGGAACGAAATTTGCTTGTGCCACATGACGATTTCTCTTTGAAAAAGTCTGGATATTAACCCTTGAAGCCCCACTCGGTTCCAAATAAAAGCTGAAGTTGGATTATGGCGGCACCTCAGGCAACTTTATTTCTCAGAAAATCTGCCTATAGGCTTTCTCCTCCCCACCAGCTTTGTTTTTTAAAAGAAAGTCATAGAATTTTAAGGCATTGCTGAGGACCTGGTGAAATTCAAAAGAGGAGAGACGCTGGATCTCTTATCGGCAATGTACAATGCAAGATGGCGGCGGTTTGGGGGGGTGTCTGCCTAAAACAAGTTAGACACATTAAATCAAGGGTTTCAAGGTCTATAAAGAGATCAATGAGAAGGTTAAGGACAAATCTTCAGGAATCCCCCCAAAAGGACTTCCAGGAACTTCCAGGAACTCTGTGTCTTGTACAGATGCTCTAACTTAACCCTAGCCTCCCCCGAACTGTATATACTTGTGAGTGAGTGAGTGACAGGGTTTGGGAGGCAGGGGAAGGTTTTGTACCAACTCTTATTATATTATCTTAGTAAATATCCTTAACTAAAAGCTAATTAAATTTGGATTTCTCTCTCGATGGATAATCAATTAGAAAAGCTCTACTGCCATCGCCGGGCAGACCATCGGGGCCCCCCGACGCTCCGAGGAGGCGAGGGGCCTGCCCTGTTCTATAGAATCGGCCTAGGAGTAGGTATGAGAAAGGCCACGTTCTCCTGGGATCTCTCGCCTCCCAAGGCTGTGGATGAAGAGGAAGAATATTGAAGGGATTGAGACGAAGGAGCCCAGAACCCATCCTGGAAGTAGGCTTATTTAACTAAATCTTAATGTTGTCAATTTTTGATACAATCTCATGTTATCTTTTTCCCCCTGAGAATCGAGTGCCGAGCTAGAGTATTTCCATAAATTGATGATTAATGTGTTTCCAGACAAGTCGCTTAGGCAGCTCTCTGGAAACCGGCAGAGAAGGTGAGATCCGCTTTGGTTGGTAGAGGGTGGGAGTTCACCCGGAAACCCCCGCGCCCTTGGACGCACAAGTCTGAATGGAAAAATAATGGTGGTGATGAATACCTCTCATCTCGACGGTGCTGCACACAGTGATTTACAAAGATTTTGCTCACAAAAAGCCAGCGAGGCGGATGGCGCAGATATCACCTCCTCTATGAAGAGTCAGAGGCTCAGAGAAGAGGGTGGGCAAGCCCCATGTAGCTAGGACACGGCGGAAGATCTGAATCGGGGTCTTCCTTGCTCCGAGTACCCTGTACATGCGGCACGTGTGGCTGGAGCCAATTCATCGGCCAAAACCAAAGAACAAACTATATTGGGGAGTTTCTCTTCACTCTGCGCAGAGGCCACGGTGGTCGGGACTGGCACTGCCTGGGCACTAAGAACAGGGGATCAGCTGATCAGCCGCCATTCATTTCCTGGGAATCCCTCGTAGGTCCAGGCCCAGGAGGGAAGAGCACTGGATCCCTGGGCCCGAGCGCCAGATCCATCCTCTGAGGAGCCAGATGGCCTCAGAAAAGACATTGATAAGACTTAGATATTTCGTTTTGCACTTGCTGTCTCTTCCAATCAAATGTAAACTCCAAGAGGACAAGGATGGGCTTCCTCTTGCCTTTGTATTCCCAGCACTTAGCATACCACTGGCATATACTTGGTGCCTAATAAATGCATGTTGGTTGATTCGTTTATCAAGCAGGGATAATGACATTTGCAGCAACTTCCTCACAGAGTTTTCCTGTGGTTTGAATAAAATGAGTATAAGATATTTATAAACCAGTGAGCATTGTCTCAATATGGGCTAAATATTGTAAGGGGGGGGGAGGGTGAGAGGTGGGGGAGGGAGGGAAAGGCTTAACACAGGATCAAAGATCAAGACCCAGAAGGGGCTTCTGTCGTCATCTGGTTCAATCTCCTCATTTTATAAATGAGGAAACTGAAGCTCATTAAGGTTAAATGGCCTACTAGGATCACACCGATATAATAGGATTTGAACTCAGGTCCTTCTCATCTTCAGAGGAAAGAAATATATTTTGGGGAGCTAACCATCCAGTTGCAGAAAGCCAAGGAATGGGCATGATTCCCTGGGGAGTTCAGGGAGGGAAGAAGGACTGAGGAAGGCAGGAAGGCCTCCTGGAGGAGGTGGATCTTGGGCTTGGCCTGGAAGGGTGGGTTAGAAGGGAGACTCGCTTTTTGTGCTTTGACGATAACACAGCGTTCTGCTTGTGGCAAGCCCGCATGGAGCACTCTGTGGCGGCCATTTTCCCAACTGCCCGTGCTCCCGTCGTGTGCCCGCCTCACGGTTTGGTCATTCTCACACTATTTCCAACTCTTTTCATCATCACTGCGTCGCTCCTAGTGATCGGTGTGATCAGTGACATTGCTGTTATGGTTGTAGTTGTTTGGGGGCACCATGAACCACGCCCAGAGAAGACGGCAAACCTAACTGATCAATATTATATCCACCGACTCCTTCTCCCTCCTCATAGTCCCGGCGATACAACAAGATTGACGTTAGGCAGTTGATAGCCCTACAACTGCCTCTGAGCGTTCCAGCGAAAGGAAGAGCTGTTGATGTGGCGAAATTCATGGTTGTCTCATGTGGAGAAAACAGCCTTCAGCAAGCACCACCCTAAGCAGGCAGCTGCCATCGGCAGGGAGGCAAGACCCTCCACAGTAAAAAATAATAATAATACAACCCAGTGAAGGCTCAGATGATGATTCTTTTTTTTTTTTTTTTTTTTTTTTTGCCGAGGCAATCAGGGTTAAGTGACTTGCCCAGGATCCCACAGCCAGGAAGTGTTAAGTGACTGAGGCCAGATTTGAACTCAGCTCCTCCTGACTTCAGGGCTGTGCTCCATCCACCACATTAATTAGCTGCCCTTGATTCCCATTTTTGAACAAATAAACTATTTAAATTGTAATGTATATTTCCGGCCTAATACTCTATCGCACGTACCAGACCGCAAGATAGTGTAAACGGAACCCTGGGAAACTAAAATATCACCCCACTCACTGTATTGCAAAATTTGCTTTATTGTGCTGCTCTGGAGCCAAACTCAGAATCTCTCTGTCTAACAGAGGCCGCGACAGTTGTTAGGGCTAGGAGTGGGCAGGATTTATGAGACGAGGAGAACCGTCGCCCTCCCCATCAGAGCAATCGCTCGACTTTCCGCTAAATTGCTAGAGACCACCTGTATCTACAATAACAGCAGCCCCCGCTCGGGGAGCTCTGAAGCTCCTGAATCAAAGATCTGCCCAGTGCTTAGCATGTGCTTGGCCCCTAGTGCTCATAAATACCAGAGAGAAATTGTGTGGAAAATTCTTTGAGCTAATGGCCTGAGAAATATCTGACTCAGGTGACGTTCTCTCTTCCATTCTAATTGTGTCTTTAACATTAATAGCCTGGGAGAGTTACAGGCTGGTCACCCGGGTCACCCAGAGCCCGGTGGCAGAAGGACCAATGGGGTTTGAGGCTAGAGAGGCAAGCAGAATCTCCAGGAGAGTGCCTGGGGGTTGGAGGGCAGGAGAGCCGGCTTCTGGCCCAGCTTGGCCAGGAATTAGCCTTTATCTCTTACCTTTGGGCCTCGGTTTCCCTACGGTAAAATGGGATCGTAATGTCTATCCCTGCCCACAAGAGGTTCACAAAAGGTAACAGAGGTAAAAGCACTTGGCATAGTGAAGGTCAGATTTCTATGAAACTGAAAGGCTTTTGTGCAAAAATAATCATCATCAAGTTAAGCAAAATTACAAGGGGAACAGTAAAAGATGGACGGGATCATTGCTGTGAAGTGAAAGCCACATGCTAAGTCACAGATCGGGGGAGCCAGGCTGGGCCCGAATCTACGGAAGAATCCTGTCTCTCTGCCTGATGCTGCCCCCTGTGACCTTGAGTTTTGGTGTTACCGTCTGTGAAATGGGAGGGAGCGGGAGGAGGTGATCTCCTGGGTCTCTTCAAGTTCTTATAGGAAGAGCTTCCTGTCATTGGAAGTGTTCAACAAAAGACAGATTTCGCAGAGGAGATTCCCCAGTTGAGCGGAAGGCTGAGCTGATTTCTCAGATGCCAGGAATTGCCTCTTATCTTTGTGGTGGGACCACTGAAGTTGACGGATCATTTATGGTGCTTGGCCAGTGAAGAGCGAGGGGATGGGGTTAATCAAATAACACTCCTGCTGGTTAGCAAGGTAGGCAGTCCCGGGCTCCTGGGGCAGCTCCAAGGGAAGAGAGCCCCTTGACCGAGGGCAGCCACAAATATACTCTAACCTCAGGAGTCTGTGGCAGCGCATGTGGGTTACCCTTCCCAGCAATGCTATGCTCGTGACTCCCCCCCCACACACACACACTAGTGCATTTCCCATGCACAAATTAGCCACTGATTTTCAAAAAATGCAACGAGAACCCGATATTGACATAAATTGCACCATAAATCGGAATTGTACGCTCCCACCAATGTAAATGGTGTTCATGGGAAAAGTGGGCATGGTACCCGAAGGGCCGAGATCGTAAAGCTTACATGTGGGCAGGGAAACAACTCTGAACCTCCAGCCTTCGCCGTGCTCTTTGGGGACCTAGGAACCTTCCATAAAAATTCCTGGATGAGCAGAATCTCTGCATTAAACTATCATTTCCACCGTAAACTGAGCCGATCCGTGCCGGGCTTGACTTTACAACTCACTGAACATGACATCTTGGCTGGACCAGCTGCTGTTCTGATGCTCTCCTCTCAAGCCGTGCCTTTGCTTAGCCGGCCTTGCTCCTTGACAGCAGCCGTAGTGTCTGTCACTCCCAGCTTTCGCCTTCTCGGAGGCTTCCAATTTAGTGCAAAGTCGCTCCCGCTCTGCTCCTCAGCAGGATTCTCCTCCTCCTCCTCCTGTCAGCGAGCAAGGAAGAGAAGTAGCCCCCGTGTTCATGTTCCAAGCAGGGACGGCTAACAATTGTCCCTTCTAACCCTCCTGCTTCCCTTAACTCTCCTCGACTCAGTCGTGGGGAGGAGCCCGATTCTCACCTCCTGGATGACCAGCTAAATTAGGTCGGCCCCATGATTACCGAAAGTTTGGAGTTCCGTGATTCATCGAAAAGCTCTCCGATTCCTCAGTGCGAAGCACTGAAGGCCACTTTGCTCTCCCTCCCCTCCAGTATTCCAGAACTTGTCATAGTTAAACGAGCAGTTGCTGTCTCAGAATATTGAGTCAATCCAAATTTCAGTGAAGGCTTTTTTTTTAGAATTCTAAGGTCAATCTGTGCTCCCAGACAAATAAACTGCCAACATTTATGGTTCCCTCGGCAGCCGTGGCTCAGCTTAGCCAAGAATGAGCCCCTGGGCCTGACCAGTTTCCCACTTTGTCCCACGCTCCTCCGAGCTCTTGGCTTTGCACTAGGCTGTAAATGGCGTCAGTTCCATTCCCACGCTCCGCTCAGCTCTGGACTAGGCTCAGCCGTGGAAGAGAAGGAAAAAGGCAGCAAGTCCAAACCTTAGGAACCTCACAGACTCCAGTCTTCCTCAGAGGCCTTCTCGTAGGATCCTCAGCCCAGGCTTGTCTTTTCTTTCCAACCCTCGGAAAGGGTCTGAGCTCAGGAAACCTCTGTGGTCACTGGAGTTAGACTGGAGTGAAGATTCGGGGTCAAGGTGTTAACAGCCAAGCTTGGGACTCTCCATTCAAGGGTGTTAGACTGAGAGAAACGAGAAGCACCTACTCAGTGAGACATCCAGGCCCCGGGAAAGCAGAAGAAACACCGGCCACCAGATCGATTCCAAGATCAAGTCCTTGCTCTTCCTTCGAATGGTGATGGAAACTGAGCTAGATTCTGAACTGCCCTGAGCCTTAGCTCCCTTCTCTAAAGCCTGAGAGAACAATAGCTGCCCCTCCTACCCCACAGAGCTGTCATGGGGTGCAAAGGAGATCATGGTTTCAGGGTGATTTGCGATAAGGTGGAGCCCACCCCTTCTGTGCCCCCTTCCAAGCCAGGACAGATTAACCAAAGACCACCTTTCTCTCTCTTTCTGTCTCTGTTTGCTGTCTCTTTCCTTTTTCTCTGTCTCTGTGTCTCTCTCTGTGTGTCTATCTGTCTGTTCTCTCTCTCCTTCCCTCCCCTCCTCACTTCTCTTTCTCCCTCTCCCCCTTTCCCTCCCTCTTTCCCTCCCTTCCTCCTCTCTTTTCTCTCTCCTTTTCTCTATCTCTGTCTTTCTCTGTGTGTTTCTGTCTGTCTGTCTGTCCCACACTTACAGTGACGTACGCAGATGCAGACACCCACAGACACATTCACAGACACACACACACACACCCCTCAAACAGCCGGCGCCAGAAAGCAAAACGGCTCTTCTAGGACAACAGAGTTGTCTTTGACCTTAAATGAAGCCAAATATTTGTTGGGGAAGAAAAGTCACAAAGGCTGTCATAGGACCCTCAATCAGGGGACCGCCACTCCAGAGCTGCAGGGACCTCAGAAGCCATAGACCCTGACTCTCTCATTTTACAGATGAGCAAACTGAGGCCCAGAGGGGAAAGTGAGCTGCTGGCAGGGGGAAGGTGTGAATCCAAGTCCTCTGATTCCAGAATCACCATTCTTTCCAAAAGCCACTTGATTGACACAAGAAAGCCCCTAAGCCTGGCTTACCACTCTCTAAAGCTATAAATTGAAGGGGATGATCTGAATTGGGAGAGGGAGTTTCTCTATTGGAAGCTCTGTCCCAACAGATCTGCGAGTTTGATTGCTTTGAAATGATCAGGTCCGAAGGGCTTCCTCAGGAGACCCAGGGATCCCGGAATCGTAGTCTGGAACTTGAAGGAGTCCCGTGATCCAGCAGAGCAGATTCTGTGCCCTGGCTCTTTCCTCCCTTTGCCCTGGCCAAGAGCTGGGAGCTGGTATCTTTTTGGGTCTGTCCTGGTCACTCTCACTGCGTCTCCCCTCGGCACATGGACCTGTGGTGACTTTCATGGCTCATTCAGCACTTGAGAAAGTTCCCATTGGGAGACCCTGGACCTGTTATTGAGCAGAGAATACACATTTCTTTTTTATTGTTATATTGAGCAGAGATGCCTCAGGTTCTTGCAGACCCCAGACCCGGCGGCTTCTCCACACCAGACCCTTTCACAGAGAGATTACGTGATGACTTCCATGTTCGCCGTCTGAGGGCCGGCCGGGCCAGACACAGAGATGTCCTCTGAAGTCATAATTGCTCGTGGCACGGAGGAGGGTTCTGCAGGCTTTCAGAACGGTGTTTGTTGTGGTCCTCACTTAATCTGTTTTTCTGATTCGGCCGACTTAACCCCCCATCGGGTCATAAACGATCAATACTTGTAGGTTAATAATATTCCATCACAATTAAATCCACCACTCGTCCTACCGTTCTCCAATCAATTGGCATCCTCCAGTGCGTTTCCTACCACCCGACCCTGGTCCACTAATGCTATTATTGAGCATCTCCCAGGCCCTCTACCTTCCACAAACCATTGTTGGAAAATGGCCACACCACAGTCTGGCAACGAAGCTCCCTTTCATGCCCCGGCGGTTAGTAAACGTCTGCTCAGATTGAATCTGATTTCCCGATGTCCTTTTGGTCTTGGTTCTCATCGTTGGACCTCAATCTGCTGCCCAAGCCAGGCTGGTCCCTCGATCAACAGCGATTCACTTTTATTCAAGTAGCATTTATTAGGTACCTACTAAAGTACTGCGTGTGCTAGGCACGGGAGGTGTGGGACACACACAAAATGAAACCCATTCCCCAGAACCAGCTGCCTCTAGAGGAATAACTCTCGAATTTATGTATTTCTGGTACTTGTCTCTGTATTAAGCTTAGTTAACTTAAGAGTGCATTGAGACTTTTGGGACACCTTGTCTCTCAAACCCTCAGATATTTGACACAAAGATTGTTTCCCAGATAACATCTTCTCTTCTTATCCTTACTTGCATTAACCTTGCATGACCCCAAATCTTTTCCATCTGATGTAATCAAAATTACCTAATCTTTTGTAATTACTTCTATTCTTTGTTTGATTAAGAATTTAGCCCCTTATCTAAAGTGGTGAAAGATGTCAAATCTGATTTGCTTCTCGTTTTTTTTTTTTCTGGCAAAATCGTTAATATTCATCTCATGTATCCATTTGGGATTTATTGTGGAATATGGTATAAGATATTGGTTTAAACCTAATTTCTGCCAAACCTCTTTCCAGTTTTGAGGCTCCCTATCAAATAGAGAGGTTTTTCCCAGGCAACTTGGTAATTGATGTTTGCGGGTTTATCGAACATGGGTTCGTTGAGTTCAATTATTTCTGATTTTTCTTTTCTAGCATGTACAATTGATTTTTCATTTTTTTAGACTAGTATCAATTGCAAGGGACTCATGATGAAAAATGTTATCCATCTCCAGAGAAAGAATTGATGGAGTCCAAATGCAGATCGAAGCAATTTTTTTCACTTTCTTTATTTGTGTGTATGTGTGTGTATTTTTTCTTTTTTTGGTCTGTGTCTTTTTTCATAACGTGACTAATATGGAAATTAAAAAAACTAATATAAAATAGTTCTGATGATTTCTGCTTTGTAATGTACTCTGAGGTCTAATGGAAATAGACATCACGTAAAGGGATACTGGAAAGGGGGGAGAAGTATGTGAGATGGACACCTGGACCCTGGAAGAATAAGGCCAAAATTCACCCTTCAGAACCAGAGAACCCAGAAGTAGATCCCAAGGTGGTGATGGTCAGAAGATGAGAACAATGGTTCTAGAGCACGGCGTAAAGATAACCAAGAAGGAGTCAGAGCCCTGGGCCCTCCATCTAAAGTGGATTTGATTCTCAGAAATGACCAGAAATCACTCAGATGCAAGTCTTGTGAATGAAGAAGCTGCTGATTGAACTGGAATCAATGAATTTTAGTCCAAACTTTACATTAGAAAAAAAATAAAGCAGGCCGTTAATACACCATCATCATGAGGGAAAATACTCCCCCAAATCTCTCCTTTGCTTCTGAATCTCAGCGTAACAATCTTGGTTGACTGACTTTGGGGAAATTAATTGTGCACAAATAATAATATGAAGGTCAAAGAAGTAAATCAAGAGCCTCTTGGGATTTTGAAATGTGTATTCTCTCGAATGTTGAGGATAATGTGGTTTTGAAGGATGTAGATTTTCTAGGATGTACAGATGTTACCAATGGCCTAGAAGATGCCCCCTCACAAGGAATTACTCACAATGACTCATATGGACTGAGTGCAGTCCTGGAAGAGCTCGTCCTCAAAGAGAAGTTATCACTGTCTGGGTCCATTATGTCCCTCCCTTAGTTTTCCAGTGAAAAATCTCTTAAAGAAAGCTTCCGCGGGCCCCATATCCAGAGCCTCTCCTACAAGGGATTAAGAGGATACTTTCTTGAAAAGATACTCAGTGTATAAAATACATATCAGACTTTAATATATTTAACATGTATGGGACTGCTTGCCATCTAGGGGAGGGGGTGGAGGGAAGGAGGGGAAAAGTTGGAACAGAAGTGAGTGCGAGGGTCAATGTTGAAAAATTACCCATGCATATGTTCTGTCAATAAAAAGCTATAATAATAAAAAAAAATTCAAAATCAAGTACATACCCAATATAGGACAATTGTTTATTTTTCTACCACACACAAAAAATACCCAAAGTATCAAAGTCTTAGAAACATGCATGAACAAATACTTAAACACAAAACACAGCCAGAATGTTCAAATCTTCAACTCCAAACCCCTGGCTTTATGGAAGCCCCACAGCAGATGATCAAGTCCCTCAAAAAATTCTTGAGACTTCCTATTGCTCCTAGGAAGATGCCCAGGCTTGTGGATGCCTACTTCATACCTTTCAGTAAGTAATTCTTCCTAGTGAAGGTAACTTCATCAGGATCCAGAATGAAGAAATTAAAACCATTTCTAGTTGTATGAAAAGGTGCTCTCATTATTAATCAGAGAAATGCAAATTAAGACAATTCTGAGGTACCACTATACACTTTTCAGATTGGCTAAGATGACAGGAAAAGATAATGACCAATGTTGGAGGGGATGTGGCAAAACTGATGCATTGTTGGTGGAGTTGTAAACTGATCCAACCATTCTGTGAAGTGATTTGGAATTATGCTCCAAGGGCTACCAAACTGTGCAGACCTGTTGATCCAACAGTGTCTCTACTGAGTCTGCATCCCAAAGAGATCTTAAAGAAGGGAAAGGGACTCATATGTGCAGAAATGTTTGTGGCAGCCCTTTTGGGAGTGGCAAGGAAATGGAAACTTAGTGGATGCCCATCAGTTGGAGAATGGCTGAATAAGTGACAATATGAGCGTTATGAAATATTATGGTTCTATAAGAAATGATCATCAAGATGATTTCAGAAAGACTTACATGAACTGATGCTGAATAAAATGAGCAGAACCAGGAGATCACTGTGCACAGCAACAGCAAGATTATATGATGATCAATTTTGATGGACAGGGCTCTCTTCAACGGTGAGACCATTCAGGGCTGTTCCAATGATCTCGTGATGATGAGAGTCATTTGCACCCAGAGAGAGGACTGTGGGAACCGAGTGTGAACCACAACATAGCGTTTTTTCACTCTTCCTGTTGTTGTTTGTTTGCATTTTATTTTCTCATTTTTCCCCTTTATGATCTAATTTTTCTTGCACAGCATAATCATTGTGGAAATACATACAGAGGAATTGTACATGTTAACGCATATTGGATCACTTGCTGACTGAGTGAGGGGAGGGAAGAGAGAGAAAAAATCAGAACACACAGTTTTGTAGGGGTGGATGTCAAAAATTATCTATGTATATATTTTGAAAATAAAAAAGCTATAATTAAAAAAATAAATGAACTGGAGAAGGAAATGGCAAACCACTCTGATATCTTAGCCAAGAAAACCCCAAATGGAGTCATGAAGAGTCTGACATGACTGGAAAACCACCAGTGACCCTGGCTCCTGTGTCTCCCATCCTCCAGTTCCTGCTCCTATTTGATGCTATGATGGACTCCTTTCCTCCCTGCTACCTGGTTTCAAAAACACTGACCTAATGCAGAAGAAAGAATTCAGAAATAATCAGAAGCTAAGACCTGATCCCGTTGGGTAGACAAGGAGTTCCAACAGCCCTCTCTACATCTTATGATTCTGTGACTAGATATCAGGGTCTTTGGACCCTTTCCTCTGTCTCCCCTTTTGTCGGGTGAGATCCTGTTACTCCCTTAGCAGGGATTGTGGCCCAAAAGGCTGTAGAAATGAGCTGTCAGGGCCCCTCAATGAGAGGCATTAACGACTGTCTTGCTCCATCTAGTGGCCAAAGCCCAGCCCTAAGCAGGAGCTCCTTGCCAGGCTCCCCTTTGCCTTTCTTGATCATCACCCTGAAGGTCTAAGTTCTGGAACCCGGGACCAGCCTGGGCTCCTGCTGCTACCTGGGGTCTAGAAATCAACATCTGAGGTCAGACCTTGCTGGGAATCCTGACCACTGGGGAGTGGTCACTGCAAAGGGAGGCCTGGAAGTGCTGCCCAGGATTGGACCCAGGGATGGGCACAGTGGCCCACCCACAGCAAGAGCCTCATAAATGACTGTTGGTTGGCTTCTTGGTACCCTCTGAGGTTGGGCTCGGGGTTAGATCCTTACGCGATCCTGTGATTCTTTGAAAAATCTACAGATTTCCGCGGAATTTTCTTGGAATAGAAAATAGGTTCCTGGCGTAGCCTAATTTCTCATCATTGGGAACTGGCCGTACCTTCTTCCCTCCCCCCAAATGTGGGGGGTGTTGGAGCTGCTCCTGTGCTATTACAGGGGAAGGGAAGCAGGTCTCTCACCTGCTGGGAGGGAGTGACCAGGGATGTCCAGGACAAAGTGGAAAGATTTCTGAAATGCTCCCCTGATGTAATAGCTGAGAGCTTGCAGGACAGCCTAATTTCTCATCATTGGGAACTGGCCGCACCTTCTTCCCTCCCCCCAAATTTGGGGGGTGTTGGAGCTGCTCCTGTGCTATTACAGGGAAAGGGAAGCAGGTCTCTCACCTGCTGGGAGGGAGTGACCAGGAATGTCCAGGACAAAGTGGAAAGATTTCTAAAATGCTCCCCTGATGTAATAGCTGAGAGCTAGCAGAATGACCTAATTTCTCATCATTGGGAACTGGCTGCACCTTTTTCCCTCACCCCCAATTTCAGGGGACTTGGGGGAGACTTCATTGGCAAAGGAAGCTCCCTCTGTGGAATATTCCTTTGTTCCTCCAGATTAGTCATCTGGAGCACTGAAATGAAGTCTGTCCAAACCCTACACTCCTGGTCTTTGCAGAACCCACTTTGAAGGGGCGATGCTTGATTTTTAGCCACGTTTCTCCCCCATTGTCAAAGGAACAATTCCTCACTGAGGCAGTTTTTATCTCAGATTCAGATGGTGTTATTTCTTTTAAAGCTCATATAAGAGGACAGACAAGGAAGAAGGAATATATAGGACTGATGGGGCTTGAGGTTACACAAACCCCCTCGGGCCTACAAGCTCTTCCCTGCACATGACCTTCCATTTCCCATCTCCAGGCCTTTGCCCAGGCTGTTCCTCATGCCGGGTCCTTCCTTCTACCTCTGTCTTATAGAATCCCTCGATTTCCTTCAAGGGTCAGTTAAGTTATCATCTACACAAAGCCTATTCTAATCCTCCAAGTTATCTAATCCCTCCATCAGAATGGAAGTTCCTTGAGAGTAGGAATGGTGCTGCTTTCTCTTGGTTTCTCCAGTGTCTGGCATATATTAAGTCCTTAATGAACGTGTGATTCAGTTGGGGAAATGGCCAAATAAGTTCTCGTCTATGAATGCTGTGGAATATTATTGTTCTATAAGAAACAATCGATAGGACGATTTCAGAGAGGTCTGGGGAGATTTACAAGAACTGATGCTAAGTGAAGTGAGCAGAATCAGGAGATCATTGTACACAGAAAGAAGATTATGTGATGATCAATTCTGATGATGTGGTTCTTTTCAACAATGACATGATTCAGGCCAGTTCCAATGGTTTTATGATGAAGAGAGCCATCTATACCCAGAGAGAGCTGTGGGAAATGAGTGTGGATCACAATGTAACATTCTCACTCTTTTTGTTGTTCATTTTATATTTTGTTTTTTTTTCTCATTGTCTTTCCTTTTTGATCTGATTTTTCTTGTGCAGCAAGAGAATTGTATGAAGATGTTTATACACATTGGATTTAACATATATTTTAACATGTTTAACACATATTGAATTGCTTGCCATCTAGGGGAGGGGATGGGGGAAGGAGGGGAAATTTTGGAATACAAGGCTGTGCAAGGGTCAGTGTTGAAAAATGATTCATGCATCTGTTTTGAAAATAAAAAGCTTTAAAAAATGAATGTGTGATTCAGTCATTCATACCTAGGTGCTAGTGAACTCCCCCTAAAAAATATCTTGCACATATTTTATATTTCATTATGTGGCCCCTCCCTGTGGGAGTCGCTCTGCCAAGCTGTCTGTCTTATGGGTGGGCTCTGTTTTCCAAAGGACAGCTGACTCCTTTCCTTGGGTCTCAGGGAGGTTCCAGTTCTGCTGCTCCCCAGTTCCCATCAGTGTGGTCTACTTTATCAATAAGTGCACTGAAATGAATCAGTTTGTAGAAAAGCGATTTCCTTTAAAGAAATAATAAGGGGTTACTTTGCCCAACTTTATGCCAATAAATTTGATAACCCAAGCGAAATGGATGACTACCTCCAAAAATATAGGCTTCCCAGATTATCAGAGGAGGAAATAAATTGCTTAAATAGTCCCATTTCAGAAAAAGAAATAGAACAAGCTATTAATCAACTCCCTAAAAAAAAAAATCCCCGGGACCAGATGGATTTACATGTAAATTCTACCAAACATTCAAAGAACAATTGGCCCCAATGCTTTATAAACTATTTGAAAAAATAGGGAATGAAGAAGTCCTACCAAATTCCTTTTATGACACAAACATGGTACTGATACCTAAACCAGGTAGGTTGAAAACAGAAAAAGAAAATTATAGACCAATCTCCCTAATGAATATTGATGCTAAAATCTTAAATAAGATATTATCCCCAGGATAATACACCATGATCAAGTAGGTTTTATACCAGGAATTGAAGGGCTGGTTCAATATTAGGAAAACTATCAGTATAATTGGCCATATTAATATTCAAATTAACAAAAACCATATGATCATCTCAATAGATGCAGAAAAAGCATTTGATAAAATCCAACATCCATTCCTATTAAAAACTCTTGAGAGTATAGGAATAAATGGACTTTTCCTTAAAATAATCAGTAGCATCTATTTAAAACCAACAGTAAGCATCATATGTAACGGGGACAAACCATTCCCAATAAGATCAGGAGTGAAACAAGGTTGCCCACTATCACTTACTATTTAATATTGTATTAGAAATACTAACTTTGGCAATAAGAGTTGAGAAAGAGATAAAAGGAAAAGCGATTTCCTGAGGAGGGGTAGCCAGAATAAACTCCCACGATCCAGAGGGCCTTCTCCCCTACATAAAAAGCAGGTTCAGATTGAAAGTACAAAGTTAGTGGGCACACAGCAGCTGAGGGGAACTTGGGGTCCCCCCCTCCCAGTCCGGGAGGTCCTAGTTCTGCTGCACATTTGCAGTAGGGTCCGGCCCTGTGGATGCTTGGGCTGGCCCGTTTCTGGGCACTCCCCCTCTCCCTGGCAAGGCCCTCAGGTCACTGCCTAGGCATCCTGGGACCTGCTCGAGCGGCTCTGTTACCCACGCCACCTCAGCGACTACAGAACTCACAAGTTGCCTGGATGCTTTTTTTTTTTTAATAACTTTTTATTGATAGAACGCATGCCAGGGTAATTTTTTACAGCATTATCCTTTGCATTCACTTCTGTTCCGATTTTTCCCCTCCCTCCCTCCACCCCCTCCCCCAGATGGCAAGCAGTCCTTTACATGTTGAATGGGTTGCAGTATATCCTAGATACAATATATGTGTGCAGAACCGAACAGTTCTCTTGTTGCACAGGGAGAATTGAATTCAGAAGGTAAAAATAACCCGGGAAGAAAAACAAAAATGCCAGCAGTTTATATTCATTTCCCAGTGTCCTTTCTCTGGGTGTAGCTGCTTCTGTCCATCTTTGATCAATTAAGGTTCTCTTTATCGAAGAGAGCCTGGATGCCTTTTGGCACCCGGAACCAGGGAAGGACAGGCCTGAGGAAGCAGGTACCCCGGGCTCCCCGAAACTGGGGGCCGGCCAGAGCCACCCCACACCCTTCCAGGCTGGGCCTCTGAATTATGAGGGGCTGTAGAGTCTGAGCCCCATAAATGGCACCTGCTGTTGTCTTCCTCTCTCTGAGGGAAGGGACTTGGAGAGCACGAGGAGCTCCTGCGTTCCCTGCTCAGGCTGGGAGCCCCGGAAGTCCAACATCCTCCCCCAGTGCCTGGTAAATCAGGACTCGGTGCTCCCGTCTGTGGCTTCTGGAGCCTCTGCCTGGAGCCTTTCTCTTCCTTTTATTTCACTCCCATGAGCGAGCCCCATCCCCTCATTACCCCAGCAGCTTTAGGCTTGCCCCCTTGTGGCCCAGAGGGGAGCCGCACTGCCCCCAAGGCCCCCTGGGAAAGAGGGCACCTGCTGAGACCGGACTCCCCAGAAGGAAAGGGCGGTTGGGCGGGAGAGGGACCAGGAAGCCCCATCTGGGAGCGCAGCGGCCGCCTACTCAGGTCCTCTCAGGAGCCTTTCATGTCCCTCTCCCCCTCAGTGCCCGGACCTGCTGCCAGCGGCCTCCTCGGCCTCCCTTCCCTCCAGTAATTACTGCGCTAATTACAGCCCTTTGATCTGGTCCTTTTGAAGTGGCAACAATTGTCCAGGAAGGGGCCCCGGAGCAATTAGGCCGGGGAGCTCCTGGGGCCCAGGCAGGGGACCCAAGCCCGGGGATCCATCGCCCAGAGGAGCTTCCAAACCATCAACATCACAGCTCTCGAGGGACCGTCGGGGGAACCACAGCCCGGCCACAAACGGAGTCAGAATGGAGACCCAAAGCCCGGGTCCCGGTTGTAGACCCGGCCTTCGGCGCTGGGACAGGCGCAGACCCCTGGGGGCGCTGGCCCGTGGCACAAATGTCCTTGACGCAAGCTCATGAACAGTGGCCAGCCGGGAGGGCCTGGGTCTCCCCCCTCCTCCGGCCCCCCAGCTGGCCCCTGTGGGCCGCTCCGGGCTGGGAAGCTGCAGTCCTGGCGGCCGGGCCCCCCTCCTACTCACTTCCAGGGCCACCAGCCCAACCGTTAGCCAGCTTCCCCCCTTTGATGCCCCCTTTGATGGGCCTGGGGAAACAAGGGCCCTTTTCACACAGAGCCCTGAGGACAGACTTCAAAGGCCAGGCCTGGGGGGGGGGAGAGAGGGCCCATCCCCACCCACTCCCTTCCCTCGGCTGGCATCTTGGAGGGCCCCATTTATGACCCTGAGCCGGACTCCGGGGCTGTGGAGAAAGGTTCGTCCAGCAGCCCTCGGTGCCCGGGCCCTTCCAGCTCTGCAGGCGAGTCCGGCCAGATAGCGTGGCCAGCGAGGTGGGAGTGGGGCCCGGCTGGGGGGCCGGGGGAGGGGGCTGCTCCTCCGCTGCTCCCCGAGCCCTCGGGCACGATGCTGCCAGTGGTGCTGGGGCTCCTGGGCCTCCTGTCCCCCTGGGCCGCGGCGGGGGTGGGGGCTGCAGCCCCCCGCCAAGAGTGCCTGGACAGGCCCACGCTTCGAGGTGAGGGGATCCCTGAGTACAGGGCGGGGTTTGGAGGGAGAATCCATGAGTGGGGGGCAAGTGGGGAGAAGTGGGGGGTTGGGGAGAATCAGGTTGGGGGAGACTAAGGCTCAGAAAGCAGAATGAGAGTCAGGGTAGAGTGAAGCAGTGGGAGGGGAGGGGCCCCGTTGTCACTGGGGTGTTTTTTCAGCCGTGACCCCCCCGCCCGGATTTTCTTGGCAAAGACTCTGGGGTGGCTCCCCATCGTCTCCTCCAGCTCCTCGTGCAGAGAGGGAAACTGAGGCAAACGTGCTGGGGCTCTCACAGCCGGACGGGGTCGGGGGTTGCATTCAGGTCCTTCCCAGTGCGGGCCTGGGCCTCCTGCTGCCCAGGGGGAGTGAGGGCGGGAGTCCCCAGGGCAGGAGAGGTGGGGGTCGTTCAGGGCGGAGGTCACTGAGAAACAGGTCGGTGCTCCCGGGCCGGCAAAGGCACCTTCGATCCAGCTGGGGGGGCAGATGGGAGAAGGGCAGAAGTGTCCGTGGCGGCCCCTTGTGGAGTGGCGAGGAACAGCAGCCGAGGGGGGCCGTCGGTGGGGACTGGCAGAGAAGGTTCTGGCTGTGTCAGGGAACGTTGTTCTGTAAGGGAGGGGGGCCCAGAGACCGGCAGGAGCCGGGCCCAGGGGCCGAGCGGGACCTGGAGCAGCAACGAGACATACAATGATCAGTTCCAGCGGCTGTGACTCTCCAGCAGTGAGAGGGTCCGGGCCTGGGGTCCTGTGAGGGCGAGCACCTGCCCCGGGGGCCACGGGGACTGGGGGCGTGGCCTGGGTTCTGGGGGCGGGGCCGAGGGGACTGGGGGCGTGACCGTGGGTTCTGGGGGCGTGGCCGTGGGGACTGAGGGCGGGGCCGTGAGAACTGGGGGCAGCCCCGGCAGCGCCCTCCCCCTCTCCTCGGTCTGCGATCGCTCTTGGTTTTCTTCCTTTCTCGGTTTTTTTCCCTTTCGGCCTGACCTTCCTCGCGCAGCCAGAGACTTGTGGGAGGCGGGCGGGAGACTGCACACGTCTGACTTAGGTTGGATCCCCCGCCGTCGGGGGGGGGGAGGGGAAACGGAGGGGGGGGGCATCTGGAGCGCGGGTTTTCAGAGGGGAACGTTGAGAACCATCCTGCGCGCGCCGGGAAATAAAAGGCTTTAAATAAGAGGAAAAGAAAAGGAAGAAACCAAGGTTGGGGAGGAGGGCGGGAAGCCTCTGAGCCCCAGCTCCGTTCCTGCGTGGGGGGGCTCGGCAGCCGGGGCTGGCTCTTCCCCGGGGTGGCCGGCCTTGGAAGAGCCCACGGGCAGCGAGGGAGGGGGCGTGACCAGCCCCCGGGCCCGGAACGGGAGACGGCACCGCGACACAGAAGGGGAGACAGCACTGAGAACACAGAAGGGCTGACGGCACCGGGACACGGAAGGGGGGACGGCACCGAGACACAGAAGGGGGGACGGCACCGGGACACAGAAGGGGGGACGGCACCAGGAATACAGAAGGGGGGACGGCACCGGGAACACAGAAGGGGGGACGGCACCGGGACACGGAAGGGGGGACGGCACCGGACACGGAAGGGGGGACGGCACCGGACACGGAAGGGGGGACGGCACCGGGACACAGAAGGGGGGACGGCACCGGACACAGAAGGGGGGACGGCACCGGGACACAGAAGGGGGGACGCCCCTGAGAACACAGAAGGGGGGACGCCCCTGAGAACACAGAAGGGGGGACGCCCCCAGGCACTGTTTCCTAGATTAACTTGGCGCCGCTTGGGTGCTGAGCGCAGAAGTCTCTATGCTGCTTGAAAAGCAGTATCCGCTGTCTCCCCCTCCACACTTTGCTGCCCTGGGACAAAGGGCTCCTGGCTCTGTCTTAGTTCCGTTTATTTCCTCCCCCACACCCCGACCAGAGTCTCCTCCCTGAGCCCGGGTCTGGCGCTCACTGTCTGTGGGGCCTCGGGTGGGGCCGGCCCTCCCTGTGCCCGTAGGAAGGAGGGCACGGTCCTGATTGCCCCCCCTTGCCACAGCTCTGTCCGAACAGGGGACCCTCCTGCTGAAGGCCGTGCAGAGAAAGGCTTCCCTGGCCATAGAGCGGGCAGCGCGGGAGTACGGACGCAGGCTCCGGGGGTGCCAGGCCTGTGCCAGCCACACCCGGCCTTGTCCCGGTGAGCACCGCGGGGCCGGGAGCCCTTGCCGGCTGTCCCGGGGCTGTGCTCCTCAGGGCCCCTCCTCATCCTGATCCTCCCTCTGAGTCCCCCTCTGTCCTCCTGCTTAGAACAAGAGCCAAAGCCAGGGCTTCACCAATCCTTCGGGCCCTCGTCCCCCCCCCTCCTCCCTAGCTGGACCCCTCCCTTCGCAGGGGATCCCCAGGGCCCTTCCCCCCTCGGTTAGCCCAAGGGCAGGGTCAGAGGCCACTTGGGGGGGTGGGCACCGGGCTGGTGCAGAGGATTCCTGCTCAGGGACAGGAGGGACCCGGTGGTCTTGGAGGCCTCAGGGATGCTGGGATCCCGAGATGGGGCTGGGGGCTGGGCAGAGGTGACGGCCGTACCTTCCCCCATCCCCAGGGCTTCGGAGCCAGCCGCCTCACGGCCACAACCTTCCTGGGCAAGAGAAGCCAGGTGAGGGCTCCAGGGGTGGGCAGGGGGCGGGAGGGGGGGACAGCGAGACTCCCAGGCACCCCTCCCAACCCCATTCCCTCCCTGCCAGTGACTTGTGGCCTTCCGAGCCGCGGAGCCGCCAATGTGACGTGGGCCCGGGGCAGAATCGTGGGGGGCAGGGCGGCCCCCCAGGGCTCCTGGCCCTGGCTGGTGTCTCTGAGGATGAACGGGCAGCCCATGTGTGGGGGAGTCCTGGTGGGGGACACCTGGGTCCTCACCGCCGCTCACTGCTTTGCAAGGTGGGTCCCTGGGGTGTGGGGGAGGGGGGAGGAATGGGCACCCAGGCCCACGGCCCCAAACCTCCACCTCCCCCCAAACTCTCCCATCCCCCAAACTCCCCCCACCCCCACTTCAGGGCCTTAAAAAGACCACGGCAGTACAGCCTCCACTAGATGGTGGTCTTTGCTGCTCCCTGGTGGACGAAAGAAGCATCCCTCAGACCATCCAAAAGCTAAGCCAGGAAGGGGAGGTGGACCCAGGAAAAGGTTCGGACCCAGTAGGAGCTCAGGGAGAACCAGGAGACAGAAGGGGGTCTGGAGGGACCTTCGGCGCCCAGCTCTGGGGCTCCTGACTGTTGGCTTTAGACAAGTCACTCTTTTCTGAGACTCAGTTTCCTTGGCTGTAAAATGGGGATAATGATAGCTGATGTCCCCACCTCCGGGCTTGGCGGTCAGCTCGGGTAACAGAGATCTAGTGCTGAGGGATGGGCAGAGGGGCCAAGCAGGAGCCCCTTGTGACAGTCCGGATGTAGAGCCTGAGCAAGTTGACCAGGGGCACCGGCCCTCTCCCTAACTCTCCGGAACCCCATGGACACCTGGGACAGCAGGCAGGTCCTCCATCCGAGTCTGACTGCAATAAAGTCACTCATCTCCCTCCCTCCCTCCTTTTCTTCCTTCCCTCCCTTCCTCCCTCCCTTCTTTCCTTCTTTCCTTCCTTCCTTCCCTCCCTCCCTCCCTCCCTCCCTCCCTTCCTTCCTTCCTTCCTTCCTTCCTTCCTTCCTTCCTTCCTTCCTTCCTTCCTTCCTTCCTTCCTTCCTTCCTTCCTTCCTTCCTTCCTTCCTTCCTTCCTTCCTTCCTTTCTTCCTTCCTTCCTTCCTTCCTTCTTTCCTCCATCTCTTCATCTCATCTGTAAAATGAGGACATTGAGATTGCTCTGGGGTCTCTTTCAGCCCTAAATCGAGACCCCCAGGTCCTCCTGTGCCATGAGAAGGGAGCGGGAGTGTCAGTCCCTTCCTCCCCCCTCCCTGATAATCCCACTTCCCGCGTCCCTCCACAGCCTTCAGAACGAGCTCCTGTGGTCAGTGACCCTGAGCAGTGCCCCCCGGGAGGGCCAGGAGGAGGGGATCCCTGTTAACCGCATTCTGCCCCACCCCCAGGTAAGCCCCCAAGCCCCCTCCCCGCAGGCTGCCCTGGGCTCCCCGGAGTTCTGCCCCCCCCCCTCACACACCCCTTTCTCGCTCATAGTTTGACCCCAAGACCTTCCAGAGCGACCTGGCCCTGGTGGAGCTGTGGGCGCCGGTGTCCCCGTCGGAGGGGGCGCGGCCCGTTTGCCTGCCCGAGGAGCCCAAGGAGCCCCCGGCAGGCACCGTCTGCTCCATTGCTGGCTGGGGAGCCGTCTACGAAGGTGGGACAGAGCGGGGCCCTGCGCTGGGGGCCGTGGGGGCTGCCGGCTCACCCTCACGCAGCCCGCAGGGACGGGAGCCGGGAGGAGGCGGGGGCACGGCGGGCGGGAGGATCCCGGGGCGGAGCCGGGGGTCCCGGAGCCCCCGGGCCCACGGAGTCTGTCCCTCCCCTCAGACGGGCCTGCGGCCCGGGCCGTGAGGGAGGCCAGGGTGCCGCTGCTCAGCCTGGGCGCTTGCCGGGCGGCCCTGGGGTCTGCGCTGCACCCCCGCACCATGCTCTGCGCCGGCTTCCCCTCCGGAGGCGTGGACTCCTGCCAGGTAGGGGGAGGGGCCGCCGGAGAAGTGGGGCCGAGAGCGGGAGCGGCTCCCCTGGGGGGAAGGGGGGGGACGCTGCGGGGGCGGCCCAGACTCAGAGTCCCCGAGGACCCTCCCCTGCTCCGGCCGGCGCCCTCCCCGTAACTGAGGGATAGGACCAGGAGCTCCCGAGGTTCCCTTCGGCCTCGGACCCCACGACCCCCTGACCCCAAGAACCCCAGCAGGGACGTGATTATCCCCTGTGAGTCCCAGCTTATGGAAGAGCCTGGAACCCTCCGGCCCCCGCCCCCCATTTAACAGGGTGACCCAGAGAAGGGCAGCAATTGGGCCGGGCTGCCGGTGAGTGGCGGGGCTGAGGCTGGAAGCCCCCGTTCCCCACGGGGAGGAAGAGCTCCCTGGCTCCGGTGGAGAAGGGCTGGCGACGTGGCGGCCGAGGGCCCGCCAGCTCCTCCTCCCTGTGCCCACAGGGTGACTCGGGGGGTCCTCTGACGTGCTCCGTGGCGGGGCCCCCCCTGAGGGAGACCCTGTACGGCATCACCTCCTGGGGGGACGGCTGCGGAGAGCCGGGAAAGCCCGGGGTGTACACCCGCGTGGCCGCTTTCGGGGCCTGGATCCGCCAGCAGATGAGTGGTGAGCCCGTCGCCCTTCCCCCTCACCGGCCTTTCCCAGGTGTGCTTTGGCCTGGGGGTTTCCCACACCTTCCACCTGTCAGGAACTGGGACAGAGGGGGAACCTTCAAATTCATTTTTTAGGCCCCTACTGTGTGCTTAGGTCTTAAGTGCTGGGACGCAGACATGAAAGGAATCCTCCTAGCCCCAAATGGATGTAAATTCTTTGGCCTGGGGGTTTTCCATTGGCCCATTCAATGAGCAGCTATTAAGCACCTACTGTGTGCCAGGCTCTGTATGGGATACACAGACAGCAATGACCCCGGTTCTGGGCTGGAAATCCAGCCTCAGGCTTCGTTCCCCTCGGCCCCTGCGGGACAAACCCCCGTTTTCCCGGACAGACTCCCTCCCTCTCTCGTAGGATCAAGGCTCTGAGCAAAAAGGGCCTGGGAGACCACGAGTCCCCCTTGTACAGATGAGGAGACTGACCCCGGAGCGGGCTTGCGGCCGGGTCTCGCGGGCTCCGTGGGTGCATTTATGGGCGCGTTGTCCCCGCTAAAGGAACACAGGCAGGAACCGCCCGGGGTCTATAGAAAGCCGCGGACCGACTGCTTGGGCCGGTGCCCTGAGGAGGGCCCGGCCCGGCCCCTTCTGTCCTCCGCAGCCCCTCCCTCCAGCCGCGAGCCCAGCTGCCGGGAGTTCCTGGCCGCGGACGCCCAGCGGGACCCTGCTGCCGAGCTGGGCCGCCTCTGCGCCTTCTACGAGCGCCCCTGCCCCGCGCGGCCGGTGTCCGGAGCCTGCGCCCGCCTGTCTCAGAAGAAGTGCCAGCTGCACAGGAGGAGATGTGGTCAGCTCCCCTCGCTGCCGGGGGCGGGGCGGGGGGGAAGGGGGAGGAGCAGGGGGGGGGGGCTCAGGGCAGAGGGGGGGCTCAGGGCGGAGGGGGGCTGCGGGGCAGAGTGAGGGGGGGCTGCGCCCAAGTCCTCGGGGGAACCTTGGAGGCCTCCTCCCACCCTGGCCCATCCTGTGCCCCCTCCAGAGCTGCGCTCTCTGGTCCAGGGCCTGCTGAGCCTGCTCCGAGACGCTCAGGACTTCTTCTCGCGTCCCTTGAGCCGGCTTCGTGTGGCCCCGCCGCCGCCTCCGCGGGGTCCTGCGCTTCCTCCGGAGGCTCCGGGGCGGGGCCAGGGCACAGGTAGCTCCGCCCCCCGACCCGGCGCCCCGCCTCCTTGCTCCTTTACCCTCCTTTTCTGTGGCATCTCGTCTTCCTCTCTTTGTTGGGATGGGGGAGCTCCCTCCCCGTCTCCTCCCAGCTTTCCCCTTTGGCAGCCTCCCCGGCAGCAGCCACGAGAGAGAATCTCAGGGTCCTGTCCCCCCCCAGACAGGTGAGGAGCACCCCCCTCCTCCTCCCAGAATAACTTTCCTGCCTCTGGCCGTGAGCTGTGGGGCTCGCCCCACTGAGGACAGGTTTCCCCTTCCTCCTCCCATGAGCAGCTGCCTTTTCTGTCTCTCTGCCTCTCTCTGTCTCTCTTTTTCTTTGTCTCTGTCTCTGCCTCTGTCTCTCTGTGTCTCTCTCTGTCTCTGTCTCTGTGTCTCTCTCTGACTGTCTCTCTGTCTCTCTCTGTCTCTGTCTCTCTGTCTGTCTGTTTCTGTCTCTGTCCCTCTCCTTCTGTCCTTCTCCCCCTACTTTCGGACAAAGTCTTCCCGCTGTTTCCTTCTCCCTCAGCCCCCCAAGGAGAAGCCCCCCTACCCCAGGGGGAGCAGGAGGCAGGAGTGAAAGGTAAGGGGACGGGCCCTCCTCGGGTCCCCCTGAAATCCACCTTGTTCCCCTGGTTCCTTCCCAGCAGAAAGCCCAGGGAGGCGGGAGGAGAAAGGGGGGAGACATGAAGTCGGGTGGGGCCTTGAGTTGGAATCTTGGCTGAGACTCATTAACGTGCCCCTGGGTAGGTCCCTTCCCTCAGGTACCACAGGGTAGATCTAACCCTGAACTTCCTAAGCCTCAGTTTCCTTAACTGTAAAATGGGCCCATCTATATCAGAGAGTTGTAGGAA
Source organism: Antechinus flavipes (assembly GCF_016432865.1). Lineage (NCBI taxonomy): Eukaryota > Metazoa > Chordata > Mammalia > Dasyuromorphia > Dasyuridae > Antechinus > Antechinus flavipes. The sequence goes on from NC_067401.1 coordinate 10,603,310, forward strand.
GGAAAACAATCTTAAAAAGAAACATTGGAAAGGAAAGGGCAGGAGACAAGGGCCTTGGAGGCCCCATCCTCGGTTCTGAGCCTCTGAAGCTTGGGTCCTCGGGCTCTCTGGGTCTCCCCTTCCCCATCTGTAAAATGAGGGACTGGGCTAACCAGCCCCCAGCAGCTTTCTCAGCTCCAGGCACCCGTAGAAGTGGTCTCCGGGCCGGGCCGGGGGAGGCGGCGTTCCGAGGCCTTTCTAAGCTGGCCTGTCCCCCCTTCCCAGGCTGCCCCGGGCTGGAGGCTCTGAGCCAAAAACTGGCCGGGCTTCGAGGATCCTACACCTGGATCCTGCAAGTGCCCCGTGACCAGCTGGCTATGGACTTCCAGGAGGTAGGGACAGAGCCCCGGGCCCCAGGCTGCCCCTCTCCTTGCCCAGGCTGCCCCTCTCCTTGCCCGGACCCCCCTCCCCCCCAGAGGACAGGCTCTGGTCACCCTGCCCAAGACCCCCTGCACTAGTCCCGGGGACCTCTCAAAAAAGAAGGGCCGAGAGAGGGGGAGGGAGGAGAACGCTGGGGGGGGGGCCTCTGCCTTCCTGACATGCCCTTTGCCCTGAACAGATCCTGGCCGACCTGGGCTCCGAGACCGAGCAGGGGCTGTTCCAGGCCCGAGTCAGGGCGGCCGTGGGGGGCCGGAGGGTGCTCTTTGCCGCCATGATCGGGCGGGAGCCGGCCACCCTGGCACGAAGCCTCCCCGGCCTTTTGGCCCAGGCCCTGAGGGCCTTCCGTGCCAGCCCGACCTAGCCGAAGGCCTTGGGCCAGGGCCCCTCTGGGCTGAGCAGGGGCTCCCTCCTCCCCGACGGAGACGGGGGAGGGGGGCGAGGAGAGCAGCAGGGAGGGGCCTCTTGAAGACCCCTGAGATGGGGCAGAGATTCCAGCCTGGGAGCACTCCTACCCCATCTTCCCAGCCTCCGGGTGCGGGGCCCTGGGACTGGGCCCCCGGGGGAGGCTGCGGCCCAGGGGCCTTAACTAGCGGGGGCAGGGCAGCTATCTATCAGCCGATTTGCTGGGGGCCGGGGGAGACATCACGCCCAGTCACCCCTCCCTCACCGCCACTTTCCCTGGCAAGTCGGCACAAGGGGGCGTCACTCCCCATTTGGGGGAGTTTGGGGGAGCCACGGAGGACGCGAGAAGGCCGCAGAGGCCCAGAAAGTGTTTAAAAACTCAGCGATGCACAAACTGTGGTAGAGTGTGTGTGACAGCGGCAGGTTTCTTTATTTTTCCTGAGGCAGTCGGGGTCAGTGACTTGCCCAGGGCCCCACAGCCAGGAGGCGTCAGTGTCTGAGGCCGGATTTGGACAACGGTCCTCCCGACTTCGGGGAGATTTCATCTGTTAAAGCCATGATCGTTCAGACTGCTCTGGTCAGATGTGGATCGAAGGCGCCATGTCACCTCCTTCCCCCGCCCGCCTCCGCCACCCCACGGCACCCCCTGAGAACTTCCATGAGAAACCCCGCCCATCCCCCCTGGAACCGCCCCCCCCGGGGGCTGGGAGAGCCCCGACCTCCATCGGAAAACAGAAGGAAGCGCCTCCGAGCAGCGGCCGGGCGGGGTCTCTGGGGGGGAGGGAGTCGGGCCCTGCTGGTCCTTCTGGGGGCGGCTCCCCTTGCACTTTGGTCTGTGTCCTGAGTGGGGACGGCGCCGGGGGAGGGGCTGCGGGAAACGGGCCACGTTCTCGCTGGGATGGCCTGGGGCCCGGCCTTTGTAGCCAATGGGACGTTGGGGAACATCGGCTCCTCTCCCTCTCTCCCAATAAACGATCCTGTGCCCGCGTCTCTTCTCGTCTGTATCCGGGCCCGGCACATCCCGGGCGTCTCAGGGAGTCGGGTCCCCGAGGTCGGACGGGGCGGGGGCTCGGGCCTGGCCCCGGGGAAGGGCGCCCCCCCAAGGGTCCCCGGGGTCCCGCCCCCCCGCACGCCTGAGTGACTGCCCCAGCTGGCCTGGCCCTCTCCCTGGCCCCGGCTCTGAGGCCGCCCCCCCCTCCTTCTGGAGCAGCCGCTGCCCCCGCCCCGGAGCCTCCCGGGGTATCTGGTTGCGGCTCTAATCCCTTCGTTTCCTCTGCCCCTCCTCCCCCCGGCCCCGCCACCTGTTGCTGGCTTCCTCCCCCCATCCCTCCGCATTCCCCGGCACCCTGTCTAGGACAGTGGGGGTCAGGTCCCGGGGCTGCAGACGGACGGACGGAATGGGGGGCTGGAGCCTGGGGCTGGGGCTGCTCGTGGCTCTGGCCACCTCCGGTAAGGACCCAGCCCCTCGCTGATCCCCGTCCCCCCCAGCACTTTCCCAGCCAGGGGGCCCCCCACCCCCCACCCCTATTCCCCTCACTCCCTTCCCAGGACCTTCCTTCAGCCCTGACACCCCTCCCCCTAATCCTGCTCAAGGACCGGCCTCTGGGGGCCAGCCTCAGCCCCCAGACCAGACCCCCTCAGCCCCCCAACCCCCCCCAGGCCAGACCCCCCTCAACCTCTCCTAGGGACCTGAGCCCCCCCCCCCAGGCCAGACCCCCTTAGCGCCCCCCCCCAGGGCCTCAGCCCCCGCCCCCAGCCTCCCAGCCCCTGCTTTCCCCAGGAGCCGGCGCCCTGAACGAGGAGGAGCGGCTCATCCGCTACCTCTTTGAGGAGAAGGCTTATAACAAGAACCTGCGGCCGGTGGAGCGCCAGGGGGACAGGGTGGACATCTCCTTGGCCCTCACCCTCTCCAACCTCATCTCCCTGGTGAGTCCCAGGCCCGGCCCCTGCGCTGAGAGGCTCCGTCGGGGCTGACTGAGCCGGGGCAGGGAGCGGGCCCCACCCCCCCCCCACCCCTGGCCGCCGGAGCTCCTGGGGCAGAGCCTGGTCCCCCCCACCTTCCCCTCCCCCGCACCCAGCCCAGGCAGGCACCGGGAGGGGGAGGGGGGCAAACCTGGTCTGAGCTGGAGGGAGAAAGGGGGGCAGGAGCTGGGGAAGAGCCCAGAGTTTGCCCCCTCAGTGGCTCAAATGGACTGAACAAATAATAACAATAACAGAAAGACAGAGCAGCGGATGAGCCCGCAAGGAGAGGGGAGGGGGCGAGACGGAGAGACGCCTGCTCCTGGGGGGGGGGGGGGGCACACAGAAGTTCTTTAAGGAACAAATGCCCCCCCTTCCTGGCTCGGGCGGGGGCGGGGGCTGCCGGGGCAAAACTGTGCAGGGGCCATCAGATACGGGTCCTTGTTATGGGGGGGGGCTGAGGGAGGAGCGGTTGGGGGATTACGGGTCACGTGAAAATCAATCCTGGCCAAATGTGTTAAAAGTGCCTGAATTAGTGGGTCAGAAGTAAAAGTCTGTGCATCAGTGGATGAGAACCCGGGCCTGAGTCAGAAGGCCTCCCATCTCCCGGGCTGGTGGCTTCTGCCTTAGTTTCCCCATCTGTAGAATGGGGGCAGCACCGCTTTTCCCACAAGGAGGGTCTAGTGCAAAGATTCCCTGGGTTTGGAGCCCAAAAAACATGGATTCGAATCCCAGGATTCCCGCCCCCCCCCATGCCCCCGGGCAAGGCTGAGGGAGGCGTTTGTGGAGCTAAATTCCGGAGCAAGTGAAGTAAGTCTCCTGGAACACCCTTATTATCATTATTTCACCCGGTCTGGGGCAGAGGGGCCGAGGGGGCCGGGCAGTGTTGGGAAACGCAGCCAACAGACAAGCTGCCTGTGCCTTCCTGGTCACGTGAGCCCTCGGGGCCCGCCCCTGTTTGAGCAGCCCCCCGCCCGGGCAGATCATGGCCCAGCCGTGTCCCAGGCCCCCCATCGGCTCTTCCGTGACTCTCGCTGATGGTGGTTCTGAGGGCTGCGGTTGGGACCCCTGGAGTCACAGCCCCCGAACAACCCCCCCCACAGCGGCCTGGGATCGGGGGCCCGGACCCCTCTCTCAGACCCAATTTGGGGCAGAGGCCCTGGATCCAAATCTGCCCTGAGACACCGACCAGCTGCGGGACTCTGGCAGCTCATCTACCGCCAGTTACCTCCCAGAGAAGGCCTCGGCCCCTCACCCTCGGCCCCTCAGACTCGGCCCCTCAGACTCGGCCCCTCAGCCCTCGGCCCCTCAGCCCTCGGCCCCTCGCCCTCGGCCCCTCACCCTCGGCCCCTCACCCTCGGCCCCTTGCCCTCAGCCCCTCGCCCTCGGCCCCTCACCCTCGGCCCCTCACCCTCGGCCCCTTGCCCTCAGCCCCTCGCCCTCGGCCCCTCACCCTCGGCCCCTCAGACTCGGCCCCTCAGCCCTCGGCCCCTCGCCCTCGGCCCCTCACCCTCGGCCCCTCAGACTCGGCCCCTCACCCTCGGCCCCTCAGACTCGGCCCCTCGCCCTCGGCCCCTCACCCTCGGCCCCTCAGACTCGGCCCCTCAGACTCGGCCCCTCAGCCCTCGGCCCCTCGCCCTCGGCCCCTCACCCTCGGCCCCTCAGACTCGGCCCCTCAGACTCGGCCCCTCAGCCCTCGGCCCCTCGCCCTCGGCCCCTCAGCCTCGGCCCCTCACCCTCGGCCCCTCGCCCTCGGCCCCTCAGACTCGGCCCCTCAGACTCGGCCCCTCAGCCCTCGGCCCCTCGCCCTCGGCCCCTCAGACTCGGCCCCTCGCCCTCGGCCCCTCACCCTCGGCCCCTTGCCCTCAGCCCCTCGCCCTCGGCCCCTCACCCTCGGCCCCTCAGACTCGGCCCCTCAGCCCTCGGCCCCTCGCCCTCGGCCCCTCACCCTCGGCCCCTCAGACTCGGCCCCTCAGACTCGGCCCCTCAGCCCTCGGCCCCTCGCCCTCGGCCCCTCACCCTCGGCCCCTCAGACTCGGCCCCTCACCCTCGGCCCCTTGCCCTCAGCCCCTCAGACTCGGCCCCTCAGCCCTCGGCCCCTCGCCCTCGGCCCCTCACCCTCGGCCCCTCACCCTCGGCCCCTCACCCTCGGCCCCTTGCCCTCAGCCCCTCGCCCTCGGCCCCTCACCCTCGGCCCCTCAGACTCGCCCTCAGCCCTCGGCCCCTCGCCCTCGGCCCCTCACCCTCGGCCCCTCAGACTCGGCCCCTCACCCTCGGCCCCTCAGACTCGGCCCCTCGCCCTCGGCCCCTCACCCTCGGCCCCTCAGACTCAGCCCCTCAGACTCGGCCCCTCACCCTCGGCCCCTCGCCCTCAGCCCCTCAGCCGCGGCCCCTGCTCTCCTTGCAGAAAGAAGTGGACGAGACCCTCACCACCAACGTGTGGATCGAGCATGTGAGAATCTGGCTCCCGAGGGGGGAGGGGGAGGGGGTGGATCCTTCCCCAAGGGGGGCCCCTTTCTAGGCCCCGCCATTCCTGGGCTTTCCCGGGGAGAGGGGCAGGCCCGGGCCGGGGGGGCCTCCATGATCCTCTGGCTCTCTAGGGCTGGATGGACAGCCGGCTCCAATGGGAGATGGCCGAGTTCGGAAACATCAGCGTCCTGCGCCTGCCTCCAGACATGCTGTGGCTCCCAGAGATCGTCCTGGAGAACAAGTTAGGCCGGAGACCCCTCCCCCTCCTGATGACTCATTCCCCCCCACCCCGAGCCCCCAGCCCTCCCCATTCTCAACTGGCCGGGGGTGGAGTCAGGAAGCCCAAGGCTCGGGAGCCACCTCAGGCGCTCTGCCTTCTCAGCGCCCACAATAGCGCTTACGTCCTGGGGTCCCCATGACCTCACGCCTCCCATGACCTCACCCTTGGCCCCCTCCCTCTGTGACTCTCCTCCCCTTCCGCAGCAATGACGGCACCTTCCAGATCTCCTACTCCTGCAACATCCTCCTCTACCCCTCTGGTTGGGTTTACTGGCTGCCCCCCGCCATCTTCCAGTCTTCTTGCCCCATCACCGTCACCTACTTCCCCTTTGACTGGCAGAACTGCTCCCTCAAGTTCAGGTTGGACCCCGGGGCCTCCGGCCTCCGACCCCTGGCCCCTTTTTCTGGCTAGGAGCCCTCCCCCCCCCAGGAAGGAGCAGCGTGGCCCTGGGGGACGAGGGAAGGGGTGCCCAGGGCCAGGGCGCTGGGAAGGGAGCAGAAAGGGACAAGGCCCGCCCTCCCTCAGGAGACACAGTCCTGACTTCTCCCCAGTCCCTCTGCTCCGGGGGAGATTCCCCATCGGGCCCTGACCCTCCCTCCATTTCCCACAGCTCCCTGACATACACGGCCAAGGAGATCAATCTGCAGCTGAAGCAGGAGACTGATGGAGAGGGGCGCTCCTACCCCGTGGAGTGGATCATCATTGACCCCGAAGGCTTCACGGGTACCCAGCCCCCCCTGGGACCCCCAGGAACCAGCCCCGCCCTCTCCCGCCTTCCCCTGCTCCCGTCCTGGCCCTTGGCCCAAGGGGCCCCAGTCCTCTCACCCCGTGGAAGCTGCTGCCCCCAGCGCTCCTCCCTAGCACCTGCAGCCCTCCTCCCCAACCCTCCTCCCTAGCCCCTGGCCCTCCTCCCTAGCGCCCCCGCCCTTGTCCCCAGCCCCCACCCTCCTCCCTAGTCCCTGCTGCTCCTCCCTAGTGTCCTCCACCCTTCTCCCTAGCACTTGCAGCCCTCCTCCCCAGACCCCACCCTCCTCCCCAGTCCCTGCCCTCCTCCCTAGCACCTGCAGCCCTCCTCCCCAGCCCCGCCCTCCTCCCTAGCCCCTGCTGCTCCTCCCTAGTGTGCTCCGCCCTCCTCCCCAGCCCCTGTCCTCCTCCCCAGCCCCTGCTGCTCCTCCCTAGTGCTCCCCACCTTCCTCCCCAGCCCCTGCCCTCCTCCCCAGCACCTGCAGCCCTCCTCCCCAGTCCCTGCCCTCCTCCCTAGCCCCTGGCCCTCCTCCCCAGCACCCCCCCCCCGCCCTCCTCCCTAGCACGGCTGTCTGTCACTTCCAGAAAACGGGGAGTGGGAAATCGTTCACCGGCCTGCCCGGAAAAACATCGACCAGAGCGTGTCCCCGGCCAGCACCAGCTACCAGGACATCACCTTCTACCTCATCATCCGCAGGAAGCCCCTGTTCTACATCATCAACATCCTGGTGCCCTGCGTCCTCATCTCTTTCATGATCAACCTGGCCTTCTACCTGCCTGCCGACAGTGAGGGAGGGGCCCCGGCCCCAGCCCCCCTTCCTCGGCTTCCCCCCAGCCGGCCCGGGTCTCAGCGCCCTCCAGGCCGGTCCCCTCAGTTTGCACGGAAGGAAGCTCTGACAAGCCCCGTCCCGAGCTTAGAGCGGGATCAGCCTTTTCTTTTCTAGATGAGGAAGCTGGGGCCCAGGGAGGTCACTTGTGAGGAGGTCGGGGTTAAAGGTCACAAGCCTAAGGCCAGTCTTTTCCCCAGGTGGTGAGAAGACTTCAGTGACCATCTCAGTCCTGCTGGCCCAGTCTGTCTTCCTGCTGCTCATTTCCAAGCGTCTGCCCGCGACTTCCCACGCCATCCCCCTCATTGGCAAGTGAGTGGGACCCTGCCCTCTGTCCCCTGCCCCCTGCCCTCTGTCCCCTGCCCTCTACCCCCTGCCCACTGTCCCCTGCCCCCTGCCCTCTGTCCCCTGCCCTCCTCCCCCTACCCTCTGCCCACTGCCCCCTGCCCTCTACCCCCTGCCCACTGCCCTCCGCCCACTGCTCTTTTCCCTCCCCCAATCCTCCCTGTGGTTGGATCTGGGGCTCGGGTTCGAGGCGGGCTCTCCCCACGGCAGGTTCCTTCTCTTCGGGATGGTCCTGGTCACCATCATCGTGCTCATCTGTGTGGTTACCCTGAACATCCACCACCGCACGCCCAGCACCCACGTCCTCTCGCAGGGGGTCAGGAAGGTGGGTCTGCGGGAGCCGCGGGAGAGGGGGAGACGCCGACCCACGGGTCACTTGATTGTGTGCTGCCCTGGCGCGGTGCCTGTCCCTGCCCCCGGTGTGGTGCCCATCCCTGCCCCCAGCATGGTGCCCGTCCCTGCCCCCAGCGTGGTGCCCGTCCCTGCCCCTGGTGTGGTGCCCATCCCTGCCCCCGGCGTGGTGCCCATCCCTGCCCCCAGCATGGTGCCCGTCCCTGCCCCCGGCGCGGTGCCCATCCCTGCCCCCGGCCTGGTGCCCATCCCTGCCCCCGGCGTGGTGCCCGTCCCTGCCCCCAGCACGGTGCCCATCCCTGCCCCCGGCCTGGTGCCCATCCCTGCCCCCGGCGTGGTGCCCGTCCCTGCCCTCGAGGAGTTTACATCGCAGTGGGAAAAATGGTGGGGGGTGAAATTCATGTGCTGGAGGGGCTGGAAAATCTGGAGGTAGAGGAGGGGCCCGGGAGGGAAGGAGAGCCAGGGCCAGGAGAAAAGTAATAGGAAAATCTGGATTAAAAAAAAGGAGGAGAGATGGGAAGGGGCCGGGAGGGAGGGGAGAAACCCCGGGGCGGGGAAGGGGCCGGGGAGAGGCAGGAGGAGCCGGGGGTCTGAGCCGCCCCGCCCCCCCAGATGTTCCTGGAGACCCTGCCGCGGTGGCTGCACATGTCCCAGCCCGAGGCGGAGCCCGCGCCCGGCTCCCAGGTGCGCCGCAGCAGCTCCCTGGGCTACATCTCCAAAGCGGAGGAATACTTCACGGTCAAGTCCCGCAGCGACCTCATGTTCGAGAAGCAGTCGCAGCGCCACGGGCTGGCCAGCCGCGTCACCCCCGCGCGTGAGTGTCCGGGGGGGGAGGGGGGGCGGGGCTCCGTGGGGGCGGGAATGGGGCGGGGCTCCGGGGCGGGGCTCGGGGGGGGGGGGACGGCCGGCCCTGGCTCCCCCGCAGCCCAGCCCAGCCCCCGTGTCTCCCCGCAGGGCGGCCCCCGCCCGGGTCCGAGGAGTCCCAGCAGGAGCTGCTGAATGAGATCAGGCCGGCCGTGGACGGGGCCAACTTCATCGTCAGCCACATGAGAGACCAGAACAACTACAACGAGGTGAGGGGGCCCGGGGCCCTGGGGCTGGAGAACGTGGGGAGAAATCTCCGGAGAAGCTGCGCCCCCGGGCAGCATCGGCCTGTCCCACGGAGTCCCCCAGCCGCAGGGGCTCCCCCCCCCCACCCCCCGCCCCCCGGCATCGGCCCGGCCGCGGAGTCACCGAACCGGGCGTTTGCAGGGAGGCTGAGAGCCCGGCAGAGGCTGACGGTCCGGCAGAAAGAGCCCTTGGGCACCAGCTTGGCCTTCTGCCATCTCCTCCCCACCCTGGGGCCCAGGATCCCCTTCTCCCGCTCCCCTATCCCAGCCCCAGAGTTTACAGAGAAGGAAACCGAGGCTGAAGAGTTAGAAACTGTAACTAGAAGGCGTCCTGTCACCCTCCCCGTGAAAACGGGGCCCAGGCCAGCTGTGACTGGGGCTTGGAGCCCCCTCTTGGGCGGGCCTGGCGAGCAGGAGCACAGGGAGCGGGAGCACGGGGAGCACGGGGAGCGGGGGCACAGGGAACAGGAGCACGGGGAGTGGGAGCACAGGGAGCGGGAGCACGGGGAGTGGGAGCACGGGGAACGGGAGCACAGGGAGCGGGAGCACGGGGAACGGGAGCACGGGGAACGGGAGCACGGGGAGTCGGGAGCACAGGGAGCACGGGGAGCGGGAGCACGGGGAGCACAGGGAGCGGGAGCACGGGGAGCACGGGGAGCAGGCAGCCTCCATTAGAGGCTGGGGGCGCATCAGGCGGCTTGGGTGGAGGGTGGGGGAGAAGATCAGGGCAGAAGCCAGAGTTCTGGTTGCTGAGGAGTCAGCATGGGGCTGCTGGGCAGGAGGTGGAGGCTCTGGGGTCCAACCTCAGCTCCCCCATTTGTGGCCAACAGCCCCTTGGCCTCTCTTGGACTCAGACAAAAGGAAGGGTTCTAGCTCAGAGCCTGTCTGTCGGCCTGCGGAGTCACTTTACTGCCTTAAGACTCCGTTTCCTCATCTGTAGAATGGGGGCGTGGGTGAGGCCTTTTGAGGCCTCAGCAGTCCCTTCCAGCTCAGAAATCAGGGGTCCCTGAGCTGGCCGAGGATAGAAAGAAGGAAGCTTAAGGAGGAGCCGGGGAGGTTTGGCCCGGGAAGGGGAGCCTGGTCAGTGGTCCAGGCTCGGAAGCCGAGTCCTCAGCGGCCTCGGGGGGTGCAGGTCAGGACGGAAGCCAGGCCCAGGGTCCCGGAGATGAGGCCGGCAGGGGAGGCCGTGGGGAGGCCGTGGAGCCGCCGGGGGAATCGAAGGGGGGGGTCTCAGCCCGCTGGTCCAGCCGCCGCTGTCCCCCAGGAGAAGGACAGCTGGGGCCGAGTGGCCCGGACCGTGGACCGCCTCTGCCTCTTCGTGGTGACCCCGCTGATGGCGCTGGGGACCGCCTGGATCCTCCTGCAGGGCATGTACAACCGGCCCCCGCTCCAGCCCTTCCCCGGGGACCCCTTCACCTACGACGAGAAGGACAAACGCTTCATCTAGGAGCCGCCCACCCGGGGGCCCCCGGACCGGTGGTCCCATGGCCCCTGCCCCGGGGTGGGGGGCAGTAAGGGGAGGGGAGGGGTAACTGCCCTGAAGTACCAGAGCCAGGGGGAGGGGGGAGGGACAACATCCGCAGCTCCTTCTGGGGTCCCGAAGGGCCGCCCTTCTCAAAGGCCAGGCCCTGACTCAGCCCTGGGGAAGGAGGGCGCCAAGGCCGCAGTCTGTCCACTGAGGACTGAGGAGCCACTAACTGGCAGGCAGGGCTTTAGCTAGGAAATGAAGGAAGGAAAAGGGGGAGGGAGGGAGGGAGGGAAGGAGAAAGAGAGAAAAAGAAGGAAGGGAGGAAGGCAGAGGGAGGGAGGGGCAGTGTGAATAAATAGTCATTAAATTAAGTCCTGATTGCCACACCGTGTACCCAGCTCTGCTCGATGCTGGAGTGGGGGAAAGTACCATTTCTGGAGCATGCGAGAGTTTGCAAATAGTTTTGCAGCCATTCTCTCATTTGGAGATCAATTAAATCATATTTCAAACCAAGAGTCAAATCAGAAAATTGCATTTGAGTCTCACAATAAGCCTTTCAATGTTGGTGCTGTTGTTATACCCATTGGAAGATAAGAAGACTGAGGTTTCGGGGAGGAAAATAACGCGTGCAGTTTCCTACAGGCCGAGCTGTCTGAGGCACGTGCACACTCAGGTCCTGGTGCCGGGTGCTGGGCGGGCATGTGGAGAGCGCGCCCTGGCTCACCCCCTGCTGGGCCTGGCTGGGAAGCCAACCTTCCATCTCTGGGCCTGTCTCTTTCTTTGTTAAATGAGTGAGTTGGACGGGCGGAGGCCCCTTCCTGCTCAGGAGCCCGTGAGCCTGCAGGACGTGGCTCCAGATCCTTCCAGCAGCCTCGGAAATAAGCCGTCCCGGGGCCTCAGTTTCCTGGACTGTCATTGAGAGGGCCGGGCTGGGTGGCCTCCAAGGGGCTTGGCAGCGCTAATCTAGGCTCCCCAGCGTGATCCCGATGGGCCTTCCAGCTCTCCTCACCCTCTGGGACAGAGGAATGAGCCGGGCTCCCGGCCTCCTCTCTTCCCTCGTTTCCCCTCCTTCCGTATCCTCGGCACAAAACAAAGGGACAGGATTGGAGCAGGGCAGTGAGGGTCGCCATGGTCTAGCATCCCCAGCTTCGGGGGTCCATAGAGGTCTGGGGAGCGTCTCCGCTGGTCCTCTGGGCCTTCTTTCAGCCCTTCCAATGCCTTTCCCTGGCTGAGCTCCCACTCCGGGAGGAGCCCCGTGATCGCTCCCGCCTTTCTCTGATTCTCCCACCGTCATGGCCGCTGTTCCCCTCCGGCGGTCCCCTCCTCCCGTGTCTGTGACTGACCGAGTCTAGAACCCTGCTATCTGACAGGCGGAAGGAGCGCCAAGGCCGGGGACCTCCTAGTATTAGAACTGAGAGGGCCCTTCAATGTCCTCCGACCCCTCATCGTAGAGAGCAGGAAATCCAAGCCCAGCCAAGTGAAGGATTTCCCACAACCACAGAAAGCTGGGATTTGGATCCAGAGCCAGTGTCCCTTATTCACACTTCGAATTGTCTCCCGCCCCGTGTCTGAGCAAAATGTCACCAGCCACGGCCTCCTGGGGCCTGCCTGAAGCCTGCTAGACTTGGATTACTCACCTCCCAGCCTTCTGGGTCCTCCTGGAAGAGCTCCATGGTCAGAGAACCCGCTACGGAACCCCATTTCAACTCAATCTAAAGGTTTATTTTAAATTGAAAACCCAAATCGATTTCTCTGCAAATTCTGCCTGTTGCGGCCAGTTTTGCCCTCTGAGCCAGGCCTTCCTTTTGTCCATAGGGCTAATTTCCATTTCTCTCCCAGAATCCCCAGCGCAAGGAACGGCATCTTTTTTAAGGATTTGCTTAGAATGACCAAGGGGAAGAATCAGAGTTGGAAGGAACCTTAGCATCCATCTAGTCCGACCTCTCCATCTTTTAAATTGAGTAAAACTAAGCCTTGAGTGGTTGAATCACACAAGATCACATCAGAGATAGGATCTGAACTCATGTGAAAGGAAAATTTTACAAAGTGGCTGTGACTGATCTAGATCCTCATCAAGGCTAGAACCACAACGATTCACATCGCCGCTTAGATTTTTTTTCCCATCCCCTGCCCCCACAATATTTTTATTTTTTTCGTTAACGATTTAGATGTAAAAAATTTTAACATTCATTTTTCAAAATTTCAAAATTCAAAAAAAATCCCCTTTTCCCTGCTCCCTCCGTAAGAAGACTAGCAATTTGATATGTTACCCGTGTGCAATCGCTGTTTCCGGGAACGTGTCAGCCACGTTGCAAAAGAAAAAATAGACAAAAACCCCAAGAAAAATAAAATTAAAAAAAAATACACTTCGATCAGCATCCAGACCCCATTGGCTCTTTCTCCAGCATGGGCCGCATTTGTGATCCTCTTCCTCAGAGTAGTCTCAGATCATCGAATTGCTCAGAATAGCAAAGTCTTCCACGATGGATCTTTATACAGTAGTGCTGTCGTGTTGTACAATGTCCTAGTTCTCTCACTTTCCTTCACGTACGTCTTTGTGGATTTTTCTGAACTCACCCGGCTCGTCGCGCCATTGTGATTTTTTTTTCTAGTCTATTTATTTTTGATACACATCATTTTATGAATCATGTTGGAAGAGAAAAATCAGAGCGAAAGGGAAAAACCATGGGAGACATTAAAAAAAAATAGAAAAAAGAAGTGAACGTAGCATATGTTGATTTACATTCAGTCTCCTTAGTTCTTTTTCTGGACACAAACGGTGTTTTCTAATCCCAAAGTCTATTGGGATTGCTTTGAATCATGGAACCACTGAGAAGAACCAAATTTGCTGTCACCATATACACTGTATTCCCAGTTCTGCTTGTTTCCCTCAGCATCAGTTCATGTAAATCCTTCCAGGCCTTTCTAAAATCAGCTCGAACATCATTTTTTTGTAGAACAGTAATATTCCATTACCTTCATTTGCCACAATTTATTCAGCCATTCCCCAACTGAGGGACATCCACTCCTTTTCCAGTTCTTCACCACAAACCTTTTGGCACATGTGGATCCTTTCCCCTCCTTTATGATTTCCTTGGGATACAGACCCCAGTAGTGATGACCCTGCTGGGTCAAAGGGCATGCATAGTGTGATAGCCTTTGGGCAGAGTTCCAGATAGCTCTCCAGAATGGTTGGATTCCTTCACAACTCCACCAACAATGCATCAGTGTCCCAGTTTTCTCACACCCCTCCAACATTCATCATGATCTTTTCCTGTCATCTTAGCCGATCCGACAGGTGTGATTGTCAGTTAGATTTCTAACCACACTGGCCTAAGTACAACCGAAATACCACGAGAGTCTGGAGTGAGCCTTCATCTCCCCTTCTGGCCGACTTATGCAGGGATCAAACTTCCAAAATGCCACAGGAATTGAGTAGTCAACAGAAGTGCTCCAGGACAGCCAATAGCTGGTCCCAGAGCTTGTACATTTTATTACACAAGAGGCTTTCACCCAGACAGGTGGGAATCGGTCACTCGGTTGAGTGCCGGGGATTCACTGACAGTAAGGAGAGCCGACAGCTGATCCTGGGGAAAGGAGACAGGAATTTTAAAAAGCAGACAGAACTAGTGAGGGCCGGTGGCCTGGGGCGGGGGAGGGCTAGCTTAGGGGCAAACTTCTGTACCTCTCAATAACCCCCCAAGGAATTCTAGACACGCTGAGGCTTAAAATGTTTAATATTAGAAAACTGTTGTTGCCGAGAGATCCAAATTCTGGTTATCTGGAAAACTCACTTCCATAGAAATCCTTCTGACAGGAATAAGTCACATTTTCATAGACTTCCCAGGTTTACCAAGCTCTTCCTCTATGACATCCTTGGAGGGGTGGGTCACACAGGTACTGGGTGTATTCTGCAGACAAGGAAACTGAAGCTCACAGATTTCAAATATCCAGCCCACTGACAATCTGTTAATAAGTGTATGGATAGATAGATAGATCACCTGCCCTGAAGTCAGGAGGACCTGAGTTCAAATCTGACCTGACACTTAACACTTCTTGGCTGTGTGACCCTGGACAAGTCACTTGACCCCAATTGATTTAGCAAAAATAAATAAATACATGAATGAACAAATAAATAAGTGGGTTGATTGTTGATCGATTGAGCAATTTGCCCCATGATGAGCCTGCTAGTAACTGTCCCCAACAATAATTCGATAAAAAAAGTGTCACTTGTGTAGGCTTGTGCCACCGTGTCCAGCGTTCTCTCCTAAACATTCTAGTCTCCTGACACTCATGGGAGAGCTTTAGGATGCACAATGAGACAGATATTCTTCTGTTCAGCTAATGGAGGGATGTTTGGCGGTGGGAGAGGGGAACTGGGAGGAGAGAAAATAGATTTCTGTTAATTAAAAAACTTTTTTAAATTATAAAGGTGAGAGGGATGCTGCAGATGGGGTATGTTACCTGTACTTTCAGATGTATTATTATTATTGTAATATTAATTTTATTTTATTACTTTACTTTATTACTCTCCAGGAGTAGGGCTTATATGTAAAATATTTTAAAAGTAAAATCAAAACATATCAATAAGCCTTTAAAAAATTCTCCCCTCTCTGAAGAATTGTCCATTCTTGTCTTGAAAACCAAAAAGCTTTAATAATAATAAAAAATAGAATTGTGATTATACCACTACAACAATTAGTGTTCTTAACACTTTCAAAATGTTTTTGTTTGTTTTAGTTCTACTTTGTCGTCGTTGGATAAATTGTTTTCATGGTTGTGTTCACCTTTGGATAAGCTCATCCCAAGCCAATCCATTACCTATTCTGTCTCAGAAATAGGTTGATTTTCCTTCTGACTGCTATTCTCTTCCTGATTCTTTACTCTTTGGGTATCCACTTGTTTTGCTGTGAGTTTAATAAATTTCTATACTTAAAAAAAAATTCTCCCCTCTCCCTCCTACTCACTTATCAGTCAAGGAGAATGCAGAGACCCCATTCCCCACCCCACATACTGAGCCACATCCAGGATATCCTACTATGTGCCAACATGGATAGTAGCCTGGTTGGGGATTCTTAAACAGGAGCTTTCCAAGACACAGAATCAGTCATCAGACTTTTTTTTAAAAATTAAGTGCCTACTATGTTCCAGAGGTGACTATTTCTGCCAAAGTGGAAGCAATATGGCAGAGAGAGCTGTACCAGGTGCCCTCAAGAAGTTTCCATTCCATTCTAACTTACATGCACACAGCCATCCAATAACCCACAAATGTGTGTGTGTGTGTGTGTATTATTCCCCTTCCTCAAGAAGTGGTCTAGAGGGTAAGTTATAATAAAAATTGACCACATGTTGGTTTCTAAGCAAAAACCCATTTTAAGGAAGGAGGAAGAAGGAAGATCAGGAGAAGGAGAGTTGGGGGAGAAAACAATTGAGCATTCTAAGCAAAAAAAAAAAAAAAAATAAGGAAGCAAAAAAGCACTGAATGTATTGGGAAAGCACTGTAGTGAGAAGGAAGAACCAATGTAGACAGTACAAAGAGTTCTAGATTTGGAGTCAGGATCTGTGTTCTCTTGGACAGGTCATTCCAGTTCCATAGACCTCAGTTCCTTCATCTAAAAAATGTAAGTGCAGAATCCATAAGGTTCCTTCTAGTACCAGACCTCACAAAACCAAGAAGCAGAAGGAGATAAGGCTGAAAAGGAAAGTTGTGGCCAATTCATCTGAGCCTTGAATGCTAGGCAGAGGAAATTTGGACTCTATTCAGAATTTTGGACTTTATTCAGAAATACACACTCACACACACACACACACACATGCGCACAAATGCATGCACATATACATGAATGCATGCACACGCATATATGCACTGCACACAATGCAATACACATGCACAATGCATACTCATGCACACACACAAACACATGCACATACACATGCACGCACACACACAGCCCCCTGGCCTCTGACTGGCTTCCAGTGCTCCTTCTGCGCCCGCCTGTTCTGGAGCCCACCATGGCAGCCCGTCGGTCCTTGGAACTCTCTTCTGGCAATCTTTCACTCCCTCTGTCTAGGAGGTGAATCCTCGGCTCCTGCCCCTGAAAATGGGGTGGGGGAGATAGAAAGGGGAGAGCTTGGAAGTGTCTGGGGCCCTCCCCACCCCTCATCCCCCTTCCGGTAACTCTAACCTGGCATTGTGTCCCAGGCTGAACAGCTGACAATGCTGTGGCTAGACAGCTGGGCAGGGGCTTGCGTGTATGGACGGGAGTATGAGACAAGAGGAGGGAGGGGCCTGGGATGGGGGGGGTGTTGTGGGGGGGAAGCCAGCCAGAGGAGGCGACAGCCCAGCAGAAGCCAGGATCTGCCCCCGGAGCTGGGAAGCTGCCTTCTCTTCCCCACCCCAGTCCCCGTTCACCATGTCCTGGCTGGGAAGGCTGGAGCTGCTACTGCTGGCCGGCTGCCTGGGTACCAAAACTGGAGGGAAGGGGGAGAGGCTGGCACAGGACAAGAGGGTCAGGGTTTGAGGGCAGAGCCGGAGAACAGGTACTAGGCAGGGGGCACCCCTGCCCAGGAGTCCCCTCGTCTCCTCATCCCACATGTCTACCTTGTCTTCCTTCTCTCCTTCCCCTTCTTTTCCTCTTTCTTTTCTTCTTCCTCTTCCTCTCCTTCATCTTCCTCTGCTTCCTCCTCTTTTTTTCCTATTCTTCTCCTTCCTTCTCTTTTTTCTCCATCTTCTCCTTCTTTCCTTCTTCCTTTTCCTCTCCTTCCTCTTCTTTTTTCTCCTTTGTCCTCTCCTTCCTCTTCTTCTCCCTCTTCCTCTCCTTCCTCCTCTTTGTTCTCCCTCTTCTCCTTCTTCTTCCTCTCCGTCCTCCTCTTTTTTCCTCCCTCTCCTCCTTCTTCCTCTTCTTCTTCTTCCTCTTCTCTTCCTCCTCCTGTCTCTCTTCCCTTCTCCCTCTTCTCCCTCCCCTCTCCCTCCTCTGAATCCACCCTCTCCCCTCCTGGCTCAAGACCCTTGGTTGCAGGAGTCCAAGGCCTGAACCAGGAGGAGAAGCTTCTGAACGACTTGATGAGAAATTACAACCCGAACCTGCGGCCCGCCGAGATGGACTCGGACGTGATCAACGTCAGCCTGAAGCTCACCCTTACCAACCTCATCTCCTTGGTGAGCCGGCCGGGGAGAGGAGGCTGCTGCGTTTGCCCACCACGGTCAGGGAAGACGGGGACTTAACTGGGCCCTGCTGGGGAGAGGGCGGGAGGGGGAAGGGCTCAATCTTTTGGCCTTCAAGAAAGGCGGGGGCTCATTGGCTTCCCCATTGGGGCTGGGAGCTGGCAGGCAAAGGCAGGGTGCTGAGGGTTCCTTTACATCCCCAGAATGAGCGGGAGGAAGCCCTCACCACCAATGTCTGGATAGAGATGGTAAGAACCCCTTGCCCGGCCCTGGGTTAGTAAGTTCCCCATGCCCTCCTTTCCCAGCTTTGGCTCCCTTGTCCCGGGAGGGCTGGGGTCCTGCCAGCCAAATGCCAGCCCGGGCAGCTAGCGAGGGGCCGGGCCCCACAGAGCTGGGCCCCAGGAGCTGAGGCAGGGGGAGGGTGGGCAGAGGCGGCATGACCCGGCTGCCCCCTGCTCCCCGGCCCCCGGCCCTTCGTTACCGTAGCAATGGTGTGACTACCGCCTGCGCTGGGACCCCAGGGACTACGAGGACGTGTGGGTGCTGAGGATCCCCTCCACCATGGTGTGGCGGCCGGATGTCGTTCTGGAGAACAAGTGAGTGGTTGGGGCGGGGGCCGGGAGGAACTGGGCCTGGGGTTCTGGGGGCCAGCGGATCCAGCCGTTAGTCAGGGGGCTTTCACCCAGCGCTCTCTCTGCCTCTGCCCTCACCCCGATTCCCTGCTTCTGGAATTCTGGGATGATTTGAAGGGGGCTGGGAGTGGGGGCCTGAGGGGAGGACGGTGAAGGCAGAAGGGTTAAAAGTGGCTAGGGATCAGGGTGGGGGAAGGATAGAACCAGGGCAGAGTTAGTTCTTGTGGAGACGTCGTACAATTCAGCCCCGCACCCATTAAGTGCCTGTCCCGTGCCCAGCGCTGTCAGGGGAGACGGGGGACATGGAGGACAGGCCCCGGCTTCTAGGAGTCGCCTTTCCTGGAGGGGGCAGGGGCTGGGCTGGGTGCCCATAACCCGCGACTGGGGGGGTCAGTTTGAATGAGACAGAGAGAGGCCCCCGGGCTGTCTGGGAAAGTCCAGGAGCGGCGGAGAGGAGGTGACCCCTGGGCTGAGGCAGGATGTCTGACTAGAGGGGCCGGGAACTGGGGGGCGGGGTGCAGGGAGCCCGGGAAGGCTGGGAGCCCCAAGGAGGGGAGGATCCCGAGGCCGGACAGCGCCTGGGCCCTCACGGCCCCCATCGTCTCACAGTGTGGACGGCGTGTTCGAAGTGGCCCTCTACTGCAATGTCCTCGTGTCCCCCAATGGCTGCATCTACTGGCTCCCGCCCGCCATCTTCCGCTCATCCTGCCCGGTCACCGTCACCTACTTCCCCTTCGACTGGCAGAACTGCTCCCTGGTTTTCCAGTGAGAGGCTGGGGCTGGGGTGGACGGGGAAGGGGGGCAGCTGGAAAGTGGGGGCTGGGGGAGGCAAGATGTGGCCCGGAGGCCCAGAGGCCCAGCTCCGGGCCTGGCCGGCCTCCCACTGGCTGGCTGTCCTGGGCGAGCTTCCCGAGTCTGTGTCCCCGCTTGTGAAATGGGACAGAGAAGGGGGATCACCCGGCCTGGTCAGCCCTCCCTGGCCCTTCCAGCAGGATTGCTCCAGGCCGCTGGAACTTTGATGGGAGCTGCGTGGGAGTGGCCCTTACTGGGGGGCTCCTGACCTTACACAAGTCATCATGCGTGGGTGCACCCCTCAGACCGCTCTCTCTCCCGCTTTCTGGCTCTCTCACTCTCTCAGAGTCTCTGTCTCTCTTTGTTTCTTTCTCCCTCTGTCTCACTTGTTCTCTGTCTCTCTGTTTTTTTCTCTCTTTTATCTTTTTCTGTCTCTGTCTCTGTCTCTCTATTTCTGTCTCTCTCTGCATCCGTCTCTCTCTGTCTTCGTCTCTCTGTTTCTGTCTCTCTCTATCTCTTTGCCTCTTTCTGTGTCCGTCTCTCGTGTCTGTTTCTTTGTTTCTCTGTCCATCTGTCTGTCTCTCCTCCTTGTCCTCCTACCCCCTTCCTTTCTTCCCCTCCCCGCTCCCTCCTCACCTGGTCTTCTTTCCCTCGGCCGAAGGTCCCAGACCTACAGCTCAAACGAGATCGATTTGCAGCTGAGTGAAGAAGACGGCCGGACGGTGGAGTGGATCTTCATTGACCCCGAGGCCTTCACTGGTGACCGAGCCCCTCCCTCCAGTGACTCCCCTCCGGTCCCAGTCCCCCGCTTCTCGGAGCCTCCCACTACCCCTGAGGCACTTCTGAGCGACCCCCTCCTCTCGCATGTGGGCTCCCCTCTTTGCTCCCATTTCCCCGAAGCTTCCTGGGGCGTGGTGGGCACTGACACAGCAGGCAGGTGGAGAAGGAAATCGGAGGGGGCCCCCAGCAGAGCCCCCCCTCCCTCTGCCACCCACAGAGAATGGGGAGTGGGCCATCAAGCACCGCCCTGCCAAGAGGCTCCTGGATCCTCCGGCCGCCCCCGGGGAGGCGGGCCACCAGCGCGTGGTCTTCTACCTGCTCATCCAGAGGAAGCCCCTCTTCTACATCATCAACATCATCGCTCCGTGCGTGCTCATCTCGTCCGTCGCCATCCTCATCTACTTCCTGCCTGCCAGAGGTGAGGCCCCGGCTCTGAGGAGCAGCTCCTGGCCTCCGGGCAGAGGACTCGGGGGTGGGAATCCAGGGACCCTCCGAGCCGTCCCTCCATGTCTGAGGGCACCTGCTGGGGCCGGGGAGGGGAAATAGCCCCACATAGGTAGCCAGAGGCCCTGCATTCAAATCCTGCTTCTTTTGGCTATGGGAGGTCCAGGGCAAGTCACCTTTCATTTGTAAAACGAGGAGGTGACTCCTAAACTGGTGCTGCAAAGGCCAGAGAACCCACCTGCAAGTCAAGGTCGGACGCTCCCTAAACATTTACAAGCTCCTACTGTGTGCTAAGCTCAGCATACAAACAGCATCCCGGCTTTTCTTTCTTGTCATTTTTTTCACTGATGTCTTGAGTTATTTCCATCTCCTGCTCTTCCTTTGCATTCCCAGGGTTTAGCCTGAAGCCTGCTTAGCACATCATGATAATAATAATTTTTAATCCATAGATACTTAGTGGCCACAGGGAAACAGAGACTCCAAGAGGCGAACTTGCCTCAGTTTCCTACTCTGCACAAGGGGGATAACAGCACCCTAATTTTATAGAGTGCTTTATCCACTAGGAGCTCATGGGTTGTGAGAGAGGGGAGCTCCCCCCCATCCCATCCCAGGGGGCCTGTAATAAATAAGAGAAGCAAGTTAATCCAAATGAAGCCTGTCCCGTCTGCTGCCTCAGTCATTCCATGCTGAGGGGTCCCATTAAGGGAACATATTCCAAAAATGGCACAGTTTAGAACTTTGTTCCATCCTGCTGAGGTGACTTCTGGGAAAATCCCTGGTTGGAGTGTGAGGTTAGAAGGTGGGGGTGGGCACGGGGGAAACGAAAACCACTGTGTCGGCTGCTCTGACCTGAATCTTCTCTGGGGGGCCAGCTGGGGGACAAAAGTGCACTGTCTCCATCAACGTACTGCTCGCCCAGACCGTCTTCCTCTTCCTGGTGGCCAAGAAGGTGCCAGAGACCTCACAGGCTGTGCCCCTCATTAGCAAGTAAGGGTCCCCTGGCTCCGTCTTCCCTCCTTCTCCGTCTCCTCAGGCAGGACTCCCTCCCCCACTTTCCAGGCTCCCCACTATGACCTCGGAGCTCTGGGCAGGGTCTGTGAGCTGGCTCCCTCTTGCCACACCAGGGAAGGGAAGGGGCTGGGATTCTGGCACTCCTGGGAAAGGGCTGGGATCCTGGTGCTCTTAGGAAGGGGCTGGGATTCTGGTGCTATCAGGAAAGGGATGGGATTCTGGCGCTCTTAGGAAGGGGCTGGGATCCTGGCACTCCCAGGAAAGGGCTGGGATTCTGGCGTTCCCAGGAAAGGGCTGGGATTCTGGCAGTCCTGGGAAAGGGCTGGGATTCTAGCACTTCTGGGAAAGGGGCTGGGATCCTGGTGCTATCAGGAAGGGGCTGGGATTCTGGCACTCCTGGGAAAGGGCTGGGATCCTGATGCTATCAGGAAGGGGCTGGGGTTCTGGCGCTCTTAGGAAAGGGCTGGGATTCTGGCACTCTGGGAAGGGGCTGGGATCCTGGTGCTATCAGGAAAGGGATGGGATTCTGGCGCTCCTGGGAAGGGGCTGGGATTCTGGCACTGTCAGGAAAGGGACGGGATCCTGGCGCTCTTAGGAAGGGGCTGGGATCCTGGCGCTCCCAGGAAAGGGCTGGGATTCTGGCGCTCCTGGGAAGGGGCTGGAATTCTGGCACTGTCAGGAAAGGGATGGGATCCTGGCGCTCTTAGGAAGGGGCTGGGATCCTGGCACTATCAGGAAAGGGATGGGATTCTGGCGCTCCTGGGAAGGGGCTGGAATTCTGGCACTGTCAGGAAAGGGATGGGATCCTGGCGCTCTTAGGAAGGGGCTGGGATCCTGGCACTATCAGGAAAGGGATGGGATTCTGGCTCTCCAGGGAAGGGGCTGGGATTCTGGTGCTCTGGGAAGAGGCTGAGGGCCAATCTTGACTCCTATGGCGACTCTTCCCTTAGGTACCTGACTTTCCTGTTGGTGGTGACCATCCTAATCGTGGTGAATGCTGTTATTGTCCTCAATGTCTCCCTCCGGTCTCCCCATACTCACTCCATGGCCCGAGGGGTGCGAAAAGTAAGTCTCTGTCCGTGCCTCAAAACCTTTTTCACACTGGTCTGGACTCCCAAGGCTGAACCCACTAGTGATCCCGAGGGAGCCTGGACCTGCTCCCTTTCCGACTGCCCCGTTTGTCCCTCCTTTGGGAGCTCCCTCTCACCATAGTGGCCCAGGCCCCTCACTGACCCTGACCCCTCACTGACCCCGGCCCCTCACTGACCCTGACCCCTCACTGACCCTGGCCCCTCATTGACTCCGGCCCCTCACTGACTCCGGCCCCTCACTGACCCCGGCCCCTCGGCAGCTCAAAACTCCCAAACCCAGGTGACCGGCCAGTTGCGAACTCCAGCGGCCTCTCTGTGCAGGGTCACCCCCCAGCTGCTCTGTGCTCCTTCCTCCAGTGGGGGCCCAGCGGCTAGTCTGGTGGCCCAACTCGTGCTTGAATTCCCCTCCCCACTGGTGCTTGACCCCCGGCTCACCCACCCACCCAGTGGGACGTCCAGAGCCTCAGTTCCTCAGCCTGGCACTCAAAGGCCCTCAGTCTGCCCCCTGCCCCCTGCCCCCTGCACCGGCTCCCCACTGCCCCCCCACCCCACTTCCTGCTCTTGGCCCAGCATCTCTGCCTCTGAGAGTCCGCCCGCCTGGTCCCCGTCCCCAAGGGTCGCTTCTGCCTGGGCTTCTCTTCTCAACGTCCTGGCTTCCCCCAGTGGGGAGCTCCGGCCTCTGCTTCCGGAAGCTTTACTGGACTTCCTGGGCCAGGCTCCCCCAACACCCCCTCCATGCACCCCCCATATCTATATACACTCACACACACACACAGAGTGTCATTCACAGACCCACTCACACACTCTCACACACTCACACACACACACATGCTCACACTCACACACACAATCACACACTTACACTCACAATCACACACACACACTCTCTCTTTCTCTGCCATTAGAAGTCACTGAGAGCCCAGACTGGCCGGGAGTCAGGTGGCCAGTGTTTGCCAGAGGCTCCATTGTAGGCCGGGCCCGGAGGAGCTTCTGCTCCCCGACTTTTCACAAAGTCGTACTTTCTTCTCCCCACAATCGCATGGGAAGCGTGTTTAACTCTGTGTTTTGTCCGTTTGTTTTTTAAGTTCTGCGCTCCCAGCAGCTCCGGGACAGTTCCATCTCACTGGGACTCAGCCCCGAGTTTCCAGAGACAGCCTGGGGGAGTGGGCAGGGTGGGGGGAGAGGAGATACCGAATTAACCCTGAGTGCGGCTGACCTCTGAGCCAGGCTGAGGCTGCCGGTGCCCCGGTCGCAGAGCCGCTGCTGAGATGAAATGATGCAGGAAATGAGTGTATTTTAATGGGAATAACAATAATCATACCAGCTAACGCTCACATAGACTTTCCGTTTGGCAAAGAGCTTCACGTCAGTGATCTCATTGTGTCCTCTCAACAACCTGGGAGATAGGTGCTGTTGTTATCCCATTTTATAGGTGGGAAAACGAGGCGGGCAGCAGGGAAGACACTTGCCCAGGGTCTCACGGCTGGTAGATGTCTGAGGCGGGATGCAAACACAGGCCTTCCTGGCTCCACATTCTGTGGCACCCACCCCGGCCCCAAACCCCAGGTCCAGATCCTCCCCCCCAACCAAGACTTCCTCAGTCCAAGCTCTCAGGGAATCCTCTTCCTCTCATCTGAGCCAGGTGTTCCTTTACCTGCTGCCTCGACTGCTAAAGATGCACATGAGACCCTCTGGGTCCCTGGCCCCCAGGCGCCTCACCCGCTACCTGCAGAATGGCTCCTCTGGGGGCCGGAGCCGGCTCGGGAGGAGGCCGCCCCGTGGATGCCCTGCAGCGAGCTGGCATTCCAGCAGCGCTGGCAGAGGGACGGGCTGGTGAAAGCTGCGCTGGAGAAGATAGGTGAGCAAGAGGGCGCCGGGCGCAGGCCCTGGGGGACACAGGTCCTGGGGGGTGCAGGCACTGGGGGGGCACGGGCCCTGGGGGAGGGGCATGCTCTTGGCTCCTGTCCAGCTTCTGGGACAGCAGGGCCAAGCGAGGGGCCCGGATGGGGCAGGGGGGAGCAGCCCCTCTCCGGTGGCTCAGAGGAAAGGGGAGCAGCCGGCTTTGGGGGCACACGGCCTACTCAGAACCTCAGCGGGGGGAGTAGCGAGAGGGAAGGCGGGCACTCTGCATGACCTGCTCTGGCCTGTGCTCAGACCTTGCCTTCCCCCTTGGCAGGGAACGGGCTGGAGTCTGGGAACAGTCAGGACTTATGTGCCAGCCTGAAGCAGGCAGCCCCCGCCATCCAGGCCTGCGTGGACGCCTGCAGCCACATCGCCTGGACCAGGAGACAGCAGAGACATTTCGACAATGTGAGCCGGGTGGGGGTGGGGAGGCATGGGCCAAAAGGGAGGGGCAGGAGGGAGGAGGAGGAGGAGGAGGATGGAGGTGAAGCCCCCAGGGCCCTCCCCACCGACTCCAACTCTCATTCATTCCTCTTGACTCGGGGCCCAGCGTTCTGCCGCTTTGCCACTGAGCTATGCCATTCATTCAGAAAGCATTTATAAAGTACCTGCTGATGGCCAAGCGTCGGCCCAAGTCAAGGAGATTCAGTTTCTTCCGTTCCAATCTGGCCTCAGACACTTCCTGGCTATGAGAGCCTGGGCATGTCACTTAACCCTGCCTGCCTCGGTTTCCTCATTTGTAAAATGAACTGGAGAGGCAACTGGTCAGTGTCTTTGTCAAGGCAACTCCAAGTGGGGTCACAAAGAGTCAGACACCCCTGAAAAATGACAAAGGGCCCACATTGAACAAATGAAAAAGACTGAACATGTGCATTGGATGGATGGATAAACAGATGGATGAATGGATGGAAGGATGAATGGATGGATAGATGGATAGATGGATTGATGGCTGGCTGGCTGGATGATGGATGGATGGATGGATTGATGGATGGAAGGATGGATGGATGGATAGATGATTGGATAGATAGATGGATGGATAAATGGATAAATGGATGGATAGAGGGATGGATGGATGGATGGAAGGATGAATGGATGAATGAATGGATGGAAGGATGGGTGGATGGGTGGATAGATGGATGGATAAATGGATGGATGGATGAATGGATGGATAAATGGATGGATAAATAGATGAATGGGTGGATGAATGGATGGATGGATCGATGGATGGATGGATGAATGGATGATGGAAGGATGGATGGAAGGATGAATGGATGGATAGATGGTTGGATGGATGGATGAATGGATGATGGAAGGATGGATGGAAGGATGAATGGATGGATAGATGGTTGGATGGATGGATGAATGGATGATGGAAGGATGGATGGAAGGATGAATGGATAGATAGATGGTTGGATAGATAGATGGATGGATAAATGGATAAATGAATGGATAGAGGGATGGATGGATGGATGGATGGAAGGATGGATGGATGGAAGGATGAATGGATGGGTGGATAGATGGATGGATAAATGGATGGATGGATGAATCGATAGATAAATGGATGGATAGATAGAAGGATGGGTGGATGGAGAAGAGCATTTGAGGGGTAGGAACAAGGTGGCTTGCCTCCTTGCCCCATTTTTGTCTCCAACACCCTAGGAGAATGAAGAGTGGATGCTGGTGGGCCGTGTTCTGGACCGAGTCTGCTTTCTGGCCATGATCGTACTTTTCTTCTGTGGCACCTTCGGCATCTTTGTCCTGGCCCACTACAACCAGGTCCCTGCTCTCCCTTTCCCAGGAGATCCCCGTACCTATCTGCCTTAGCTGTCACAGGCAGCGTGGTGGGGGAGGGGCCACCGATGGTCCCCTTGGCTGAGTTCTGGGCCCCTGAGGTTGGACTTTGGCATTCCGCTCCTGCCATGTTTGGGTGCCTGAGGTTCGGGCACCTCTCATGTGAAAAAAGAAGGTGGAGATGTTTGTGTAGTGCTTCCACAGAGATCTGTGATCTGGGCACTCTGGGAAAAATCCAAGGGAAATAAAGGTTCAGACCCAAACACTTGGTCTGTTTTGGGGGGCCTGCAGACAAAGGGCCCATGTGGAAGCTCCCAGAGCAAGGGGAGGGTGGCAGCTGGGGGGCACACGGCCTCTCCAGGAATGCTGAAGGCCTGGCTTTGGAAAAGGAAATCCATTCAACCAGTAAGTCAGGTTAAAGTCTGACAGACACCTGAGCCCAGCCCAAGAAGTCAGACCAAGCCTGAGAGTGTGTGCGGCTGCCAGGGCCCTGGGCCACGTCCTGATGCAATCTGTGGAGCCGAGACTCCACTGCTGAGGACGCCTTTCTGTCCCAGCTCTGTGGGAGGGCTACACAGGTGTCTGTTCTGAGAAAGGGGCCTCGCCTAGCCTCAGACAAGAGGCCTCCCAGGGCCTAGGGTTGAAACAACAGGGTTCTAATACTGCCTCAGACACTGGCTGCAGGACCTGGGCTGGTCACTTAACTCTGATTTGCTTCAGTTCCCCAGCTGTGAATGGCAATAATGGTCTTCGCCTAGCTCCCAGGATGAAATGACATAATGAATTCATAAAGTGCTTTGCTCAGTAGCTGGCACATAGTCAGTGCTATATGAATGTTAATTAATACTATTATGTAGGAAAGCTATTCTTAAAGCTTCTTTTTAAACTGAAAGCAAAATACAGAGAGGAGAGGAGAAAAAGGAGAAGGAGGAAAAGGAGAAAGAGGAGGAAGAGAAAAAGGAGGAGAAGGAGGAAAAGGAGAAAGAGGAGGAGAGAAAAAGGAGGAGAAGGAGGAAAAGGAGAAAGAGGAGGAGGAGAAAAAGGAGGAGAAGGAGGAAAAGGAGAAAGAGAAGGAGGAAAAGGAGGAGCAGGAGAAGGAGGAAAAGGAGAAGGAGGAGCAGGAGAAGGAGGAAAAGGAGAAAGAGAAGGAGGAGAAAAAGGAGGAGAAGGAGGAAAAGGAGAAAGAGAAGGAGGAGAAAAAGGAGGAGAAGGAGGAAAAGGAGAAGGAGGAGCAGGAGAAGGAGGAAAAGGAGAAAGAGGAAAAGGAGAAGAGGAAAAGGAGAAAGAGAGGAGGAGAAAAAGGAGGAGAAGGAGGCGCAGGAGAAGGAGGAAAAGGAGAAAGAGA
This sequence comes from Antechinus flavipes, assembly GCF_016432865.1. Lineage (NCBI taxonomy): Eukaryota > Metazoa > Chordata > Mammalia > Dasyuromorphia > Dasyuridae > Antechinus > Antechinus flavipes. Next base: position 10,630,637 of record NC_067401.1, read on the forward strand.
AGGAGGAGAAAAAGGAGAAGGAGGAGCAGGAGAAGGAGGAAAAGGAGAAAGAGGAGGAAGAGAAAAAGGAGGAAGAAGAGAAGAGGAGGGGGGAGGAGGAGGTGATGGAAGAAGACAAGGAGAAGGAGGAAGAAATGGAGGAGAGGGAGAAAGAGGAGAGAGGGAGACAAGAGAGACAGGGAGGGCCTATTCTCAGGGGCTTTAGCTACAGCTGGATGCAGAGATAAGCATTTGGCAGCTTCGGGGAAGACTCTTCCCTCTGGCACAGGCCACGAGGCAGCAGCAGCAGGACGCTCTAGCCAGGAGCTATCAGCTTCCTAACGTGTCTACCTCTCCACATAACATTTCTCCCATGACTCTTCTCTCTCGGCGAGTCATTTGTTACCCTCTTCCATTTTATTCTACTTTTCTCCTGCTGGCCTTCAAGCTTCTAATCGAGGTCATTTTATAAGCAATGATCCATCTCTAATATGATTTAATCTCAACAATCTAACTTTGTGTCAGGTATGACTCCAACAATCCTATGAGATTTTCCCATGATCCCTCCTTCCCCCCGATTCTTTAATCTATATTTTCTCAGTTATAATCTTTTAAGACTCTAAAAACAACCACATGCAAATGAGCTGATGGACCATAGTGCCCTATAATCGTTACCTCATAGTGCCGTGTCTGAATCCATGTTAGCTATTATTATTATTATTATTGCAATTTCTATTTTTAAAAGCTTCTGTTTGTTTGTTTTTTAACCCCGAGAAAGCAGAAACATCTGCGTTTGGACAGGTCCATTTATCCTCCCCATTTCTTTGGTTTTCATCCTTAACTTCTCACTCTCTCCCCCCCCAGAGCCAATTTGTTGCCAAGGCCTAGTCAGTATCACCTTTGCAACATCTCTCCAGCAGAATACTTCCTCCTTCTCTCCGATACTGTTGCCACTCTGATGCGGTATCCTCTTTTCACTGCTGTCTTCTGACCGACCAGGAAATGTGAACACACCTGTGGGGGCTCCTCAGTGTAGTTTTAAATGAATGCAAAATTCATAGGCGTTTAACAGTCCTGTGAGTGGGGATTTACCCCCACCCATTATCCACCCAGCAGTATGGGATAACAGGATCATGGATTTAGAAGCTTTGGAGAAAATCTATTCTCTCTCCATCATTTAACAAAAGAACACAATTAAGGCTCTGATAAATGTGGAAATAAATTTGGAAGAATCGCACACGTTTAACCTATTTTGGATGATTTACAGTCTAGGGGAGGGAGCTGGGGGAAGGGAGGGAGAAAAACTTGGAACACAAAGTTTTGCTAGGATGAATATTGAAAACTACTTTTGTATATTTTGAAAATTAAAAGGTATTATTAAAAATTAAAAAAAATTAAAAAGAAAATTAAGGCTTAGAAAAATTAAGAGATTTGCCCATATGTACAGAGGCAAGATTCTAACCCAGGTCTAGAGCTTTCCACAATAACCATCTTTCTTCATTATCTCACCCACAGTCTTCGTTTCACCTCCACCCCTTCCTGTCATACTCAAGGACTCCGATCTATTTGTTGCTATCTTCTCAGGCACCCTGGCCTCCTCCTCCTAAGGCAGGCTCATACTTTCCATTTCACTTTCACCCATAATTGATCTACCTCCGTGATCCAGTTCTCTGAAGTTCCTTTCTCTGACCACAGCTTCCAGGTATCCAGGTATATGACTCGCTCTTAACTCTGTTCTAGCCTCATTTGCATCCCTGAAGCCTTCAAACTATAATTAACCAGTTGAGCCATCCTCTGGCCTCTACCTTCTTCTACCATCACTATTCATTCCCTTCTTCTACCATCAGTATTCCTTCACTTCCTCTGCTCCTGGCAGCATGGTGCTGAACAGCCAGTGGAAGGTCATGCCCCCTTGCCTCCGGGTCCATTACAGATTTATGTGACCGGATCTCAACAGGGCTCTCAGGCAATCCTTCTATTTTTATCTGCTGCTCTTCTCAAACCTCCCCTTCTTTCCTCAAGCCTTATAAATCCCTCCCTGCCCAAACTTGGCCAGCAGAGGACTTGGCCTCCTCCTTAGGAATTCACACTAACCCTGACCCTAGCACCCCCCCCCCCCAAAAAAAAAACCCTTTGCTGTAAGCAGCCCTTATTTTCTCCGCCTTGGAGGACTGGCTGGCTACCTCCTAACCAAAGCCAAATATTCTCCTTGTGCATCTGATCCCATCCCAGGAGCTTTAACCTTTCCTACCCTCTTCTCCTTGTAGCCTTCAGTCTCCACATATCCAAACCCAAGCTCTTCCCTCAGCCTTCCTTAGCTTGTGTCCCCTATTTCTCTTCCCTTTAACATTTAAACTTCTAGGCGAGTTCGGAAAGTGTCATAGAGGCGATGGGGTCGTAGATTTTAGAGATGGAAAAGACTTTAGACATCATAGCATTTATTAAGCATTAACCTAAGCATTTATTAAGTACCTACTGCATGCTGTTCCTGCTCTGGAGGAGTTCACAATCTAGTTGGAGCGAGAGGTGCAAGTACATGTCAGGGATCTAGAGGATAAATAGGAAGTAGGAAACAGAGGAAGGCTGGAGCTGAGGGGGCCCCGGCAGGCTTCCGGGAGAAGGGGCGCTTGGGCAGAGGTGGGGGGCCAGAGGGAATGCCCAGAGTCCGGAGATGGAGGGACTTGCAATGCCAAACAAAGCGCTTCGAGGTTGGTCCCGGAGGCGACGGTCAGACCCGAGTTCTAGGGAAATGACTTCCCGGGGTCTCAGTTTCCCCCACAGTGAAACGGAGGAGGACCAGATGGCCTCCGAAGCCCCTCCCCGCTCGGTTTTGTAAACTTGGGCTCTTGGACGCGTCATTCCTCTCTCCTCCCCAGGTTCCATTTGCAAACTGAGGGGTCAGGACTGCGGGGCTCTTCGGGGCGAAACGTAGCCTCCTGGGGCGTCGGGAAGGCCCCAGTTTGCCGCTTCTGTAAGGAGGAGGAGGGAGGCCGCAACCACCTCGCTCCTCGGCCCGACTCCCCGCGGAGTCCTCAGCTCTCTTCCTCTCTCTTTCGCCCCAGCCCCGCCCACGTGGCTTGGGAGGAGGAGCAGGCCCGCCTGGCTGCACTGCGCAGGCGCGCCTCCCGACCCAGGCCCCGCCTTTCCGAGGAGGCGCTCGCTCCGCTCCCCCTCCCCCCGCAGCGGGAGCTCGCGAGCTGCACTTCCGGCGGTGCGCAGCGCCACCGGAAGTGTCCGGGGGGACCGAGGCCGAGGGACTCGGCGGAGCGGAAGTCAGTGAGTGAGACGACGGCGGCGGCGGCGGTGAGAGGATGAACAACAAGTTCGACGCGTGAGTGGCGTGGCGCGCGGCCCCAACCGCCGCCCCCGGGCCCGGCCTCAGCCGGAGCCCGCCCCCGCCGGGGCCCGCCCGGGGCCGAGGCCGGGGGCCGGAGCCCGGAGCCGGGGCCCTGGGGGGGGGGAATAGAGGGGGGAGGGGACCCCCGCCCTGGGGGGAGGGGAGGACCCGGACGGGGGAGGGAGGCGGGAGGGGAAAGCCAAGCGGGGACACCCGCCACGTTTCCCTCTCCACCAATCGACGCGCATTTATTAAGCGCCTCCTGGGTGCCTGGCGGGGCGGTCGTGTGGTGCAGTGGCAAGGGCGCAGGGTTTGGAGTCCGAGGACCTGGGTTCGAATCCTGGCCCTGTCACTACCCTCTGTGACCTTGGGCAAGTCCCTTCCCTTCTCTGGACCTCAGTTTCCCCTTTCTTTCTAAGCCATGGAGTGGAACCTCCCTGAGGGCAGCCCCCGTCGCCAACAGCCGGCACTGATTGAGCGCCTGCCACGCGCCTGGCAGCTGGGGACACACCGGGAAACCCCGGGGGCAGCCCCAAGGCCCGGCACCTAGTAGGCGCCTAATGCATGCGCGCTGGGGGGTTGGGCTGGAGGCCCTCCGGGAACTCCCATTCTGGGGGCGTGGGGGGGGGGGGACAGACCGGCGGGTGACCTTGCAGGCCCTTGGTTCGGAGTGCGAGGTTATGCCCGAGCCCCTGGGACCGGCCGCGACCTTGGGGGCCCTCGGAGGGAGAGAGCCCGCAAGGGCCCGGGTCCTCGTGGAGCCCTAAGCTGTGCTCTCCCCTCCTTTTACAGATGAGGAAACTGAGGCTCAGAGAGGGAAAAGGACTTGCCGAAGACATTAATGAGACCCAAACTCAGACCTCCTGACGGGTATCCTGGCTTCCTTCTTTCCCAAAAGGCACTCCTTGTCTCCCGTGTCAGTGGGGTGTAGCCGCCCATGGGCCGAGCGGAGCCACTTTCCCTGGGGGCCAGGAGCAGAGGGCAGGCACAGAGCTAAGGGGGAGGGGCCCAGAAGGCTACATTGTAGCCGCCAGCATCCCTGCAATAGGGGCCCCCTGGGGATCAAGTTGAATGTGTAGTCAAAAATCACTTCCCAGGTCCAGAAGGGAAGGCTCACCTAGGGGTCATTTGTTGGCCCTCTTGGAGGATGACGGGCTCAGGAACTGCCTGTTGCCCCGTGCTAAGGAGGTCCTCGCTGGCTTCTGGGCGCCACATTGTAGGGGAAAAGTGTAGAGCCAAAGGGGTGGGGGGGAGACCCTGGAGGATGGGAGGGAGTGGGGACCAGGATGGGGAGGGGAATGGAAGCCGAGCGCTCTGGGACTTGCTTCCAGGGACTGAGAATGCTTAACCCGAGAGAAGGCTCCAGGCAGGGCTAACAGATAGGAGAGGCCCAAGGTGGGGCAGGGGACGGCTCCGCTTTCTGTCCCAGCGGGTTTCCCATCAGCAGAATCTTCCCCTGAAAGCTGGGGACCCGAATGTGGGAGATCCTGCTCAGACAAGGGTAGAAGACCTGTGCTTAAGCCTGAGATTTGGTGATTCCTCAGGAATGCTTGTTGCTTGCTTCAGGATCTTCTGGGTCAGGGGTCTTTCATTAGGAAGCATGTCCAGAGTCTCTGTTCTCCCTGTTCTCTCTTTATCTGTTTTTTTTCTGTCCAACTCTAGTTCTTTTCCCCATCAGCCCACACTGCTCCTGTGCCCTCTTAGAATGCTTACTGTCTGCAGCCTGCATCTGACGCTCACCATGTGGTGCTTGTTTTGTGCCTATGTCAGCAAGCATTTAGTATGTGCTTACTGTGTGCCAGGCATGGGGCAGGTGCTCCTGTCCTAGGTGGGGAGACAGTATGTAAATCATGAGCTCTGGATGAGATAAGTGCAGAGTAAAGGCAAGGTCCTCCCCGGGAGAAAGCACGTTACTGAGCAGGAAACGGGGGTGGTTGCTTATCCAGAGGCATTGGAACCTGAATTCATCCCCACCTTTTCCTCCTGCAAACTCCTGTATTGAATGACAGTAATCTGGAGTGTGGTTGAGCATTTCTAGTATTGGTCACGCTTATTAGCTGCAAACCTCCCGTTAGTAACAGAGCCAGGAGTGATTTCAGCGCTCCTCAAGCTGTCTGTTGGAATGTCTTTCCTTCCACACTCTGAACGTTTGTCCCGAGTCCAGTCTCCTCGAGCCAGTCCATCCTGCCTTCCTCCCATCGGCCTGGCCCGAGGAGACGTGCTCGACCTTAGGCGCCGAGCTGGCAGGGGATGTGCCGAGGGTTCAGCGGCACCAGGCTGGAGCCCTGGCCTTCTGTGACGCTGCCCCCGAAAGCTCTCCTCCCCTTCTGACCCCTGTACTTCATGGGGGCTGGCTTTCTGCTTGGCATAGAGTCCTTTCTTTGCTTTGCTTTAACTTTGGGTCATCTTCCACGTCCACACACTGAATCCAGGGGGTTTCCCTTTATCTAAGACAGTGAATCAGATAAATCTGGTTTTTTGGATGAGGAGGAGGTAGCTCAGCCATAGGAGGAACATTGTTTTGTCTTTTTTTTCCAGCTTGAAAGATGATGACAGTGGGGACCATGACCAGAATGAAGAAAACAGCACACAGAAAGACGGTGAGAAGGAAAAAAGTGAGCGAGACAAAAGTCAGAGCAGCAGCAAGAGGAAGGTGTGTTTGGAGCTATGTTCTCAGATGCATTCATCAGCAGGTTTAAGTCTTGGGAAGCTGGTGAGACGTGTTTGTTCCAAGAGTTCCAGGGCATCTCACAAATCCTCTTTTTCTGGAAAAAACCACCATCCCTTTATTGAAAGATATTTTGTGGTATCTTGATAGCTGTCATGCGGGATTGAGAAAATCTTGAGAGGGGATTTCCCAGAGTTTCTCTTATAACTTGGAACATTTCTCTTATCATAGGTCCTTGAGGTGGTGTACATTCTCCTGTTCTAGGATTTATGACTTGAATTGCCAAAAGCAGATGGCTTTTAATTATCCTAACTTTTAACTTGGCCCTTTGATTTGGGGGCAGGGGAGGATTAGGAGTGCTGAGCCCCCAAAAGCCTCTCTTTCTGGAAAGGTGTGAGTTGCCAGGAGTCTAAGTGGATTGCTTTGTTCCCCAGGCTGTGGTCCCTGGGCCTGCAGAACACCCGCTGCAGTACAACTACACTTTCTGGTACTCCCGGAGGACGCCGGGCCGGCCGACCAGCTCACAGAGCTACGAGCAGAACATTAAGCAGATCGGCACATTCGCCTCCGTGAGTTTTCTTTTGTTGGAAAGATTAGAAGTAGCGTGCTCTCCTGGCTTATGGGCTCATGTTTGTTGTGTCCACGGACCCATGAATGCAGTGACCAACCCTTTCTCTACCATTGCCTGCTTCCTGGGCTTTGGCTTCCTGGGTCACACATTGGTTTCGTCAGCTCGGTGGTTTGCAGGAGTCCCTGGGTGAACAAGAAATTTCACAGATTTTTAAAACATTGATTTATTTAGACCTAGAAAGTTTTGACTTTTGATTTGGGTTTCAAAGTGGTTTCCTTAAACTTGTAATTTTGCACATTTTTATTGGACACACTCTCTATCCTAGATATGGGGATGTATAAGACACAATCCTGTCCTCAAGGAACTTATAATCTGGTGGGGGTTTGGTTGGTGTTAAGTGGTGATATTCAAAGAAAAGAGGTCCTCTTCACTGCTAGGGCCTTTACTCCAGCTCCTTTGATGTGATTGGGCTGAAAGATCCACCAGAAATCTCTTCACGAAAGAAGGGGTAAATGAAATAGTTTCTCTTAGGTAACCCTGGCCCTCAGAGAATGGTTGCCTTCAAACAGAGCTCAAAAACGCACCTCTCTGACTTGTTCTTTGGTGAGCTGGAAGATGCTTTGAGGAAAGAAAAGAGCAAGTTAGGCTGGGTGATGCAGAGTGGGGATGCTCAGGCTAAGGAGGGCATTTCCTCAGGGTATTTAGGGGGGGTCTCGAGTGCTCAAGGTGCCCAGGAAAGACTTTGTCCTTAATCCTTTGTTCCCTAGGACAGGCCTTTGCCATGGCAGAGTGGGGAAATAAAGATGTGTAAGGGGACAAATGATACTGCGTTGCCTTTTCCACTTAGGGTCCAGGAGTTACAGTGGCCCAGAACGTTCCTCCCCACATGAAGGGGAGAGTTCAGAGGGCCTGCCCACACTCCAGCTGAGGGACTGACAGGGACATGGCTTGCCCAGTCCCAACGAATCTGGTAAAGCCCTGTCCTGGAGCTGACTTCCCAGACCTGCTGTCTCACTTGAAACAGCACCATCTTTTCCTAGTTTGGTTATCGGTGACTGGGGAGAGTGGATGGAGGGAGGGCTACTGGGCTTGGCCTTTGGGAAAGCAGGCAGGTTAAAAATCGATTAGGGTGGGCGCTGTGGAAACCACAGGGACGAACAGAATGGGTCAGGAAGAGCAGCTCAGCCTGTTGTTGCGTCCAAGTCTTTAGGGTGAAGAGGAAGAGGAGGATTTGGGACTGACTTGATCAGATTTTGTGGCAGGCTTCATGCCCAGACTGCTGGGGTAGCCCTTGCCCTTCTCAGCGCTGTAGTTCATCTGGAGGGACTGTCCCCAAAAGCACTCACTGCCTGGGGCAGGGACCGCCCCAACTCTGCTGTCTTGCCTCAGCGAGCCCTCTCTCAGGGCCTGAGCCAGGGGCCTCTCTCCAAGCCCCAGCGTTTTTGTCATCTCGGCTGCTTATGCTTCCTCTTGCTGCCAGTTTTCTTCCTCAGGCTCCTTCTGCCTCCTTTGTGTGCCCCACAGCCTCTCCTGTAGTAGTGTTGTGTGGTGGTGGTCTTCCTTGATGGCTTGTACCCAGCAGGCACTGAACATTAATTATGCTAATTTTGTTCTGATCAGTAACCTTAGAAAATTTAAAACTGAAAACTTCAGCACTCCAGAGTCACCACTAGAGGGCATGTCTTGTAGTCAGCAGGACCTAATTCGTTTGATTCAGCATCCATTTATTCCCATCTTTAAAGTGAAGATTGCTGTATGGAGGGAACTCCAGGTATCATTAGAATGTGGGCTTACCCTTCTTGGAACATAGCCCAGGCTCTGATCTGAAGGTTAGTCTTTGAAGAAAAACTTGTACCTGTGGCAAACTTGTGTTAGCGAACACTAGACATTGTATAAAGAAGAGCTGAATTCCATCTGAGCAGTCAGGATGTGCCTGGAGCTGAAGGGTCCCCATTGGCGGGTCCTCTCAGAGAAGGCTCCAGGTAGGGGTAGGATAGGGCCTATGCCTGTAGGCTGGTTTTCCTTTAAAAAGAATCATGGGACATTGACTCTTAGGAAGTGTTTAGTGCTTCATTTCCTTGGCATAATAAAGAATTTCCATTTAAGCTCTTTTTCATTCTTGGTGAGTTTTGCTGGGAAAAGAAGAAGGAGGGACACATTTGGAAATGAATGTTCTATAAAAAGTTGAAAGTATCAAATTCATTTACAAAAAATTGTCCTTCTCAAATCATACACATTTGCATTTCGTAGCGTCTTAGGCTTGTTGGAATCATTATGAACATTTCTTTCTCTTCCAAGAAGCTTTCATAGAGTATTTTCACCTCTGTATTTACTATTCTGTTCAAGAATTTGGAAATCCACATAACTGAGCATAGGGTCTTGGAGGTGAAAAAAAGAACTTCTGGTCTTTTGTAGCACTAGCGTCAAATAGGCCAGATTTTGATTAAGAAAACCACAAATTTGTATTACGTATATTGCATTACATCTTTATTGATTCTGGAAAACATTCCCAATTACATTTTATTTTGTTTCTGTGTATAAACATTTGTGAGTTTGACACCTCTGGTTTTGTCTGTTTCTTCAGCAGCTCTCTTCATTGCTCTGAGTTGTAAGAAAGGGTTCTAATCAGTACACTAAGTAACAGTCACACAGTGAAAAGGTAGGCAATTGGAGGAACCCTGTCCTTTGGACAATAAAGCTTCATATATTTACTTTGAAAGTTACCACTTAGGAGTCTGTATATGATCACCTGAGCATTGCATGCATAGCTACCACATTCTAAATCCTTGAGAGCTTCCAACTTGTGGAGGACCAAAAATTGCATTGAGGTTGTAGAGCGGGTTGTATTTCAAATTAAAATCTGAAAAACTTGCTTGTAGAATTTCGTCATGAAGAATGGTAATTTCATATATTGTAGAGTTGGTTTAATCTTAGGTGTTAACCAGAGCTAGAAAGACAGCCTTGCTCTCTGATCGTGTTTGGTGCCCGGTGAGCCTGTCCAGCAATTTTGGCGTGGGGCTTGTCAGTAATTCCTTGACTATTTTGTTGTGTTCTGCAAAGAATAAGGTAGAGCTCGGACCAGTGCTTTTGCCTGTTTTTGGATTGCCCCACGTTCTTGTTTTTCTCAATATACTTTTCTTTAAGTTAGAATTTTTCTAACACCAGCTGTTTGCAGAGTGTGGCACTAACTTTGTAGAGAAAGGCTTGACATCCTGGGAACCACTCAAACCCACTGGGAGAAAGAATACTAAGAAATATGCATAAGCACAACAGAAAAATGTTAGGGATCTATAACAGCTTTGCAGAGTGTGCATAATGGGCTTGTTGGAGTGACTGGGGCAGCTGAAACCAGGTGGAAGGCAAGGCTTCATGGAGGTGAGTTTTGCTTGAGGAGGGACTGTTGAAATAAGGGAGAGAATGAGGTTTGCCCCCAAATTAGGAGAGGGCACGTGCATGTTTTCTGACCAGGAAACAAAAGCGTTCACTTGCTTAGGTATCAGTAGGAGGTGGCCTTATGACAATCTGACGTGTTAACCTGTGCTAAACCTGTGCTAATTGGGGTGTCTCCACAGGTGGAGCAGTTCTGGAGGTTTTATAGCCACATGGTACGTCCCGGGGACCTGACAGGCCATAGTGACTTCCATCTCTTCAAAGAGGGGATCAAACCCATGTGGGAGGTGAGTATATTTTGTGATCTGGACATTAGGGTTAGCTTTGAGGAGTGTGGGCTTGCTTCTGGCAGCAATGAGGGAGTTTGGGGGTTTAAAAAGCCTTGTCTCAAAAGGATTTTGTTTTCTGAGAACCAGAGCCCAATGAATACTTAATAGGATACCTTTTGAGGTAAGAAACTATCTGGTTTGTTTCTGTGGGTTGGTAAATGTGGCACACACATCAAAGGAATCAAACCCCGACCACATAGACCAGAGGCAGAGTGGGTGAGTTGGTGCTGCTCGCTCCCTGGCAGCGGGGGGACACCTTCTCCCGGGTCCTCTGCCACCACGCTCTGCAGTCTTCCCATCTGTTGCTAGGAATGCCGTCAGTGTCTCCCGTCAGTTAGGATCAGGTGACAGGAGGAGCCGGAGCAGGATGTGGGTGTTGTTGGAATACATCACATAAAAGACTCCATGAGTAACTTGAGACTGAGTTAGTGGCCTGCTCCCTTTATTCAACTCTGGATTCCAAACCTCTCAGTTTGAGGTTCAGTAATTAATCTTGTTCCCTTCAAGTCTTTTTGTTTCCTGAGAAACCTTTTTAGAACAGAAGAGTGTTGGACGCAACATTTTGTGTTATGACTTGTAGTTTAGAGTGCCTGTGTTTTTACCTTTTTCTCCTGGAGAATTGAGTGCTTGGAAAGATGATGGTTCTTCCTGAAGTTGGAATTTTTTCCCAGGTGATCTGGGATCTTTACTGTCTTAGGTGTAAAGGCTTGGAGGCCTTTTTTTTTTTTTTTTTTTTACACATTTTCACACTCTTTTTTTATAGGATGATGCAAATAAAAATGGCGGCAAATGGATTATTCGACTCCGCAAGGGCTTAGCATCACGGTGCTGGGAGAATCTTATACTTGCCATGTTGGGAGAACAGTTCATGGTGGGCGAGGAGATCTGTGGGGCAGTCGTCTCTGTCCGTTTCCAGGTAAATTGCCCTGAGTTAGTCCTATCTTGCACGGTGCATTCACTGCCTTCGGTTTCCATGCTGTCCCCTCTTTGCTTTGATCACGTGTTCTCTTCTTCTTCTAGGAGGACATTATTTCAATATGGAACAAGACAGCCAGTGACCAGGCAACCACGGCCCGGATCCGGGACACGCTACGTCGAGTGCTTAACCTACCTCCCAACACCATCATGGAGTACAAAACACACACCGACAGCATCAAGTACGTGTTGTGGGGGGGCCGGGGATGTCCCTGAGCTCAGCAGAAACAGGCATGTGCCCACGGGAGCGTGATTGTGCAGGAGGCTGACGTGTGGAGAAGGGCCAGGCTTAGGCACCAGTGCTGTGGGGGACTTGTGGCGGCTCTCTGTGGGCAGCCACGCGGAGAAACGTGGGCTGTGTAATAGAGATCTTTTCTTTAAACCCATTTTGTATTAACCTAGGTTTATTGTTAGGTAGGCTTATCTTTTCAGTCTTTCTAATCTTTTTCCTCAAAAGGAAGGCAAGGGTCTCTCTGCTTTTTCTTGCTGCTGTTTGGAGGTAGTAGATCCCTATCCTCACCCACCCTGTAGTTTTAACTCCTTAGCTTCACTCTGTTTTCATCACCCTGGGCATTTGCCTTCCTCCCAGGGTGGTGATGTCATTTCCTTTTGTATCAAGCTGAGAGTGCCAAGGACCCCATACAGGTGGTTCCGTGGGGCCTGAATGGGGGAGCAAAGGTCTGAGGTGGAAGGGAATCTCAGGAAATGGAGCCCTTTTACACACAGGAAATCTCACTGGCCCGGGATGCCTTTTCAGAGACAGGGTATTATTCATAAGGATAGTAAAAAACCAATAAAAGCCATTAGCTCATCTCCTCTTGGGAAGGAGAGCTGACCAATAGGAGGCGAGGCTCCTGGGTGGAATGCCACCCTTTGACCATGACTTTGCTGTATGCTTTTGGTAGGTCTCTCTGCCTGTCTGTGCTTCAGTTTCCCCATCTGTAAAATGGGGGGTAATAATACTTAACCTACCTCACAGGGTTGTTGTGAGGCTGAATTAATGTCTGTAAATTGATCTGAGTTCCTCCAATGGAGGATGCTCTGGCAGTGACAAGTATTATTATTATTATCATCACCATCATGTTATTCTACTTATTAAAGACCAATCATGAGCCCACCAGTTGTTTACAGCAGTCCAGCCTCTTGGGAAATTGTCTCCCTGGGCACTGATAGAAGATGCTGGGGGTGTGGAGCTGGGTTAGGTCAGCAGAGCCCATGGGCCTCTAACCCCTCAGGCAGCCGGGATCCTGCCACCTACCTCAGCAGCAGACTGGGAGCCTTTTTCCTGAGACAGACCCTGACCCTGTGTCTGCCACTGTGTGTTGTATGTGCTTCTGTGCATTTCAGTGGCCTGCTTTCATTGAACGCCCCAGCAGCGGGCTAAGGTACCCAAAAAGGGAGTTGGTCGTTAGCCCGAGAACCACCAGCCAGCCGGTGCCCCCGTCCCTTGTCTTAGTCTTTCTAGGTTAGAGTTGCTTTTATCTAGGTTGGTTTTTCTTACTCTTTGTTTGATAATTTGCTTCCTTTGGCCAGACTGAGTATAGACCCGCACCTGCATTTGTCGGGGTACTACTACCTGTTCTGTTCAGAGAAAGATTTTTAAAGAGAGAGGAAGGCCATGAGCTCCTCTCACCCCTCTCTGCCTCTGCACTGTCCCAGTGCCCTGAAGCAGTCCCGCCTCTGTGCCACAGAGACATGTGTAGCAATCCTAGGGGAGCCGGCCTATTGGCAGGATATCTCAGACTTGCAGAGAAAGTGACTGGGTATATCCTGTCACTTCCGGGACAGAGGCCTGCCTCCACATGTTCCTGCCCTACAACCCTGGGGACCCAAAAAGCCCACCTTGGGACCCAGACGCCATTCTCCCTCTCCTTCCCCTCCCAATATGCCAACTTTTTACACTTCCATTAGAATGCCAGGCAGGCTGGGCCCCCAAAGGCTCCTTTTTCATAACCTCTGGAAGACGCGGTTGAATGTGCCATGACCCTGTCCCTTACTGGATGGCACCGTCGTCGCAGCTGGCATCATCGGAGTCTCTTGTTCTGTTGGCGTGCCACCTGGAAGACACTTCTGTCCCCGGACAACAGAGTTGGAAGAGCATCTTCTGTTTTCAGTACAGGCTGACACAGCCACAGTGACAGCTGAGATCACTCAATAAATGGTGCGAAACTAGTTTGTCTCATGATCTTGCTCTTTCTGGTGCCTCAAAGAAGCGGCCTCACTCCCTGGGCTAGGAGACAGCCTAGGCTTCTCCTCTGTAGTGCTGTCCCAGGGAACAATGCCGTGCCCCAGATGTGGTGCCCGAGAGCAGCCACTGCCTCCAGTCCCAGGGCCTGAGAGAAGGAGGGCACCCTGGGAGGCTCCCAGTGAGTTAGGTCCCATCGAGCCACCCTGGAGACTCGGGTGGTGAAAGTGATGTTAGGATCCCATTCCAGTAGATCCAGAGAGGGGGAGTCTCTCGTCTTGTCTTGCTCACTTTCTCAGCTTGCCTTCACTTTAAACGAATCACTTGCTTGGAGATAGATAGAGAAGTGCAAACCCTGCTTCACTCTGTGTGCCCTTAGGTGTCTGCTGCGTCTTGGCTTTGCGTGAGCAGGATTTTCCTGCTTGACGAAAAACCTTTGAGCCGCCATAGTGGGGGACCCTTCGCTTTGCTTCTTCGCCCAGCCCAGATCTTCTCTGTCTCCACTTTGTCCAGGTTGCAGCCTGGGAGGGGTGAGGAGGGTCCCCTTCCTTGAGCCCCTGGACTTTTCCTGCCTTCATCTTTGTCCCTTTTGAACTGGTTCCATGGGAGGGAGACCCCAGAGGTGGGTCCTGGCTTCTGCTTCTGCTTGCAGATGGGCTTATTGCTTTTGCTTGTTTGCTGAAGCCGAGGCAGACTTGCTTCTCTAAGCCCAAAAAAAGAACTTGAGGAAGCTTCCTTCTAGTTGCTTAGCCCTTTCTTCACTGAGCTCTGGTGCCATCCCAGGGCATCCCCACGAGCACTGGATGGCCTGTCAGGCAACACTTCAAAGCCTTCTCAACTGAACCACAAATTGAGTGTGGCCATAGTAGTTAACTTTCCCAAAGTGGTCATTGTCGTTTTATTGTGCTGGCTGCTGATCTACCCTGACCGGGCTGGGAGGAGCACTGGCTGTACCCAGGCCCTGGGCTCTGACACTGTGACATCTGTGTCGTTTCCATTGTTATGGTGGTTGCAGGAACCGCCAGGATCTCCAAGGCCCAGCTTCTGTTTACAGGATGCAGCAGTGAATTGGAATCCTTTCTTATGCTTTCTGTGACCCTCTCTTTCTGCCCGCTCCTCACCTTCTCCCAAGGATCATGAAGTATACGCAGTAATGATTAAATATCCTAAGTGAGGGCTGCTTTCCTCTTAAGTGTAGTTGATGGACTTGGTGATCACCTAGCAGAGTGAGACCTGGTAAGAAGGCACCACAGGGATGAAAATTAGAATTTGCTTGTCCTTTGCTCTGTTCTCTCAGATCCTTAGCCTGATGAGGCTTTGTCCTTGCTAGGCCAGGTGAATTGTGCAGAAAGGGAAGAAGAGAACTGTCCGGTGTCCTGAAAGGGACCTGGTGCAAGAACTGCCAGAAGTGGAGAAAGGAGGCTTTTGCAAGAAGGAGGAGTTGTTTTTAGGATTTTTCTATTAATTGGCTTTTTCTTCACTTTATTGTGGTTTCCCTCATTTTCTTAACTATTGTTTAATCTTTCCTTCTTCCAGGCTTCTGTTCTCCCTAATCCATGGCCTTACCACAAGCCATGAGCGGGCCTTCTGTTCTTTTCCTCCTTGACCTCATTGTCCAGGTACATTATGGTCAGCTAGAAAGAGCCCAGTGGCCCATGAGACTTTTCCCTGACTGAGCAGTCATCTTTGGTGCTCAGGAATCAAGTACTTGATGGAACATATATCTCAAGTTAAGCATGGGATAGCATCTGCACCCAGACTTATCTTTTACAACAGCCACGTGCTTTATTTCTAGAAGTTGTTTCGTTACAGGTAGAACAGGCTTGTGAAGCAATACCCAGGAGACTTATTAAATCGAAATAATGCTCAATGTCAGGCCCTTTAATTATATGGAGGTTCTTAGCTAGTATTTTGTGCCTCTTTTCAGGCCCTTGTGAACGTCAAGGGAACATTGTCCCTTTGATTTGAAGAGGATTTGTGTTTAGCCAGACAAAGAAGTATTATCAGAACCTTCCAGTTCTAGGGGATCAGAGGTGTTGGGGCAGGGCACAGGTCTCGGGTCCATGAAGTGACTTTGCCAGCACAGTTCTCAATTTCAAAGCAAGAGGGATGGTCCAGACTGATCTGCACAGAGATCAAAGGGGGATGGATGTTCTCTGGCCCCTTTGACTTTAGGGACAATAACCCAGCACGTGGAGGGTGATTCCCCTTCTCTCATCTCATGTTCAGATGGACTGACTACAGTTTCATGACAGGCTTCTTAAACCTGACCCATTTCTTCATCTTCATCTCAGATCAACTCTGTATCTAGTGCTGGGATAGGCACCCGAAGGATCCATGCTGTTACTCTGGGCTCAAATTTCTGACATTTCCCAGCTAGAGTAGTGCTTTTGAGGATGAAGGCTGGTCTGAAAGGAGGTTTCTGGTTTGGTTTGTTCTTTGTTTCATTCAAATTCAGCTCAATCTTCTCTCATTCTTTCCAGCTTTAACTTCATGATCCTGGATTCAGTTTTGGACACTATTTATTGAGCTCTGATGGGGAAAGACCCTGAGCCCTTTCTTGTTAGTGTTTAAAGACATGTAAGACAGGGCCCTAAGTCCTAGGAGAGAAGATAGATTAGAGAGCGTCTATAAGGGGCAGTTTCTTCTCCCCTAAATTGACAGATAGCATGGAATTGTTGAGATTTCATTTCCCTAGCAGATGTGGTCGCAGTGATAGTCTGGTCGTCAGTCTAGTACTGTTGGTGTTTAAAGTGAGGACTTTTGTGTTTGGAAGCCAGTTTGTATGATGCGCCAGAGAAGAGCAGCTGGAATCTTCACCTCTGCCTCAAAGGCCGGTGGGAGCTGCCAGTGGGAGGCATCATTTGGGTGTACATTCTGAGGACAGTGGCTGGCTAGCTGGCTGGGATTTGCTCTGCATTTTTGTTTTAATTTTCCTGTATGAAGACTCTAAAGAGCCACTTGGAGTACATTGTGAACGAGTTGGGGTAGACATGATAGGGATGGTTCAGACTTTGGGAGCAACAGGAAAGAGTCCCCTTTTTATAGATGAGGTAGTTTAAGTGAGGCATGTCTAACTTGGGAGGAGGGGGGTAAGACGTGACTATCTTTAGCCCTGGTAACAAGTTAAGAGTCCTCAGGATAAATTCCCAACAATTTATAGTAGGATTTCAGTCTAAGAACCACAAAATAAAAATTTCTCTGAACTATTGGATTCATTTTAAAATTCCTGCTCCACCCTTTGCCACTTTGAAAATCATAATAATAAACCTGCATGTTGGAACTTGCCTTCCTGTTTTCCCTTTAGCAGGATGGTCTGGTTGTCCTCGCTTGACGAAGTAGCACATGAGGTATCGCACATTATTCTTTTGCTCTCTCCTATAATGGAACCACAGGGCCTCGGTTGTAGCGATCAAGTTTGTTGGGACAACACAATGGCTTGGTTTCCTCCCGTTATAATTCCCGCCCAGTTACGTCCCGACTGGTCACTTGGGTGGAAATCCAGGTTTGCCTCCACCTTCCAATCACCCTGCCTCCCCCTCACCATCCTCACCCTTGCAACCCTGTGTTGCTCTGACTTGGAAATAAATGAGACTTTTGATGCAAGAGTAATGCTGGTCTGCTCAAAGAATTTCAGTCATGCAACGAATCACCGGAACGGCCAGCCTAGGAGAGATGGTCAGTGGCAATAGTAGTAACGTGAGAGCTTCAGCTCTTCTCCTTCAGCTGGTCTTAGTAAGAGACTAGGCCATGAGTGTATTGCACAAGTCTAGGTCAGTCATCCCTTTCGATTTGAACACTTTTTCTTGAGAAATCTTAATTTGATTTGGAATGGGGCAAAACGGGACTAGGCCAAAAAGCCAGGAAGTGACCTTTGAAGACAAAGCTTCAGCACAGAATAGGGCAGTGCTTTGGTGTTTGGGGCGGGGGGGGAAGCATTCACCTCCGTGCATTCAGTAGGTGCTTGGTGAATGCCTTCCACGTTTGAGGTGCTGGGCTTGTATGTGGGGAATGTGGGTACGGCATAGAGAAGACAGTTCCTGCCCTTGAGAAGCTCCGTCCTTTAGTCACACCGTTTCTTCCTTCCCCGTGGGGGATCAAGCTGTACTTGCAAGCTAGAACGAGCCGTGTTGTCACACAGCTTTGAATGCCGGTTAGGTCCAGGTAGCTTTAACGGCAGGGCGTTCGTCTCAGGGCTATTTTTATGGTTTTCCTGCCCGACTCCCCAGAGCGGGGATGCAGTGTTGCTTCCCTCCGAAGAGAAGCCCCGCTGGCCATCAGGGGCTCCTCCTGCACTGTGTCAGACGACCAACCTGTATTAAGGGCTCCTCTGTGCCACTCTGCCCTAAGCTGCAGCTTGTGGACCTCTCAGGAAGAGCACAGGGAGGGCCAGGCCGACCGACCGGAACAAATCAGGGATGACCCAGTTTTTCTCTGGAAGGGGCCGCTCAGACACGGGGAGGTGGCCCTGGTCCCTTTGGTTTCTCCCAGCCTGAGCGCTGACTGTCCGAGAGGGGGTGGGCACCTCTGGTTGGGGGCATGGGGACTGTTATCTGTTCTGTTCAAAGCTTGTGATCTGAACCGTGCTCTTATGTTTTTTTGTCTCTGGCTTGCCAGGGCCTGGGAGGAGTTTCATGGCCTGGTGAACAGCAGCGGCCGCTGATCGGACGCTCCCCCTCTCTGTCTCTCACACCAGGGTAGGGCCTCATCTGTCTTCTCTGTGACTCGGTGACATACCTCTCCCTGCTGGGCTTCTCCCGAAAGAGGGGCGCCCCATTCCTGCCCTGCTGTCCCAGGTCTCCGATCTCGTTAACCAAAACCACGGAGACCCGTCCTGGTGCTCCCCTTGTTCTGTGTATCGTTTTTCACCCTATGCATTTGACAGCATCCTGTGCTTTAAAGGGCAGCACCCCGCTTGTTCCTGGGGGGCAGGTGAGAGGTACGTCTCCCATTTGCTTGTGTTGTGTAGGTATTGTCTTGTAGCCAGAACAGTCACATCCGGGGCGTGAAAGTACATGTCCCTGGTGTTTTCCCGGTTAGGGACTGGGAAAGGTGATTCGGGGGAACGGACCAGAGCTCTGAGGCAGCTGTAGCTGTGGAGAGAGGGACCCACCGGGGGGAAGAGCTGAGCCTCGTTGCCGACAAGCATCACCTTGGAGAGTTCTTTGTATCTGTTTGCCAAGACCAGCCCTTCCATGTGTGAAAGGAAGGGCATTCTAGTGGTTCCGAGAGTGACACAGGCCCGAAGTGGGACTTGACCTCTCTGCACTGACTGCCTCCTATTCCTGCGCCAGCTCACATTAAGACTGGAGAAGGCTGGTGCCTGGGAGGGAAGCGAGGCCCTTGGGAGGCTGGGCGAGGGCATCCCGGTGGCCCCATTTCTCACCTGAGGGCCGAGAACGTGTCAGTGTTTTGCCCGCCACCCCCTAATCCCCGAGATAACTCTGTGTCCTAATGAAGCAAGCGTTCTTGCCCTGCCTGGCCCGCTGCATGCGAGAGCATGACTACGGAGGGGGAGCCGGGGGCCCCGAGGCTCCTGGTGGCTTTGCTGCAGGGAGCTCCAGTGGCTTAGATCCCAGACAGGAAAGGCTGTTCCCTGCCCACTCTAAGTGCCCTGAAAGCATGCTTCCCTCTCTCCTCACATGACGCTTCCCGGTGTGAGTGTTGTTTGCCGGGCTCCTTAGCTTTCCGGTTGCTCAGTGTCCCTCTCCTTCCTTTACCCCTGAGTAGTTCTTGATCCACAAACAAGTGAACGCTGATTTTTGTAGAGAAATCCTCTCTGATGGTAGAGAAGACTCCCCTTTGTCTGAGTTAGCATCTGAGCTCTGCCTCGTTTGCAGCTGGAGTATGGGTTGTAGCCTGTTCCCTTTTGGCCTTTACTGTGGCTCCTGTGGGACGCCATGGCTCGAGCAGACGCAGGAAGGGGCCGGCACCCCATGGCAGGAACCCTGTCTGGGTCAGGAGCCCTGGGCAGCTGTCAAGGGGGAACTTGAAGACTTGGGAATCGGAGCTGTGGGGGCTGTTGCTTCCCTCTCCCTAGGCAGGGGCCACAGTTTTTTCCAGGAAGAGAGGAAGAATCCAAGCTGGACTGCTGGATGGGAGTTGATAGCTGGAGAGCGTTTCTCTGGAGGCTGGGGCGCCCAGGACTGTAGTTAGCCCTTCCTGAGGGGCTCCTGAGAAGCCAGAACTGATTCAGTGGGAGCCACCTCGCTTCCAGGGCCGAGTTCCCAGCGGTGATCCGGGTCTCTGGGAGGAGACAGAGGGAGGGTGATGAATTCTCTGTCCCGGGGGCCTAGGCTAGGTCGGGGGGGAGATCGTTCTCGGGGATTTCTTTGTCTCCCACTTGTTCCAAGTCCTGTTTGAGTGCAGGCCCTCTGCCCTCCGAGTCCCCAGAGCAGTAGAGTGGGTCCTGCTGCGAGGGGCAGCCCCAGGCTGAAGAAGGCCCAAAAAGCCCATCCTGGATGGTGGCGCTCGTTAGCCCAAGTTAGCTTGTCCGTCTTCCACGGCCTCACCTTCAGCTCTGGGAGCTAAAGGCTTGAAAGGAAACCTAGAGAAGTGAAGTAACAGGCCATGGTCACATGGCCACGGACCCGGCTTCCATGTCGGCCTTCCTGTGTCTGCACTGCTCGTGGGAGGAGGGGCAATCAGCAAGGCAGAAGGGAATCCAACCCTCTCCCCCAGTGCCATGGAACGCCATGTCTGCGCATCTACCGCCGGGTGCCCAGGTGTCTGGGACGGGCAGGAGCACATGCCAAGTTTGGTTCTGAGCCACCCTTTAGCCTGCTGCTTCCTCAGGAAGGCCATGGAACGATCCTCCCGCCTCACTCTGTTCAGTCTGCTTCTGCCATTCAGCCATTCAGCCATTCAGCGGCAGCACTTGTCACTCCCGCCATTCCTTCATTCCCTCTCTTGTTCATCTGTTCAAGCATTTATTAATAGCCTTCTGTGTGCAAAGCCTGTGTCAGATGCTAGGGATTCGGACAAAACGAGGACCTACCCCTAAGGAGTTAATACCATGCAAAAACCGAGGAGTTAGTAAAAAATGATCTGAAGAGGACAGTGCCCCTCTAGCTTTGGAGACCTGGAAAGGGAAGGGACGGACAGGACTAGAACAGGGGAAAGCACAGCATGCCCGAGATTTCTTTCTTCTATTACAGTTAACTAGAACATGGCCCTCCTCAACGTCAGAAGTCTTTTGTTACAATCTCACATGAAAATGATAAAGATTTTGATTCACTTAAGAAAAAATAAAAGATGCTTTTGCTCAGAAATCTCAAGGAGCCAATCTTGAAGAAATAGAGGAGCTTTTCTAAAAATTAGCAAAAACTTGAAATTGAAATTTTTTTTTCATCTTATTCTTTTACCTATAATTAGATACATGCTTTCTGGCTGTTTTTCCCCCTGCTTAGGTAAAGACTTCTTAAATTATTGGGAATTTGCTTCCTTTCCCTCCCACATTTTCTTCGCAACCCAACGTAATCTTCACCCTAATTTTTTAGTATGTGTCTGCAGGCCCCATTCTGCAGATGTCGTCCTTTGTGATTATGAATGGACCTCTTGGAATGGCGGCTATTTCGTTTCTTTTCAAATTTCTCCTTGGCGAAATAGTGTGTCAAGTCTTTGTACGTTATGTGTAAAGAGAACTGAGGTTTTCAGTTTTCACTCTGCCAAACACTTCACCTGTTGTCCCTGAGAGACTAGCTGCTGATCAGTATGATGGGTCCTGGCGCTCCTCCCCTCCCCCTGGAGATAATCATCCATTCTAAAAGGAACTGGGCCTGGCACATCCTTTTCTGTCTTTTCCCCATCTACCTGTTTGAATAGAAAAATGATTGTATTTTCATACCTTCAGAAAAGACACCCCTACTCTACCCCTCCCATGTCCTCGCCTTTCTTTTCACCTTTCCTCCTTTTACATACTGACCTAAGTCAGCAGTTGGACTCTTGGGTTAGAGGTGGCAACCAGTGAAGTTACAGAGCAAGTTACTGTGCTTTAAATAAGTCCCAGCAGCAGCAGCAGCAGCATCTTTGATGGTGTTCTAGGTGTTTTTCCTCTCTTACTTCTTTGGCTTCAGGTGTAGGGTTCCATAGCGTATCCGCTTTGGTGTTAGAAGCATCGGCCACTGAACATCCATCGTGGGTTCCTGGAAAGCACGGCAGCAGTTGAAGCAACGTTAGAGGGGGCAGTTAGCCCCCCCAGATATTGGCAGGCAGGCGGGCAGCTGAGTCACATTATCGCAGGGTGGGGGCATGATAGTTAATGACGCTCTTGTGAAACTACCTTAGTCCGGGAGAAGCTCGGTGTGGCAAGCGCCTGGGCTCCAAACCTTTTGCCAACAGAAACTCACCCGGAAAGCCCGTGGCTCAGTTACTAGGCACTTTTCTTTGGTCCACCTATCTCTGTCTCTGCTTCTGTGCTCAGATCTGGTCCTTTCCCTTTCTTACCAGCTCCTCTTGGCGTTTTAGACACCTCTGTGTTCAGGAAGAAAAATCCATGAGAAGGCAAGCCCATCTGCTCCCAAAAAAGGCAACTTAGAGTTGACACTTGGAAATCAAATGGGGAGGACCTGTTTGTAATATTAGAACGAGTGCATCTAAGTTTCCAAAGTGGAGGGGCCAGACTCACTTCCTGTGTTACTCTCTTCTTCATAAGCTGCTGGGAGTTGTTGCACTAGTTCTTTGGAGTGAAGAGGGGGGATGCTGGTCCCTGTGTCTCTGGGTTAGTTTAGCAGGGAGGCGCTAAGCAAGGGCCAGGGGTGGGTCACTAAGGGCCCCAAAGCTGATGGTCACAGCTTCCCCCCACTCTGTGTATGGATATGTGTTAGATGACCTATGTATTAAATCCTCCATTCTCTCCCACTTTCTCTTTCAGGGACAATTCAAGTTTTCGAAATACAAAAATCACATTGTGAAAGTACCCAAGCTGGCAATAATCCTTTTCTGTATGTGTGTGTCTGTCTGTCTGAAACGGATGGGAGGCCTCCAGCAGCTCCCTCCGTCTGCTCACTGAAGGGACATCCCCGATCCATGGGCTCCCCTTTTGCACTCATCCCTGGAGGAAGGATTCCACTAGACGCCCTCCGGCATCGCTGACTTTATAAAGCAGAAAGACAGAAAAGATGACTTTGTAATAGACAGACTTTTTTTTTAAAAAGGGGCTCTGGGGAGAGTTGAACCTTTCATTTGCTGTGTGTGCCGTTGTCCACATGCCTTCTGGGCCCTCTCTTGCTCTCTTGTTATACTTCACAAAGGGTATTGTGAACACACGTATGTGCCAGAGCTGTTGACAGCGAGTTTATCAGTATTATGAATGTCTGTGCATCTGGGAAGAATTTCTGTTGGAGAGAGTCACCATGCTTCTCTGTAAGTGCTCCTTTCTGGCGCTGCCTTTAAATGATTGGGACGTTTTGGTTTTTTTCTCCCCCGTTCTCCCTCATCCTCACCTCTGTCCTCTAAACGTGTCAGTGGTGTGTCGGTGACTGTCCAGGGCTCCGTGTGGCCTCCTGCCAGCCTCCGCTCCTTCCCTCTCTCTTCCCGAGGACACTTCCTTTCTTCTTCAGCACGGCTGCGCACGGCGCAGCCTCTGACACGGTGTCTGCTCCTGTTTTGCGGAGGCGCGGGCCCCTCTGCTCAGGAGCCGGGCCCCATCTTGAGCTCTGGCTGTCGGGCTTCCCTGGGGGCAGGGCGTGAGACCCTGAGCGAGAGACCCGGGTCTGAGGGCCGGCTCTCCCCTCGTTGAGCAGGAAGGTGAGGGAGAGGACTTTGGGAGGCCAGATCTGGCTGCATTTTAAGATGTGCCGTGGGAGGATCCCGGACATCATCGGAGGTGACACATTGGCCGTTGTTGATGACAGTCTCGCCTTTCCTGCCTGTTTGCAGCTGGCCAGGAGAGCTCCTTCCCGGCAGTCCTCTGTGCTTGGTGCCCACTCTGGTAAATACCTGCTGGTCCACGGGATGCCCAGACGAAACCTTTGAAAGCTTCTGTCATCAAGCATTAAGATGGACCAGATCCTTGGTCTGAGAAGTTTGACCTCTCAACTCCAGAAGGACTGAATTAGGGAAAGTAGAATGAGTCCCCAAGGCCCACCTAAGCGCTCGGATTAGGACCCTGCAGCAGCCTTCCAGTTACGCTGATCCACTTAGCTCTTGGGAGCAAAGATTAGCAGTGCCTTAAAATGAGGGCCTCTCTCGAAAGCGTTCTCTAAGCCTGGGTTGGGGGAGGTGGGGCAAAGTAGGGACCCTCAACCAACCGATCTTAGAGGAAACCGATGAGAGTGACAGGCATTTCCCCATTGGGCTTAGAATCGTTTCTTCCTCTCCAGCACCCCCAGTCACCACTGGTTTGGGGATACTTTTGTTATTTTTTTTAATCATCCTAAAGGTTTTCATTAGAACAAATGGAAAAACAAATGAAATATAGAGAGTGTGTGTGTGTATGTGTGTGTGTGTGAGAGAGAGTGAGTGTTGTTGTGCATTTCCATTCTTGGCAAAATCAGGTGCCTAAGGAAATTTGGGGATGATTCAGACTTGAGAAGTGGGGAGCCCGGATCCTGGCCCTGAGCCATATGAACAGGACAGGAGAAGCCGGGGGCCGCGCAGAGACCTTCCCACTGAAACTTGGGCCCCTCAAAGGGAAGTAGCTTTGCTCTTTCCTGGGCATGGCTCGATTTGCCGTGGAAATGCCAGAGGGTGTGTCTGGGGCACCCACCGGTGTGCGTGTGGGTGGCTGTTCGTGTACACGTCTGTGTCTATGGATTTAAATCTTTTTAGGTCATGTATTTGTGGGGTTTTGTCCATGTTCCTTTTAACTCATCTGCTGTTCAGACTCTTGAACCACTGATATTTTCCAGAGCTGCTCATGTCCTCCCCTTCTCCCTCTTCCCACCACTTCTCCCCACTGGCAGTATTTAAAATTTCTCCTAGCCAAAAAAAAAAAAATTCATATATCTATATATATATACATATATATCTAAATGGACACAGTATTGATTAGAGCAATTTCTTCCCCCTTTTAGATAACAGTTTCCCCCCCATATTTCTTTGTCCTGGCTGTCCAACCAGTTTCCTTGGGAGAGCTGTGCTCTTGGCTCCTTCCACCCCCTGTTGTTGCGAACGGAGAGCTGAGGCGTCTCTCTCACTGGAGCCAGCTTCCACGCAGCGAGGCGTGACACGGTTATCGTTCCGTGGAAGACCAGTCTGCCAGGGCCAGCCTAGTGAGCAGGGATGTGGTTCAGCCCACTCCCACCCCCATCCCCTGCACCTGGCACGTTGCTGCTCCATTGTCCCATTGTCCCTCTTGCGTTTTCTTTTTTGAGGCACCTTTCCCCTTCCCGCTTTTTTTATCCTTCAGTTTTTTGGGGTGTGTTATTCCTGTGAAATCAGAAACGGCCATCATTTCTTACCCAGAGTAAAGCATATGGTTCAAGTTGTTCCCAGAAAGGGCTTGCTGGCTGTTACTAGTGGAGAATTAGTAAAGGCCATGGTAAGAGTGAGTGTCGCACCTTCAGAGCATTTGTCTGCTGCAATAATAAATGGAAAAAATGGGCAAGAACCAGGTTGTGGACTCTTTAATGTGGGAGGGGAAGTGGGAGTATTGGCCATTTGTGGGGGCCGTCTGATCCAAGGGAACGCTAGCACCGTTGGGAAGTTTCTGTAGCTGGGCTTACTCTCGGGTGATTTCACCGGTTAGCATTAGCCTGAAGGCTGCCCACTTGTGATGGGGTAGCCCAGGCGGAATGATAAGCCCCTGGTTTTCTTTCTTTGCTGGTGGAATCCTGGCTCATATTTTGGTACTCTTGACGTGTGCCGAAGGTGGTGGCGATTCTAGTCACGCTGCTTCCCGGTTGGGGTGTGAGGAGCTGTGATAGGGGCAGAATCTGCAGGAAGGAAGTGGGCTCTAGAGGAAGTCGGGCATTCCCAAGACCGAGAAGGAAGGAAATGTAGAGTGTGTTCTATTGAGACAAGGGCATAAAGACTTCAGTCTAGAGAAGAATAGCAGGAGCATAGGATCAGAGGAGAGAAAAGCAGTGCTTTTGAGTCATTTCCAGTTGATGATGCCCTGGGCATGAGTCTGTGATATGCCCACTGCTGAGTCTTGTTTAAGCTCTGCAGAAACACATTTTCTTGTTAGTGAGTGTGATCTGCAGAAAGGACGGGAGAGTAGAAGGAAGGCTCCCCCATGGAAGGGAGCTCTTTTTCAGGGTCCCATTTCTCAGGCTTATGGTGGTCCCAGCTTCCCAGCTTGGGACCCATCAGCCTAGAAACCTGACTCCCTGACAATAGGCCTTCCTGTTTGGTGCAAAACTCTTACCAGGCAGAGTTCCATGTTGCCTCCCCCAGGAAGACTGATGCTAGAGGAACGTGCTAATAGCTCTCATTGCTTTGATCTCTTCCCCTTCTGTAGCCGGCTTTATAATGGGCACTCTTAGAAGGACTTGAAGCTGGTGGTAGTAATAACCACTTTTTGTAAGTGAAGTAAACCGCACAAGAGTGCTGGGATGCTCCACTGAAGGCCACCCAGACGACAAAGCAGCATTTGAACTCAGGTCCTCTGATTCCAAATCCGGGGCTCTTTCCTTTGAAGTGACTTATCTAAGATCACAGCTATTAAATACCCAGAACTTCAACCCAGTTGCAAAGGAAAGATCTCTTAGAGTTGTCCCACCACGCTGCTAAGTGAGTCTGAACCAGATTAAAATGGCATTGAGAAATAATTAACAAAATTTTTTAAAATGTGATCTTAATTTGGTTTTCTAAGTTAAAATGCACCTTCGGGAATCCTGTATGATTGAGTGGTCCCCATTTCTATTTGCTTTCCATACCTCTGCCTGAAAACTTGAAGGAAAAGAAATTGCAGAAATCTCCAACTTTCTTATCCCCTGGAGGTTGAAAGACAAAGCGCTTAGAGAACAAATGTGAAAAGGGCATTTCAATACTATTTCCACCAGGCACTATGGAAAGAGCTCTGATTCTGGTATCTCTGAGGAGCCTGCTTTAAATGACCCTCCAGCCTTAGCCGTGTGACTCTGGGCAAGTTGTACAACTATGATTCCAAGTCCCCAGGACTCAGTTGCTAATAGGGTTAACAACTGGATAATAAGCAGATATTCGCTAAATGTGGCAAACAACTTAGCAACTTTGGGTGCAGGGAAGGATTGTCCTACAAATTCTCATCACCTTAGCACGTGTAACACACGCTGTTGCCCACAGGCAATGAATTTTCCTTGATGACATGTTGCTTCTCCCTTGGCCCAAATCACAGAATGAGAATTTGGGGACTTCAGTGGCCATCTAGTCCAAAACATTTGGACATGTCATCGGCTTCTTCTTGGGGAACTCCGAGGAAGGGGAACCCACCCGCGGCACTCATTCCATTCTTGGATGGCTCTCACTGTGAGGAAATCGGCCCCTTTGCATTGCAACTTAATCCATTGCCCTTTGTTCTTACCCAACAAAATGAGGCAAATCTCTCTTCTAACCAAATTTCATATTAATTGCGGAGAAGTCATGGGAGAAAAAAATCCCATCCAGTTCTACTCCTTTCCTTTTCCCTTGATCCAGATTAAGCAAATCTTGTTCTTCCAGTCCCATAATACTAAATCTATTGTGTCTTCCTAGCATCTATTTTAGACTAAATGCCCCCGGTTCCTTTAATCCTCATGGCATGGACTCGTCCTTCCACATCCTGCTTACCTCCTCTGCACGCTCTTCATTTTAGCACTAATCTTAAATATTGACTCCTGGACCTGAATTAAAAGCTCTAGAGGTGTTCTGCTCTAGAGGGGCAGAGTCAACTCCTTATTTCTGGAAGTTCTATCTCAGTGTAGCCCCAAAGTACACGAATGTTTCTCTTTAACTGACTGGCACTGAACTTGTAGTCCACCTAGACTCCCAGAACTATCTAATCCCGCCTCCTCCATCCTGTACTACTTGTACAGTGGAGTTTTTGAGCATTAGTGACAGATTTAACATTTATGTTTATTGAATTTTCTCTTATTAGGGTGATGGATTTAACTGGAAATGCCTTTAAGGTCAGGGTGAACATCTAACTCATCTTGTTCTTCATTTGAGGAAGCAAGCTGAGTGTGCCATCTTTGTATCCCTTTATCCAAATAGCCGAAACACCCCAAGGCGCCCTACCGAAGGTCACACGCGCGACGGAGAATAGCAGAGGCAATGCTGGAATTTCTCTTCTCTGCCTTCACATCTAAGGCCCTTTCTCTTGAACCCTCTGGGATAATTCTGAGTCGGGTCATTCAGCCAGTTATGAATCCATCTAATTTAATTATCCTCTAGTCCACATCTCTTCCGCTTTTCCCCAAGAATATCATAGAAGATACTTCATCAAAAGCATTACTAAAATGGGATTAGTCCAAAAATGGAAATCTGCTTAGTCTGCTTTGACCCGTTCTTGATGTCGTCTGCTGGCTCTTTGTAATCACCACTTCCTTTGCTAGGTGCTCACTATCTTTTACATTAGGTGTTAGAATTTTCCCAAGAATTGCAGACCAGGTCACTGTCCCACAGTTTTTAGGGCCTCTGTTCTCTTCCTCCTTTTTGCCCTGCCCCCACCACATCTACAGTCCAGTTGTATCTCTCTCATTCTCCACAGTCCTTCAGAAGTCTCACAGGGGCTCAGCACCTACGTCTGTCAATTCTCTTAGTAGCTGAGGGTGTCATTCATCTGAGCCAGCTGACTTGAAATTATCAAGGACAAAAAGGATTCTATATTAACAGGAATCAGGACCATACATTGGTTGCAAAGAACATTGCCTCAGGAATAAGGGTCCTAAGTTCAAATGCTATTTCTGATGATTAGTATTTCTTTCCATCTGGGACTCAGTTTGTTCATCTGTATTATGAAAGAAACTGGACTGGATGGCATTTGAAGACCCTTTCAACTCCAGAGCTATTATTAATTTCCTTACTTATTTGGGGTATCAGTTCCCAGTTCACTGTTTTTTGTTTTTTTCTCTCTGGTACAGAAAATGAGAAAAAATAGGAAATCATTTGGCTGATTAAAAACATTAAATGATTACTATGTGCCAAGCACATTATAAGAGTTCCTGCCTTCAAGGAAATTACATTTTATTTATTTTTTAAAATTGTAATAAGTTTATTTTTAATACACATTGCTTTTTGAATCATGTTGGAATAAATTTAAAAAAAAACAGAAAAAAGAAGTGAACATAGCATTTCTTAATTTACATTCAGTCTCCTTAGATCTCTGGAAACAGATGGTATTTTCTGTCCAAAGTCTATTAGGATTGCCTTGGATCACTGAACCACTGAAAAGAACCACGTCTTTCATAGTTGATCATCGCACATTCTTGCTCTTATTGTTAACAATGGTTCTGCTTGTTTCACTCAGCCTCAGTTTGTGTAAATCTTTCCAGGCTTTTCTAAAATCAGATTGTTCATCGTTTTTAGAAAACAATTATATTCCATTCCCTTCATGTACCACAGCTTGTTCAACCATTTCTCAGTTCTCTTCCAATTCTTTGCTACCACAAAAAGAGCTGCTACAAACATTTTTGCCCATACGGGCCCTTTTCTCTCCTTTGTGATTTCCTTGGGATACAGTAATGACACTGCTGGGTCAAAGGGTATGCACGGTTGTATAGCCCTTTGGGCATAGTTTTAGATTGCTCTCCAGAATGGTTGGATCATTTCACAACTCCACCAACGTTTTTGCATCTCCTCCCACATTTATCATTATCTTTTCCTGTCAATTTAGCCATTCTGAAAGGTGTGAGGTAGTGCCTCCGAGTTGTTTTAGTTTGCATTTTTTTAATCAATAGTGATTTAGAGCATTTTTTCATCGAGCATATTTTCATATATGCAATAGAGCATTTCATATAAATGGTTTTAATTTCCTCATCTAAAAATTGTCTTTTAATATCCTTTGACCATTTCTCAATTGGGGAATGACTTGTTTTCTTATAAATTTGACGGTTTTTAAAATATATATTTTAGAAATGAGATCTTTATCAGAAATACTGGCTATAAAGATTTTTTCCTAGCTTTCTACTTCCCTTTTTATCTTGTTTCTGTCGGTTTTGTTTGTGAAAAAACTTTTTAATTTAATGTAATCAAAGTTGTCTATTTTGCCTTTCATGATGTTCGCTAGTTCTTCTTTAGTCTTCTTTAGTCATAAATTCTTCCCTTCTCCAAGATCTGATAGGTAAATTATTCCTTATTCTCCTAATTTGTTTATGGTATCATCTTTATGCCCAAATCGAGCTTACATTTTATTGGGGAGACAATCATACACCTAGGTGTATACAGAATACAAGGTGATTTCTAGGGGAAGATGCTAGGTTCTGGGCCAACCCAGAATGACTTCTTAAAGAGTATTAACAGCTGAGCTGAGCCATAAGGAAACTAGGGATTTTCTGAAAGGTTCCCATTCCAGTCCAAGCAATTGGAACGTGAGAAACAAATTGTAATAAGTGTGTGATGAAATTGGAGAGGAACATTGGAGCCAAGTTGTCAAGGGCTTTTCGTGCCCAACAGCGGGGTATTATTTGATTGCAGAGCCAATAGGGAGGCCATGACACGGGCAGCTGTGCCAACAACATCATGGGTTCACTATGAGGCAATTATATCTAAACAATACAGAAGGCGCATTGTCTTCTCTTGTCTGACCTCTGAGTCTGTTCCCATGTGGAGGGGACATTGGCCTGAGGTCACTGGACTTCATGGCAGAGCTATTGCAATGTCATCTCTCTTCCCTGTAGACCCTGTTGTTGGCAAATCGGTCTTAAAGTTCTGTGAGTCAGTGGTCATATTTTACAGTGTGGGGAAAAGTATGTCCAGGAAGTCACTGATTCCCTCTGTCATGTCATGGAGGAAGAAGCTTTGTCCTCGGGGACTCGGAGTGTCCCTTCGTTCTCACTGTGAGGACGGGGTGAGGAGTGAGAAATGTTACTTCCTTGAGTGACCATCACCTCCAGGACTGGTAAAATGCTAGATTGTCTGAAAATCAGGGAGATTCCCACAGGACCTGTTGATGCTGCTTCTCCTGCAAGATGGAAAGGGGATTCGGTGACTTCCAGAGGACTGGGCTCTCCGTACATCTTTGCCCTCCATCCTCTTTCTTATTCCATTGTCTCATCCCCTTTCTTGCCCCACCATAAGGAAGGCAAGCACAGAAATCTAGCTGCTTAGGCGGGAGAGTTTTTCCTCCCCTTTGGATGAGGCATCAGTGTCCTAGGGAACCTTTTTTGTTGTTGTATTGTTTTGGGTGGGGTTCTTGTTTTTTTCCAGCCTGCTCTGGAGCACTTTGAGATCTGTTTGTGTCTTTGTTTTTTTTTTTTTTTTAAAACATTGATGGTTTTTGTCTTAATGTTAATATTTCCTGTCCCACCCACCAGATTGAAATCTCCCTCATAAGGAAAAACAGCTAAGCAAAAATATCAGGAAAACATGGGGAGTGTGTGTGTGTGTGTGTGTGTGTGTGTGTGTGTGTGTGTGTGTGTTTGCCCAGCATAATTATTTATCTTAAGGATTATGTGGTTGCTTTTCTAAAAGTGCATTCATTCAAATTCCAGGCTTCTAAGAAAAGAGTATTTGTCAAACTGACAGCATTCTATGTGTCGGAGAATTATCAGTTTAAAGCAGGGATCCTTAACTTGGAGTTCCTGTATCCACCAGGGGGTTCATAAATACATTTCAGAGGATTTGTGAACCCGAATAGAAAAAAATTCTAATCGAAATTTAGTTTGTCCTTCCTTTACAAATGTAGGCAACAACTTATGCTTTCCGAGGGGTCTGTGACCCCAAAAGGATTGGAACCTTTGCTCTAGAGCTCGGTGGAGCCTCTGAGGCTATACAGTCCAACTCTTATTTGGCTCATGAGAACACTGAGGCTCAAGGACATCTCCTTCCCCTGGACGATAATGGCCTCCTCATTGGTCTTCCTGCCTCTATTATGTCCTTTGTCAAATGCATCCTTCACCTGGCCAAGGAGTTAACCTTTCTAAACTTAGGCCCGACCACATCACTCATGGTCATAGAGGCTCACAAACCTTCCGGATGTTCCTTGGCCTGATATTTAAGGCCTACCTTAAGAACCTTATTTCCCTCTGCTCTCCTTTGTACCCTCAGTGCTTTAACCAGGTTGGACTTATCCCTCTTCTCTGAGCTTGTCTGTCTCCTCTCTGACTCTGTTGTCCTCTGTTGCCGTAGCAGACTGCCTCCACCTCACCTCGAATTTTCCTCCTGGGTTCCCCCTTAGCTGCTAACCTCTCTCTCTGAAGTGCGGCCTAATCCGTCCATTCAGAGGAAAGGATCAACCTAGGCCTTCCTTCCTCCCTCTTCTGAGCGTCCAAGAGGAAAGACTCCGGCTCTCTTTGGGACTCTCCTGCCATGCCGACCTTGCCTTTGTCCTCAGAGTCTGAGTCACAGTTTTTTATGCCCGTGTGTTTTCTCCTCTGTTAGTACAGAATTTAAGGGCAAAGAATGTGTCATTACTCATCTCTGTGACCGCAGTGTCTGGCATGATGCCTTCCGGGTGGTTGAGACTCAGTAAATTTGTGTTGGCTTGAAACTCTGAAGGCCAAATGAAGCTCCCTGCTGGAGACCGTTAACTCCTTCCTCTCTCTAGAGGCAATGGCAGAACCAGAGGCAGTAACATCCTCTGTGAGTGGAGATGGGTCACTCGCTCCCATCGCCCTTCTGAGGTGATGCTGGCGCGTGGACTCCCCGACTTTCCTCTGCGCAGACACATGTCCCCATCCTTTTGTTGGAATCAAGGCGTGCAAGGGCTGATTTTCTTCCCAACAGCGAGGGCCTCTGGCTGTTTGAATGACGTGAGACAGTCTGGGAGGGACCCTTCTCACAGCAGCGTTTGCAGGCAGCTCCGAGTACCCGCATGAGCGTGTCGTCGTCTTCCAGTGCGGAACAGGATGTGAGAAGCCAGTGGATGCTAGAACCTCTCTAAAGGTCTGAGCACAGTGTCTGGTGCCAGGTAGCTCCCTCTCCCTCAGAGATTTAGAATCAGGAGAGGCTTCAGGGGTCCCCCGCCCTCCCTCCTTATTTTTTGGCAAGGAAATAGGGGTCTGGCCACATAGTTTGGAAGGCACAGGATGAGAAGCAGCCTTCGAGGTCTCCAGTCCAACCCTTCATTTGCAGATAAGGATGGGACTTGCCGAGCCTTCTGGCTCCGGAATCAGTGCTCTGACTAGAGGCCATCAGCTTTCTGGAAGAACTGGGATTTGGGCCTAGGGCTTAGGTCTCCAGATTTATTACTGTGCCCAAGGTGTACACTGCCCCCGCTCTCTATGACATCTCGAGCTGCCGGGCGCAGCTGCCAGGTCCATCATGTTCCTTTTGTTTTTGGACCTGCCGGAGGGCTGGGCTGCCACGGCTACAGCTGAAAGGAAGGCTTTGCCAGGCTTTGGAAATGCTGATCTGATAGCCACCGAGACTCGCCATCTTGTTTGCTTTTGTCTTTTAGAATTTTTGCCCTTGTGAAAACTGTGGTTACTCTTGTATCTCCAGTTAATGATTATTTTCCTTGAATTTTTGTATTAACTAATGAGAAAGTTTCTTTCTCACTGCAGTGGCACAATGAGATTCCCTGTGGATATGGGCCCAGCAACTAAAAGAAACTCAGCATCATCCCCTGAGCTCGTGGGACTCCCCCGTTGCAGATGAAAACTAGCCTCCATCTCAAAGCCTCCCAGTAGGGGAATTCCCGGCAGATGGGGAGGTAAGGGCAGCTTGGCTTGCCCTGGTTTCTGTGGGATTCCCTGAGGGCTGTTTGTTGACTGACCCTGGGTATCCAGCTCTCCTGCACAAGCTAATGAATGACTCTGGGGATTTATAACAAAGCACATTGGTTTTTCCCTGAGAAAGCCCTGTGTGTTCTAGCTAAATCAGTGTTGAGTGTAAACATTTCCCAACTAAACTGTACACAATTGTCTGCTTGGCTGAGGGGACTAATGTGATGAATGATTTTTTTAGATGGTGTATTTTCTTTCTAGGATCTGGGATTTCACTATGCAGTTACCGTCTCTACCAGGGCAGATCATTCCTCCTCTAATTTCATAGGTGATCTTCCAGAATTGTTGTGACTGAAAACGCATCCACTTAGAACTTCCGTGACAATGACCCTCCACACTTAGCCAGGCTGGTCCTCAGTTGGCATCCATACAGTCCAATCCAGTGTAGGGCCTATAAACTAAGCCTTTGCAGTTTGCTTGAGCCAGTTAGAGCTTCTGTTCCACTGATCTAGCCCGCCTAAGAGACACTGGCAGAATGTCCTATGAAATTCCCAGCTGCCGTGTCCCGCAGAAAACCCCCCTGATCCACGCCCCATCTCTCAGTGCTAAAGCTCCCCCACTCCTCCTCCACAATTCCTTGGTATCTGTTTTGTTTTGGTTTTTAAATAGGTGTTAATTTTGTCTTTTGATTTTCTATCACCTAGATACCCCCTCGGTCTCTCTCCTACATCCTTGCCAGAGAACAGCCCCTTGTAACACAGAATTTTTTAAAAAGGAAAGGAAGAAGAAGCGAAAGAACTCTGCGAAGCCGATCCATTCATTAAGTCAATCAGACATCACATGCAGGGGAGAGGAAGGGGGCGAGGGCTTCTCACTTCTCTTGGGGGCCAGGCTCGTTCTCTGTAAGTTCACAGCTTTCCGTTTTGATGGTTTGGTGGGCCCCGGCCTTTTCAGTGCCCATCATCTGCATGGTGTTTTCTTGGCTCCGCTTGCTTTGCTTTGCATCAGTTCGCACTGTTTCCATGCTTCTTTAGGCATCGTCATACTTTGTTTCATACAACATGGTAATTTGCATCGTGTTCATGGACTGTGACCTGTCTAGCCATTCCCCGGGCGATGGGGACTTTGTTTCCCATTCTTTGCTACCCCAAAATGCCACTGTTAATGTTTTGGGGTCTTGGGAGTCTTTGTTTGTCGGTGCCCTTCTTGGGTAATATCCCTAGCTGTGGATCTCTGGGCCAAAAGGAGTGTGTATTATGGTTACTTTGTTTTCATAATTCCAAATAGGATTGTAACAGTTCAGCTCCACCAACTGTGTGTTAGTGTGTCAGTCTCTCCACGGCTCCTGCTACATTAACTCTTCCTGCCTTTCCTCATCTTTGTCAATTTGTTAGATGTGAGGCGTGTGACAGCATTTATATATGACTCTGATGGTTTTAAGTCATGTTACATATATTAACCTCATTTGATTCTCACAGCAACCCTGTTGGGAAGTTACTCTTTCTACTTCCATTTTACAGATGAGGAAGCCGGGACTGAGAGAATTCAGTGTCTTTGCTGAGAGTCACAAAGTTAATAGGGGTGTGGGGCCCTCCAGATTCCAGGCCCAGTGCTCTATCCGCTCTCTGAATCGCTGTTTTATCTTCAGTCTTCTGCCCACAGGTTTTTTCCTCTTCCCTAAAAAGCTAACTACCTGGGGGCAGATTTTCGTCTCTGGTGCAGTAGTACATAGTGCATAGTAGGTATTTTGAATATAAATCCAAATGCTTCTATTATATTCAAAACTACATAGCTCTCACATTTGGCTTGCTTTAAAAAAAAATGATGTAACATACTCTCCATTTGAATTTTAATGTTGCCCTGCTCTCCTGGAGGTTCCCTTGGGACTCTCCTCCAATTTGAGTTTCTCCAGAATGTTTCAGTGACCTCTTTCTTTTCCTTTTTTGGCAAGACTTTGGCTGACTCCTCTCCAATTCTTCCTACCATTTTATCTTCGATAAAGAGAAACAAAATCTTTGTAGCCAAAATTATAGTTGAGCAAAACACATCTGCGCACTGGCCATGTCCAGCATTGTGTCTGATCGACACAATTGAATCCATTGCCCATCGCGTAGAGAGTGGGCGGCTTATGGGCTTCCTGATTGGTTCTTGGACTTCAAGGGTCACCGACTGCCCAGATCCGAGCCTGCAGACTTGGAAAGTCGTGGCTGTTGCTGTGTGATCCATCTCACTTCTGCTTCCTTCTCTTTTGCATCAGTTCATAGAGTTTCTTTGAACCTGTTCTTTCACCATTTCTTGAGGTGCAACAATATCCTGTTATGTTCATACGACATGACACATTCAGCCATTCCTTCCCCGGTCGATAGGCGGGTGCCCTCTCTGTCCCAGCAGAGAGCTGCTCTAAGTGTTTTGAGTGGATGGATCCTTTTCTTCTTACTTTGATGTCTTTGAACTTTAGATCTCATCGGGGTAAAGTGGGATAGGCACAGTGAGGGGGGGGGGTGGCCTTTTCTGGACATAGTTCCAAATTGTCACCAGTGTGCCGGCTTCCCACAGCCCCTCCAGCAATGATTTGTTTTCTTTCTTTGGTTAGCTTAGATTTCTTCCTTTGAGAATTAACTGCTTGTTTATATTCTTTCACCAATGATCAACTGGAAATGGCTCTTCATCTTCTATATTTGAGGCTGTTCTTTATATATCTTGGCTATTAGATCTTAATCAGAGAAACTTAATGCTAAGGTTTCCCCCCCCCCCCAGTTAAGTGGTTCTCTTCTAATTATAATGGTATTGTTTTTCAACAAGCATATGTATTATTATAATATGTTCTTAGTGTCAGGCACTGTGCTAGACTTTGGAAATTTTTACATAAAGAGAGGAGTTTTCCTAAACAATCCAATAGTACTGAATGAAAGGGTTACCTTATGACAAAAGATGAAGGAGCTCATCAAAGGACATGGACCAGAGGATGAGGATTTTGAAGAGAACTTTGAATAATTGGTTGAAATTAGCCATTCTTTGACTGGCCTAGATTAAAAAAAAAGGCAGGTCCTCAATCATAGAGCCAGAAGTCCACGTAAGCATCCCAGAGCCCAGAGTCTAGTCTCAGAATCTAGTTGACAGAAGTGAGAAGAACGGGGCCCACGTGTGCTGGGATTCTGCTCTGGACGTGGCGAGCCCCGGAGCTGAGCCTCTGGCTGTGGCCCCGCAGCAGCACTGAGGCCCAAGTGTCAGTTAAGTGGAAAGCTGGACATGGCGGCACCTCCACACAATGAAGCAGCATCTGGTAGGGACTGGGGAGAGAGGCCTCCGCCAGCGACCAGCAGCCGGGAGCCCTCAGCACCACTGGGGACTAGGCTCAAGGGAGCTCCACGAACACAGCTCCACATTAGAAGCAGAAGAAGCTGCGTGTGGGTTCCTTCTTCTCACTGATACCGTATTTGTGTGTGAGGAGGAGAGCGCTCCAGGTTTGTGGAGAAGAAACTTGGCTGCTGCTCTTCCTGCTGTGCCATTTCCCGAAATTTCCTTGCTCTGAGAGAATTGTATCCCCTGCTGACTAGAAACATGGTAAACCCCTCAGTGGGGGCTCATGAGCCCCTGTTTTAGGAGGATGGATCCACAGAATGTATTGGAATCATCTCCTGGGGGACCCAACCTACGAGTCCAATCTGGGGACGGTGGCCCAGAGGGTTGTTACACATACAAAAAGGAGACGAGCCTCTTCCTTCAAGGGGCTTTACATTTTACTGGTTAGAAACAACATGTTCATCTGTCAGTAAATATGTGCAGGAAGGTGGTTCTCGACCAGCAACTGAGGCAATTAAGAAAAAACCCTTTCTGTGAATTAATTATTGAAATCTTTTATTTTTATATTTTCATCTCCAGATATATTTTCTCTCCTCTCCAGGAAGGCATCCCCTGTAACAAAAAATAAAGAGGATCAGAAATCAGTTAAATACAATGAACCAATTCTGAGTCAGAGAATATTCAGTTTCAGGAAAGGCCTCTTGTGGCCATTGAGCTGAACTTTGAAGGGAGATCAAGGGGAAGAGGAGCCCACTCAGGCCGGGGGTCATCCTGTGCAAAGGCATGGAAGGTTGTAGCCAGCTGCCAGTAGCCAGTGATGCAGAAAACGTGAAAGAAGTAATGTGATGTCTGACTGAAACCAGACTGGTTTGGTCGGAACCGGGCCTTGTGGGCTTTCGGTGCTGATGGGAGGAGTCTCTGGAAGCCTCCGAGAGCTTCATCAGCAGGGCAGTGCCTGGGTCAGACCTGTGTGTGAGGGGATGTCTCCATGGCTTCTCTGTGCAGGAGGGGCAAGGAAGACCCAACGAAGGACGTTTGAGATGGGAGTGGTCTAAGGCCTACGGCCTCGGCTCACGCAAGAGCGTTATGGGGGTGAGTGCGAGGGAAGGAGGAAGACACGGACTCCCAAACCCGGTAGAACAGGGCAGTTAGGAATACATCCGGAGGAAGGGAATGAGTTAGCCTTTGGACATGCTGAATTTCAGATGCCTTGGGGACATCTGGGGGAGGCGTCCCCCAGAGATCTGGAGAAAGGGATTGGAGCCCAAGAGCAAGATGAGCAATTGATTTTTAAGCATTTATACAGCGCCTTCTGTGTGCCAGGCACTGTACTAAGTGGTTGGCAAATATTCTCTCCTGTGTTCTCTCAACAACCCTACAAGGTAGTGCGGCTGTTAGCCCCATTTTACAGCTGAGAAGTTGACATGAAGCAGCTGCCAAGGGTTGCAATGGCTAATAAGTGGCTGGGGCAGAATTTGATCTCGGGGCTCCCTGCCTCTGTTAGGAAGATGTGGGAGTCGTCTGTGTAAAGGCGACTGTTGAATCCTTGGGACGGGATGCCCACCTTCCCTGTCCTGCCCCTTCAAGCCCGGCCCTCCTAGCCCTGGGCCACCCAAGCATCCATCCTTTTTCTGCCCTCTGCCCACCCCGTGAGAAACTGAAGTTCCTAGAGACCAAGGGACTTCAAGTCTCTCAGCAGTGGCAGGCTGGGGGATCCTCTGTGGGCCCCCAGGGCGGGCGCTGTGCACTCTCTGCCTCCCCAGGGCCACCTTCCCCCTCTGCCAGCCTTAGTTGGGCATCTGTGCCGCTGCCCGGGACGCCCGCCTTCCCTGTCCTGCCCCTCCGAGCACGGCCCCCTGTGATGCACCTATTAATCCTGCTGTGGTTCAGCATTCCGCTCCGGTGGCTCTCCCCAGAACCTCCCCGCAGAGGTCTCGGGCGTCCTCCATTCCCTTCTCCCGCTCCTCTGACCAAGGAGGAAACCGAGGCAAGCAGGGAGAGTGACTCCCAGACAGTGTCGAGGCCCCGCCCTGTGAGCTCCTCGGTGCCGCGTCTCTCACTCTCCGGTGCCTTGAAGCCCCCCTTAAGTCTTGTAGGGACCCAGATCTCATCTCCCCCTGCCTGGTTCTCTCCTCTTCCTAAATCGCTTGTGCCCAGAGGCTGCCCTGCTCTCTCCTGTCTCAGACACACACAATAGGTGCTTAATAAAGTCTCCTGACTGACTCACTGACACAGTGCCCTCTCCTGGGCCAGGGGGTCTACTTTGCCAAGGACCAGAGGTCAGAACAGTCACAGGTGGAGGGGGCACGGCTGCCCTCCACCCAGTCTGCTTTGGGGGCTTCCTGGGGGCCTTTGCCCCACGGGCAGCTTGGGGCCAGCACCTCTGCTGCCAGCCCTGCACCGAGCTCTCGGGGCCCTGAGCCCCGGGGCCTGGAGTTAAGGGTGGCTCCGTCCAGGGGCCTGTCGCCCGTGGGCTCCCACTCTGCTGCAGGGCTCGCTTTTGGTCTGTTTCCATTTTCAGTAACAGGGTTTTCGTTAGATCGAAGCGGAGTTCTCCACTGAGGCAGGAGAAAGGGGGGAGTCGAGGCAGCAGGGATTCTTCTGGGTCTGGGGAATCTTTTCTGGAGACTTAAAAAAAAATGGATACCTCCATTAAATATGAGCATCGCCTCCCTGTGCCTCTGGGTCGTAGGAGTGAGACCTGAGATTGGGATCATCGGAGGCCCGGCTGCCTGCACTTTGCCCGGTTCTGAAAGCACCCAGCAGCTTTCCAGGGAGGGGAACCTGCTCTAGAACCTCCCCTTCCCTGCTTTTCTCAGGGAGCAAGGGTTCTCCGGGACACCCCTTCCTCCCTGTTCCGAGCCCCCAGGCCTGGCACGGCCACAGGAGACTGTTTTTCCTTGTCCCTTGTATTTGTCTGCTGGGGCTCCCGGAGGCCACCCCCAGCGTGACCCCTCGGGGCCGTCCCAGCAGGACAGAGCCAAGTAAGTGCGCGCCGAGAAAGACTCGGTGTTCACCATGGGAAAACCGGGCCTTGGGTTAAGAAATGGAGACGTGGGGAAAGACCCTGGGACTCATTCAGACCCTTCACCCTCCACCAGCTGAGGCAAATGGACTTATCTTGAGATGGAATCCCCCGGCCGGCTCCTCCTCGGGCAGGGCTCCCTCCCCAACCCCTTGTCACCGCTTGGTGTTTCAGGGGCTCGGGTGGATCCCTTGCCCTATGGGTGGTGGGCAAAGGGGCCACCCCAGGAGGGGCCAGCCTAGGGGTCAGGGTGAAGCCTGAGAGCTTTCCCCGACCCCGGGACTCCAGCCAGCATGGACTCCCAGGCCCCAAACCCAGAGCTGGACGGACTTTGGGGCCCATGGAGTCCAGGTGAGTATCCTGACCCCAGGTGAAGTGGCTAAGGTCCCCCAGGGTAGGAGAGGCCACCGGGCGGCCACCAGCGGGCAAGCTGTGAGTCGGGCAGACCGGCAACAAGAGCTAGGAGAGCTCCCCAGGGCCCCTGCCCCACGTCCCCTGTGTTGCTGCTGGCTGTTCCTGCTCTCCCTGCACAAACCCAGTTTGTGGGGTCCCTTCCCAGCCAGCACAGTGGAATCACAGGAAGAGGGAACAGTACATGAAGCAGGGAAGGGAATGGGTACAAGCAGCAACTGGGAACATGTGTGGGGCCCGGGGGTGACGGCAGGGGCCCCACGTGCAACTGGAGACCGAGCCTTCCAGGGACGCTGCCCTTGCCCAGATCT
The DNA here is from genome assembly GCF_016432865.1 of Antechinus flavipes. NCBI lineage: Eukaryota > Metazoa > Chordata > Mammalia > Dasyuromorphia > Dasyuridae > Antechinus > Antechinus flavipes. The sequence continues at coordinate 10,670,848 of NC_067401.1, forward strand.
GCATCTCAGGAGCCCCTTTGGTGCCAAGGGGTCTCCCAGGGCCCCTCAGCCTGGCAGGTGTGAACATGACCTCAGGGACGGCTGAAGGATCCGGGCCTGGGATGTGAGGAAAGGGCTGGCTCGGACCTCCGAGGATGGCACAAGGGGAAGGGTCTGGGAGTAGGACATGTGGGGGTGGGGGGTGTCCAGTCAGGAAAGCCCGACCCATAAGGACCGACGGGAAGGAGCCTCCTCTACCAGCCGTGGGGCCGGGATCGCGAGGAGGGGCAGGCTCTCCCACCGAGTCCCAGAAGAGACTTGGAGTTGGCCTTCAGCCCCCACGTATTAAGCATCTGCCGTTTATCAGACCCTGCAGGGGATGATGCAGCAATGAGACTTCCCCTCCTCAAGGAGCAGACACTGGGGGTTTGACCCCATTTGGGGTTTCCTTGATTGGCCCTTTCCTCCTCCAGCTCATTTTATAGATGAGGAAATGAGGCAAACAGGGTGAAGTGACTTCCAAAGTCCCGATGCTCTATCCACTGTGGCTCCCAGCGGGGAGGATTCTGGGAATCCTACGGGACCAAAATGAAGAGATGGGGGCAGCCGGTGCAAAGGCACAGAGGGGAAGTTGTCTTTGAGAGCGAGAAGGGAGAGCGGCCACCGAGGCGTGGGGGGCCCGGACACGAGTCACATTCACACAATCCTGGGCAGATTCTTGAAGGGGCCGGGCATATTTAGCCTGAAGAAAAAATGATTTAGGGGCACTCGCCCCCTGTCTAAATGTCTTGGCGAGACGCATTTCCCCAAATTCAGATCTGGCCTCGGGCGCTTGCCAGGCGTGACTCTGGGCCTGTCACTTCACCCCGTTTGCCTCAGTTTATCTGTCCCATGAGCTGGGGAAGGAGGTGGCCACCGCTCCAGTCTCTGCCCAGAAAACCCAAATGGGGCCATGGAGAGATGGACATGATTGCCAAACAGTTGAACACGATTGTAGAGTTCCTGGAAGTGGCTCGGAAGGGGACCCTGGCTCCCATTGACAAGGTAAGGCTGCATGTTGGGCTTGGGACAGACTTGATTCCCCGGAATCTCAGGAGCCCCCCATTGCTACCCCCCACCCCACAGCCGGCAGGTGGTCACCAGCAAGAAATAGGGGACTTAAGAGCACCCGAGAAATCCGAGACGCCGAAAGCCCCATCACTTGCCCCGACAATAACTGGCTGCCCTGGGAGCTGCTCTCAGAACAGGCTGCTGACGTTGGGAGAGTGACGCCGTCCCCCGGCCCCACGTTCCGTGCCCGGTTTGGGCAAACGCAAGCGCCATCGAGGCTGCGCTCTGCTTCCCGTCCGTGAGCCTCGCCGGTGGGCCGAGCCAAAGGGCGAGGGCCGGGCCCGGAGCGGCTGGTGGTGTCAGCCCTTCGTTTTACCAGTGGGGGAAGGAAAAGGACTGGACCCCGTCCCCAGGACCGTCCTGGGGAGGAAGTGACTGCCAGAGAGCGCTAGAGGCGTGCTCCCCGCATGTCTCCATCTCTCAGACAGGAGAGGCGGAGGCCCTTGTCCTGGCGGAAGGCTGGGGCTGGCCTCCAGCGCACCTCTCGCTTCTATGTGTTGAATTTCCTGGAGGATACTACAGGGATTATTGTGAAAATGAGGCTCCTGAGGCTCAGAAAGGGCCCAGGCTTTGTCCAAAGTCATCTAGCCTTTAAGGGCTGAGAAAAACGGAAGCCCCTCGTTCTCTGCCTTCTGATCCAAAGCTCTTTCCGATGGGGGGTTCTTAAAAGCCAAACAGGCCTTCATGGGGGGCCTGGCTTGGGCTGGCTGAACTGAAGGGCGCGAATGTGTTGGGTAAGAAGGCCTGGGATCCCCACTTGCCTGAGCTGGGCCCCGACTGTCCTGGCCCCTCCCCATACTCTCTGGCCGAGTCTGGATCCCCTTCCCCTGACAGCCTTGTAGACCCAGGAACAGCGACCTGACTTCCAAGGAACTTTTCCTCTGTTCCATCTTCAGTCCGATTAAAGCCCCTCATGGGGAGAGGGTCCGACTGGGGTCCGTGCTGACCGACAGAGGGAGCTGAGAGAGCCCAGTACAGGGAGATACGCGGGACCACTTGCCCGGCTCCGAGTCAGTGACTCCCACAATGCACTTGCACCAGGACCCCCATCCCCCCGCAGGCTGAGGAAGTCCCACGCGTGAGTTAGGGAGGAGGTCTCTGCTACCAGGCTCTCCGGGGGCTAGATCCCATGCTGATCTCGGAGCAGCCCCCATCAGCCTGGAGTTTTCTCTGGGGCATCTGGGGAGGGAGAAGAGGGTGTTAAGGAGGAAGGGAGGGCAGCAAAACTGCTCCCCTCGGGGCGCCTCGTCCCCGGGAACCAGCACAGTGGGCCCTTGCTGTGGCTGCCCGGAGGCCTGGCCGGTCACGGGCTGGTGATTGGACGGATAGCACGTGACGCGACTTGAGGGTCCGCGCTCATTCGGAAACATTTGGATCAGTTATGTCGGAGTTGGCCGAAGGCTTTCACACGCTCGCCTTGTCCCGCTGACTCCGGGTCCAGCTGCCCTGCTGAGGTTGGCCGAGTGGTCCCGGGAAAGGGGGCAGGGAGAAATGGACCGGGGGGGGGGGGGGGAGGGGCTGCCAGACTGGGAAGGGGCGAGGAAGGGATGCGGATTCTCAAGGCTCAGCAAACATCACACAGTGTGGCTACTGCCCATGTGGGGACAGTTCATCATCAGAACATGCTCCACCTTCTCAACATCTTTACTAACAGAGGGCATCCAGAACTGGGCCAGACTGGGTGGGAGCGGGACAGTGGGCGGGCTTCCCCGGGTGCCCTCCTGCTCCCAGCCTTACACGTCCCCTGCCCCCACCTTCCATTCAGTGGCCCGGGTTCTAGCTCTGCCGGGCAGCCTGTCCCCGTCTCTCAGCTCCTCGCCTCAGCTTGGCCAAAAGCCTTCTGAGGGCCCTGCCTGCCCTAGTCCCTCCCTCTCCAGTGCACTGGCCTTCCTGCAGTTTGCCTTGAGCAAAAGTGACCCTGTCACTCCTCTCCTCAATGAACCCCAAGGGCTCCCTACTGTCTCTAGGGTCCACTACAGCCTCCTCTGGCTTTAAAATCGTGCCTTTCGGGACAGCTAGGGGGCGCCGTGGATAGAGCCCCTGAAATCAGGAGGACCTGAGTTCAAATCTGACCTCATACTTGACTTCCTAGCTGGGTGACAAGTCATTTCACCCCAATTGCCTCAGCAGCCAAAAAAAAAAAAAAAATCACACTTTCCTGGTGACTGAAACCCAGCTTTCGGTCTCGTTCGGCTCCTTTTGAGGCGGCTGATGGTGCGGCGGGCAGGGGGCTAAATCCCATCCAGCCTCTGCTGAGATTACTGAGGGTTATTGAGACAGTATTTATAAAATGCTTAGCAAACCTCAAAGCCTTATGTAAACTATTAATTTCCTCGCGTGGTCCTGCCCAACGTGCCCTCCGTCTCTGAGCTCTGGGCCTCTGCCCTACCCCGCCCTCCCTCCTCGCCTCCACAGCCCAGAACCCCCTCCTTCCAGTGCCCAGCCCGAGCCGCTCCCAGTCCTCCTCCTTCTGGACGTCTGGGCAGCCTTGGAGGCCGCGGACCGCCTCCCCTCCTGATCGAGGACACCGACTTCTCCTTTGCCGAGCCCTCCCCTCCAGGTCGCTCCCTCTAACAGCCCTTAGGGTTCTGCCTTGGTCGGGGGCTCTTCTCGCTCCTTCTCCCCTTCACTTCCCTGGACTGAATGACCACGTCTCTGCCGCTGGTCCGGCCCCATCTCTCTGCTGACCTCGTCTCCCGCCTCCAGCTGCCCCATCACTCTGTGCTCTAATCCATCCCCCGGTCGGCTGCTGAAGTGCTTTTCCTAAAACACAGGTCTCTGTCACCCCTTTTACTCAGTCACCTCCAGGATCAAATACAAAATACTCCATGTGGCATCAAACCCCTCCATAGCCCCCCTTCTACCTTTCCAGCCTTCTCACGCCTTACTCCCCAGCATGAACAGTGACGCAGTGAGAGCCAGGAGGCCGTTCCGCAAACGAGACTCGGCATCTCTCAGCTCGGGGCCCTTTTCGGGCGCCCCGCTCTCCCCCACATCTGAACACTCCCCCCCATTCCTACAAGTGGCCTCCCTGGCTTAAGTCCCCACTAAATCCCAGCTTCCACAGAAAGCCCTCCCTGTCACTCATCACCTACAGCTCGTTATGTATGTTTGTGGGCACGTTTCCCCCCCATTAGGTTGTGAAGCTCTTCGGGGGTGGACCCACTTTTGCCTCTTTTGGTGCCCTGGCTGCTTAGTGCAGGGCCTGCATGTAGCGGGCACTTGGTGCTTATCGGCTGGCGGAAGGAAGCCCCGTCTTCTCCCGTGACGCCTTTCCTGGCGCGCTCCCCCTGGTGTGGCTCGTTATTCCCCTTCCCAAACTCCCTTGGGTTACTTCTGTACGCATTTATTCTGTATATCCATACACACACACACACACACACACACACACACACACACACACACACTCACACACACTCACACACACTCACACACACTCACATTCCCCCTGACAGAATGAGGACGTCTGGAGAGCAGGGGTCGCTTCTTTCTGCCCCTCCAGCACTTAATGCCATGTCCGGCACATGAGGAGAGGGGCCGAACTTATGACATCATACACACAGGAAACTCCCCCTGGCAATACCGGCCAGCACAGGGGGTCCCTGGGACATGGAGAGGTCAGATGACTTGCCTGGGTCACATGACCAGCTGTTTTCAGAGAACCAGGGACATCTTGGCTGATGTCTTGATTTGCACATGAATTGGACTTAAGCGAGGCCGTTGGACCCAGGCCTCCTCTGTTCCAGTGTCATGGAATTCCGGCGGCAGGACAAGCCGAGATGATGGCACAAGATGCCGTGGGTAACCTCCAGGTCTGATGGAGCTCCATGCGCTCCGTAGCACCTGCGGCAGGTGTGGGAAGAGCAGGGAGATGTGGAGAGGAAGGCAGCAGCCAAAACACATGATTAACTCCCAAGGATGATTATTCTAGGACACCTGCTTCTGAGCCTTTCCCATTATGAGAATAAGTAATAACCAAAAACTCCTTCCCGTCTTTGGAGTAATTCACTTTCCATTTTCCACTCGTTAAAAAATAAGCGAGTGAAAAAAAACAAGCAGGAGCCCATGGCCCAAGTCCCCAAAAGGATGGTTTTTGGATGGACACTCGTGGCTTTGCTAATTCCATCAGCAGAATACAAGTCAAAGTCAACTCTCTCTCACTCTTGGAAATCCGCTCCTAATTTGAACTCGGTGGCCCATATAATTTTTTTCACCTTGATGAATCTCCAAATGACAGATTTTTCCAGTCCTGGCTGCCGTCAATATTAAGAATAGAAAGTTATTCTGAAACCTTCCAATGTGACAATCCCACAGCCAGTTTTGAAGCCCACAGGTTGGGGATCTTGCAGGCGCCAACTACCGAAGGAGCTCTGCAAATGCCATTTGGTTCAAAACCTGGAGGTGCTCGGAGCGTATCGATTAAACGTTTACATGCCATGTGGGGGGCACGAAACCAAAAGAGATGCCCAGTCCCTGCCATTTAGGAGCTGACAGATACACCAAGGACGAGAAGTGGCCCACCAGACACCTTCCTCCATGGTCGACACGGCACTCTCTGCCAGAATTAGCCTGAAGATGGCCAAGGGGGCTTTAGATTCTGTATTGCATAAGTGGGATCAATTTCTTGGAAAGAGGCAATAAGGTGGCCGGGGCACACTAATGGAAGGAAATTAATATTCAAGGGCAGCGAGCTGGCCCAGTGGGTAGAATACTGGGCTTGGAATTAGGAAGACATCTTTATGATGCAAATCCAGCCTCAGACACCTACTAAGCTATATGACTCTGGGCAAGTCCCTCAACCCTGTTTTGCCTTAGTTTCCATATTTGCAAAATGAGCTAGAGAAAGAAATGGCCAACTACTTCAGTAGATTTGCCAAGAAAACCCCCAAAAAGGTCACAAAGAATTGGACATGACATGAGAGTTGGACAACAAAAATAATTTAAAACCATGTCAAAATAAAAGTGTAATTTATTTAATTAGCACCGTCATGGCAACTTTAAATAAAACTTAATTTTTTTTTAAAATTTATGTGTTTATTATAAAAATTACAATCTTAAAAATGTTTCAAATAAAAAACAGCTTCATAATACATTTCTTCCTGATGCTAGAGCATCTTTCTGCATTCACCAGGAGATGATTTTGAATATTGCAGACGTCAAGAGAGGCAGTGCAACGTAGAGGACACAGTGCTGAACTCGGGAGTCCGGAGAACCGGGGCCATATGCTAACACTTAGCGCTGGCTGGCAGGGGGTCCCTTGGCTTCTCTGCAGTTCCATCAGTGTGAGACGGTGTTAAGAGATGGGCTGCAATCTGCATCTTGGTACGCACCACACCGAGGAAAGTCAGAGGTCCTTGATAGCAGCCGCCATGAGAACCAGGTTCTCTCAGTCTCATGCTGGAAGAGACCACAGGGCTGCCCAGTCCCTCTGATTCCTGAACAGGGACCTCCTCCACAACATCTGTGCCAGGGCCTGTGTCCAAGTGAGGCCCCGGGGAGAGGGACGCCTCCTCTGGCGGGCACCTGAGCGCTCTTGGCCAGTTTTCCCCCATAACAAGTCAAAATCGGTCTCTTCAGCTTCTGGCCAGCGCTCCCTTCAGGGCTCAGGGGCTGGTTCCCGGCTGTTCAGTTGTTCTCCAAACATTCGGGACGTATATGTGGGATTTGGCCCCACAGAGAAGTCAGTGCCTTGAGGGCAGGGGCCATGTTATTGTCCTTCCCCACCCCCCGGTGCCCAGCAGAGTGTCCTGCACAAACTGAGCACTCACTGCTTGCCGAACGGAATGACATTTCTGAGAACTCCGGGCTCCGAGCCACGGTTCCAGTAAACGGCAGAAGGCTCCAGCCCGTTCCCCATTTCGAAAATCCAGCCAGTTTTGTTCCAGATTTGTTCTCCAGAAGCTTTCCAAGAAGACCCACCCTAAGAGGGACCTTGTCTGGTCCCTGGGAGCCAAGAGCGCTGCTTCCACTTCCTGATTCGTCTTGGGTTTCAGCTCCCTTTGGCCATTTTGGCGCCTCTTTCCCAGTCCCCAGGTACTTCTTGCCGGAGAAAACCCCAGTACTGGAGCAGCCCCCTGCCCTCTCCCTGAGGCCCCGTTCTTGACCCACCTTGGGCCAGCCAGGGTCACCTCTGCCTCCCTGATCTTCCTCTCGCTCCCATCACAGCTGGAACCGGCACAGATCGCGGCCTCTCCTTTCCTGCCGCCCCCCAATCTGAGCCGCCACGGTCCTGGAGCCTCTCTGCTGAAATCATTTCCCGTTCCGGGAGGGAGCGGTGGAGCTGCCGTGGCGACCCCCCACCTACAAGACCTCGGGGGTCTTTCCTCTAGGGTCCCATGTCCTCATTTGTAAAGTGGTTTCTCCAAGCTCCTCCAGCAGCGCAGCATAGCCTCCAGCTATGAATTGATACAATTTTCAACCCAGCATTCTGGCCCAGGGTCCCAGGGCTTCCCCCCTCTGGCCATGGCAGGAAGTCCTGGCGCCCTGGGGACGGGGCTGGAGGAGAGGAGCAGGGGCTCCTGGCTTCCCACAAGCCTGAGGTTCTTCTATGAGAGGGGATGTTCCAGTCAAGTACAGTGAGGTCTCTATAAAATCAAGGCTTGAAAAATTGGCAACGTGGAGCTGAAGAAATGAGGTATATCAGGTGCGGGGCACTGGGGAGGGGCAGACAGGAGCCCGCGCGGCCGCGGCAGAGAGCGTGGCACCAGGTGCCCTCGAGGGCCTCAGCCTTCGGCGCCGAAAGCGCTCCTCGGGGCACTGCCAGTTACCTTTTCATCACTGCTGTGAAGGAGACCTGCAGGGGAGGGGACGCTGCTGGTCAGCAGGCCAAGGACTCTCCCGCTCCCCAGAGTGAGCCCCCCAGAGAGGGGCGCGCCCCAGGCTGGCATCTGCAGAAGCCTTTGCCCTTGCCCAGCCCCTCCAGCTCTGCTAGTGCCTTCCTGGGGCAAACGGGGAGGGGGGGCTCACCCCCCCCCAAGGTGCAGAATGCAGGAAGATGAAGGTGGAGACTCTGGGAACCCTAAGAAAGCCCCACACTGAAGTGCCCCTGGGAGGCAAGGGGAGAAGGCAGCCTGGGCAGACTGGAGGCCGGGCCCAAACACATGGAGGCCGGGGCAGGCCAACTTAGGAGGCCCGTGGCCCAGCGGAGCCGCCAGTGCCCACGTGCCCGGGGCTCAGCACTTAGAGGTCCCGTGTGAGGGCGCCCCCGCTGGCGCATTTAGGGTTAGACAACGGTCCGATGCCAGGCAGTCTGTTGCCCCGACACGTGGACCGGCAGGCGGCACCTCTTCCCCTCCAGAACGGGCCCGGGTGGGACCGTGGGTGCCCGGGAGACTCCTAACTCTGCGGCTCTTTCTGAAGCCCAGATCCCCCTGCGGACACCGCTGAGCCCAGGAACAGGGGGGTCTCTGCGTGTGGGGCGGGGGAGGACGCCCCGGCCTGGGCCGAGCCCCCCTCCCCAGAAGTCCCTTGGTAGGATCCCTACCTCCTGCAGGAGCTGCCCCAGGGTCTCCTGGCTCCGAATCGGCCTCCTACAGAGGGGGAAACGCTGGTCAGGAGATGGCCCCCCCACAAGCCAGACCCTGCGGGAGACTGCGCCGGCTCAGAGGATGTGGGACCCTCGGGTGACCTGCTGAGGGCCCTCCCTCCCTGCTCTCGGAAGCTGGTTTTCCGGGGTCCTCACACAGGCTCCCACTTTCCCTGCACCCACCCTTGGGGCCCTTCACCGAGCTGGGGGAGGGGCCTCGAGGCTGGCGCACCTGTCTATCTGGGTTGCTATGACGACGGTGAACTCTCCCTCGGTGTCGGGCAGGTAGGTTGAGGGCACGATCTTGTAAGTGCCCGCGGGCAGCCGGCACAGGCGACTCACTTCCTGGGCGTAGCGGTGGGGCACGCAGCTGAGCAGGGGCTCCAGGTGGAGCAGGGAGGCGGCCCCCCGCGGCCAGCCGCTCTCCGGCATCTGCGGAGGGGGAGGAGGCGCCCCGGTCACTCCTTGGGGGAAAACTCGTAGCTTTTGCGGCGCTGCTCGTCTCGGGCCTGAAATGCGCCCGGAGAAGCTGCTTCCCAGCCTGGCAGGAGGGCCGGGGGCAGGGGCACGGGACACCCGCCTGTAGCCCCACTCCTTCCTCAGGGGGCCTAGGGCTCCTTTCCCGGGCCCACCCAGAGCTCAGGCAGGAAGGCAAGCAGAGGCGGCCTGGGACTCCTGGGCCCCCACAAAGTGCTCCGGCTCTGGGGCTGCCAGGGCTGATGTCTCACCTGGGCAGAAGCCCCCCCAGATCCCCCTTCACCCCCGCCCCCCTGCTGCACCCCCAGGTTAGGGAATCCTCCCTGAGCCCACTGGATGGAGGGTCATCAGCGGGAGGAATGTTCGCCCCCCAGATACCACAGGGGAGAGGGCACCAATTAATGGGGGACGGGGAGGCTGGGCAGCCCTCGGGCCCTTGGGATCTGGGGGGCTGCTAACGTCCTTGAAGGCCCTGCCTGGGTCTGCGCCCCCAGCCTCGGAGGCCTGTTACACACGCAGGAGGAGAAGGTCTGCTTTGTCTCTGAGGATGCGGTGACCCCCGAAGCGGCCTCTTCCTCCAGCGGCTCCCTCCCGAGGGCCGTGTATGCACAGGCTTCCAAGGAAATGGGGAGGGGGCGCCGGGAGGGCAGCCTCAGGCGGCCTTCGGAGGAGGGGGGCAGGAGGACCGGGCTCGGGGCGGCTCCGTCCCCACATCTGACCCAGGCACTGGGAAAACCGGGCCCACTGAGGTCGGGCGGCGGTGCCCCAGCCCCGGGGCTCACCGGCCGCCCCCCTCAGTGCCAGGGGAAGCAGGGGAAAGTCCCAGGGGGGAAACGGTGAGGTCACCACCAGGGTGGCCACGCCCTCCGGAGCCTCCCGCCAAAAAGCCCCTTTCGCTCTGGGGCCGAAGCCCGGCAGCCAGGGAAGGGGGCGCGGGAAATGACCCCTGGGGACTCCGGACTCGCCCAGCCCGGCTCCCAGCAGCCCCGGGGGCCCCACGGGCAAGCCCTAAGCCGGCGCAGACTTTCTTCCCCTGGGGGACTCGGCCTGTCCCGGGGAGTCACCAAAAGGCCCCAAAGCTGCTGCCGGGAAATCCCACCCGGTGCAGACCCTGCTCCCCAGTTCCTGGGCCCCCGAGACTGAAGGACGGCTTCTCATGGCCGGGCCGGACGCAGAGCCCCCCCACAGAGACGCCCCCGGGGCCCAGAAGGCGGGAGGAATACCTGGAAGATGTGGAAGCCGATGGGGTGGCACTCACTGTCCTGGCAGTGCTGGCGCAGCGTGACCCGGACGCTGCGGGGGCCCGTGCCCAGGGGCACGGAGAGAGGGAAGCAGGGGTTGCTGGGGTAGGACGGGAAGTTCCTGCTGCCCCCCGCGCTGTGCCCGCTTCGCCAGCGCCCCTTCAGCTGCACTGTCTCCCACTCCCCGGCAGCGAGGTCTTCGCGGGGGGAGGTGGCGGCCGAGGCCGGCTGGATTTCCCTGCCGGGGAGAGAGCAGCAGGGGTGGGGGAGGCGCCCCCGCCCGCCCCCAGCCGCGCCCCGGACGTCCCCCTCTCCGGCCTCACCTGAGGGAGATCCTGCCGCTGGAAAACACGCGCAGCAGGAAGTGCCCGGCGGCGTCCTTCAGGAAGGTGCTGGGGACCACCAGGTAGTAGCCGGGAGAGAGGCTGCAGCGCAGGTGGACCTCGCGGTCGTAGGCGTGGCAGGCGGTGCCGGCCACCGGGGGGGCGGACAGCAGCGCGGGCAGGCTGACCCGCTTCTTCTCCACCTGGGGGTCAGAAGGGCCGGCTCGGCCCCCGGGCCACCAGTGAGCCCCACTCGGCCCTTGCCCCCCAATCCCTTCCCCCCAAAAGACAGGGAGGGGGAGATGAGGGGTCAGGGCTCAGGGTCTGCTCAAAACTGCGGATAAAACCTCTGCAAAAACCCAACCAGAACCTGGCCCGTCCCCTTGCTCCCCGGAGGCCGCGAGCCCGCTGGCTGAGCCCCAAACTTCAGTATAGGAGCCCCCAGCTCCCGCTAATGCCGGCCTCTCCTAAGGGGCCGGAGCCTCCCGTGGGCACTGCCAGGGAACCTTCAGGTCCTTCACACTCACCAGGACCCAGGACGCTCACACCCCCCCGGGCCCCAGGGAAGGCCCTGCTCTCCCCCCCCCAGGGGAGGACCAAGTGCCCCCGAAATCCGGGCGTCCCGGAGAGTGCCAGGACAGGGGCATTATGGCCCGGCCCAGGATGGGAGACTCCCCGAAAGGCGGCCCCCCCGAGGATGCCCGAGGACAGCGGCTCCCACAGATTTGGAAGATTCACGTATAAATCTCTATAGAATCACAGAGAACTCCCAGCTTCTCCCAGCCGAGACCGGAGCACAAGCCTCGCCCGGTTCCCTGCCAGCCCCCGAGGAGCAGGACGTGCACTCTCTGGGTCTCGGGGGGAACGGCGCCGGTCAGAGAGGGGCTGCTGAAGCGCCCCCCCTCATTCCTTGGAGCTTCCCCTGACCATCTCCTGGAAACCCCCCTCCCCTTGTTTTCCTGTTTTTGCAAAGGCGACGGAGGCTGAGGGAGGGGGCTCCCAAAGCACAGCCAAACCCCAAAGGGCTCACCCGGGGGAAACTGAGGCTCTTGGGGCCCGGCCAACCTCAGGTGACCTCGGCAACGGTCATTCCCTCCCCTCCCCTTCCTCAATCACAAGGTGAGGAGGGACCCCTTACTTCTGAGCCAACCAGCCCCCGGGGCCCCCAGAAACCTGCTGAGCCACAGAAGGCAGGAAGAGCATCGGGCCCTGTCAATCCCACTCCCCCACAAGCATCAAAATGGGCTCTGCAGCCCAGGGGTGAGAGCCAGGGCTGCTCCGGACCCCCGCCCACAAAGCCAGGCCCCAGCTCCCCCTCTCTGTCCTCAGCACCTCTGCCTGTAAGCGGGGTCACAGAAGGAGCCCCCTGGGCGCACCGTGCAGGGCTCGGGGGTCTCGGGGGTCTCTACCCAGCGAGGGGTGTTTCCGGCCCATCTCCCGGACAGGGGCCCCCGGGCAGCCCATCGGACGTTCGTCCTTTCTGTGGGGTTTGGGAACGGGCACAGGACTTTGTCCGATTTTGGGCAAGGGGATGCACTGTAATTTTCGGGGCCCGGCCATGGGGGAAGTGCCCCAGAAACCTGCCGGCCGGTCCCCGACGGGGACTTTTCCGGGCCTCCCCCGCCCCACGGCCAGTCTGTCAGGGCCCCCTCAGCCAGAGGCTTCCCGGCTGAACGGCTGTTACCTTCCACACGTGGAGCCCCACGGCCTGGTGCTCCTTCCCCGGGAGGCCCCGCGGGCTCAGGGCGGCTCTGCCCCCTCGGCCTGGAGGCGGGGCCAGGATCCGGCCCGCCCAGTCGGCCTGGCACACCTGGGGCCTCTGCAGGAGGGCGATGCACACCTCGCTGGGTTCCAAGACCCGCAGCCAGAACTTGGGGTTGCTGGGGAAACTGCTGTTGTTCCGGCAACCTCCGGCCGACTGCCCTTTGACCCAGGCCCCGGGCAGCTTCTGGGTATGACGTAACACCTTTGCTAGTACAAAAAACGCACAGGACGTGTCAGTGCGGGCAAACAAAGCGGGCCAGCCCCCTCTCCCCGTGCTCAAGGGACGGGCTCGGTTACATCTGGAAGCCGCCCCCCAAAGACACAGGATGGGAGGAGGGGCTGCTGTCTCCCCGGGCCCGGGGCCGCTCCCCCTCCCACCGCGGCGGGGCTGTCCTGAGCCCGCCACCCACCAGTGTAGAGGCTCTGCAGGTGACCCTCCTCGGTGATGGGGTAGCTGATGGTGATCTCGTCAAACTCCCGGATAAACTCCTCCTCTTCCACCCAGAACTCCCCTTCCTGGAGCTGAGACAAGAGATCCGCGGCATCTTCTGGCTCCAACTGGCTCCAGCCCTCGCCCCTGGAAGAAGACGCCCCGGCTAACCCCGTCTGCGTGTCTGACTGCACGAGGGGCAACCATCGCCCTCCAACAGCCAGAAGGAAGACTTCCCGGAGGCCCCAGAGTCTGGCGGCGGTTACGTCATGGGATCCCAGGTCATTCCCATCCGTCCCGGACTCTTCAGGGGCACAGCCTGTCCTGCCCTGGTACACAGAGGCGGGGGCAGCTCCCCCAGCTCTCCCGCCCCTCGGAGGGGCTCCTGCTGCTTTCTTCCTGCCCTAGAGCACCCCGGGAGAGCCAAAGGATGGCCAGCGGGCGAGTCGGGGGGCAGAGAGGGTCAGGCCCGGGAGGAAGGGCCTGGCACAGGGAGAGGCTCTGGGCAGAGACCCCGACCCCAGAGTCACAGCAGGGGCTGGAGGGAGCCTCAGCAGCCTTTCATTTCCTGGGCGAGGACGAGAAGCGACCGGCAGGGCTGAGCCGGGTGCGGGTCTGAGGAGCTGAGACGGCATCGGATGCGGGACTTCCAAGCCCCTCCAGCCCCAGGTCTCTCTTGCCCGGGAGGACTCAGGGCCGCCAAGCCCCCCACCCTCTGCTCATCCTCTTCCTCTACCATGAGCCCGCCCACTTCCAGCAGAAGCTCCCGGGATCGGGGCTACACAGGCAGCTTCAGCCCACGCAATGCGAGGGACAGTTCCTGGGGGATGGCCGCGACTTCCTAGCTGGGACAGCCTGGGCAAAGCCCTTTGCCTCTCTCTTCCTCCTCTGAGAAATGGGCTGTTGGGAGGATCAAATGGGCTTCTACTAAAGGGCTTTGCCCACCCAAACATGCTCAGCATAGCTGCTGGCTGGGACTCTGGGCCGGCCCTGAAGGGCCAGGATGGGGACTGAGAGAAGGGCCGGACACCCACAGTTCCAGGGCTGGCTCTGTCCCCAGCCCGGGGCCTCGGGTCAACCATTCCCACTGCTTTGGGCCCCAGTGACTTCTAACAGAAATAACACCTGCACTAACGACTTCATACGGTGTCGGCGGCAATCGATACAAGGACCCCAGAGCTCTGGGGTCATGTGGGCCACAAAGGGGGAGTCCCAGAGGGGCATCCCCAGGGCTTCTGCCCGCCCCCCCCCCAGGGCTGAGCTAGCTTCTGGGAGCCCCTCCCCGGCCACTCACTCCTCTCTCCAGGGCCCTCGCCAGCATCGCCGACCCCACGGGTTCAGAATCCGGAGCAGGAGCACCTCCCTGCCCAGACTGCTGCGCAGCTCCCGCACGTCCGAGATGATGAAGGCGTGAAACTCCCCCAATTCGCTGGCCCCTGCGCGAAGAACAAGAGCAGTGACCGGCCCCAGCCGGGGAGGACCCTGGGGTGCCACCCTTGGCACTGGCGGGACACGCCGTGGGCACACCCTGGCATTGCCAGCTGTCACAGGAAAGGCTCACTCTGGGGAGCGGCCGGGGCCAAAGCAGGCGTCTCTAGGGGACTTTGTTAAAAGGCAGAAAGTGCCTCCTGTGCCACAGAAACGCTCTCCTCTCTCTCTCCCGTGTAACCCTCACAGGCTGCTTTGGCCAGGCCTTGAGAATGAGGGCGGGGCTACAGTTCCAAGGGTCCCTCTCCTTGTTTGCTGTTTAGTTCATTAATTGTGTCCAAATCTGCACGACCCCCTTTGGGGTTTTCTTGGCAGAGATCCCGGAGCGGTGGCCATCTCCTTCCCCGGCTCATTTGGCGGGGACAGAAGGGCGGCCAGGGCGTGACTTGCCCAGGATCCCACGTCTGAGGCCAGATTTGAATCGGGAAGGAGAAGCTCCCTGACTCCAGGCCTGGTGCTCTGGGACCTGGGACGCTCCTGGCCGCCCCAAGGGCTCCCTAACCTCCTGCCACTTTCCAGAGGCTCCTTTCCCCGGAGCAAAGGCCTCTGTTTCCTCATCAGCAGCTACATCATCGAGCCAAAAATCCAGCAAGTCACTGGACGGCAGGGGGGCTTCTAGTCAATGGTCAGCCATAGCCTGGGAGTTCCCGTGGGGTCAAAACATGGAAAGGAAGACAAAGGGCGACGTCAAGGCCAACTCAAAGACCACGACATCCTGGCCATGCTTGTGCTGGGGAGAGGATCCTGAAAACGGGCGCGGGGCCGGCAGCAGGAGAGGGAGGCGCCCCGAGCTCGGGAAGGCTCAGTCTGGCTTCGGTTCAGAAACTGAGCCCCCTTCTTACTTTGACAGTTTACAAATCGGTGCTGCACCGACGTGAACAGTCCAATAAGGAGGACCCTAAGGGGCAGGGAGAGGAGAACGAAGAGGAAACGAGAAGGGAGCACGCGGTGGAGGTGAAAACCCTGAGCAAAACGGGCCCCTCAGCTTGGACAAACGGGATCGGGAGCCGAGGGCCTGAAGAGGCCCAGAAACGGCCGGTGGAGGTCTCCGGGGGGGCGTGTGCGAGCGCAGGTGTGTTTGGGGGTGGGAGCGGGGCAGGGCCGATGGGAGAGCGGAGCCTGAAGGCCGCGGAAGACCACGTTAGAAGGAAGAACCCCCCACTTGGGGGGAGGGAGCTGTGCCAATTCACTGAGAAGTGGGGCCTCCTGGGCCTGCACAGACTCTGGGTTCCCCAAGTGAAGAGTCCAAGTTTATTCTCTGAACGATTCTGTGTGCTGGATGACACGGCTAAAGTGGCCCTTTGAGTCCTCAAGAATCCCCCGTTTCTGGTTTCTAGTAACGGCAGCAAAAAAAGTGAGGTCCGGGACCCAGGATCCAATGAGGGAACCCAGCCTGGGGGAAGCCTTGGCTTAGGCTGAAAAGCCTCTTCCTCCTAAAGCCGGGCCTGGAGGCTGAAGGCGCCCCCCCCCCCCCCCTCGGGGTCCCCGGCGGCCCTCACCTCCCCTGGAGCTGAGCACCGAGCAGCTTATCACACACTGGTCCTTGAGGCCCAGCAGCTTCCGGAAGGTCGCGGGCTCCAGGCTGCTGGGACTCCGGGCCGCCTCCCTGTGCCCCCCTGGGTCCCTCAGGCTCCACCTTTCCGCCAGGCCTCCGGTTAGATCCACCAAGGCGTCTGCCACCTGCCCCGCCCACAGCTGTTCATAGGACCCGTAGAACCTGGGAGAACAGCACCACGGCGATGAGGCCGGGCATCGTGGTCCCCGATTAAGTCCCGACTACCAGAGCAAGCTGCCCTCCCTCCTCACCACTGCCCCCACTCATTACTT
The DNA here is from genome assembly GCF_016432865.1 of Antechinus flavipes. Classification (NCBI taxonomy): domain Eukaryota; kingdom Metazoa; phylum Chordata; class Mammalia; order Dasyuromorphia; family Dasyuridae; genus Antechinus; species Antechinus flavipes. Next base: position 10,687,012 of record NC_067401.1, read on the forward strand.
CCCCCCTCCCTCAGCGGGCTTCCTCCTCACCTCGGAGGTCATCCACCGACGCTTCCTGGCTCCCTCCAGATACATCTTTCCTGATGCTGCCCAGGGCCGCCCACTTCCTACCTGCCCAGTTTCCATCAAGTTCCCCGGGAGCAAGCCCGCCTGGTCTAGGACTGGTTTCGGGCCCTGCCCACAGTGACTGGGAGTTACTAACTCACGGACGAGACCGTGTAACCTCCAAGTGCTGTGTAAGCCTCAGCTCTCCTCCTCATTACCGGGGGGCAGAGACTCGGCTTTCCTGATTGACAAAGTGTGGGGCCTGGGGAGCCAGTCATTCCGGTCAATAAGGACCCACAATAACGAGAAACGGGCCCAAGGAAAACTTCCTGCCAGCGTCTCCCTTTTAGATCAATACTGCTGTTCAAAAAGCAAGAGGAGAGCTGGTGTGGTTTGGAAAAATTAAAAAGGCGGAGAAAGGCCGGCCCCTTCTCTGGGGAGTGATGTCCTGAAACCTACCCCCCAAACAGGCGGGGATGAAAGACGCAGAAATGAATCTCTGCCGCTCCCTTCGGAGTTAACCCCAAACAGCAGCTCTGCTCCCCGGGATCCAGCTAAACGGGCCACGCAGAAGAGAGGGGCACCTCTCAGGGGCTCCGGCCTCTGCTCCCCCACCCCTTGCAGTGGAGTCCTGCCTGCTGGCACACCTACTTGGCGTACACCTTTTCCAGCAAGGGAAGCCAGAATACATCTTCTGTCTGACACTGGGAAAAGCACAGCCGCCCCCCAAGGCAGGGCAGGCGGTCATCCACAGTCACCTCGACCCACTGTCCAAACTGCCACACCCGGCAGGTGAAACAGCCGCGATAGGCTAGATCCGGCCAGCTGGGCTGTCCTGGGGGAATCACCTGTAGGGAGAGAGGGAGTCGGTGAGAAGTCACAATAGAGAAAACAGGGAAATGACCTGGAAACGGCAACAGCCTGGCCACACACTAACCCTTCCTTCCAAGCCCACTTTCTTAGGGCTAAGAGATGACTCAGTCATCATGTAGGACACTGTTAGTGTTTGGAACTGAGATTTCATCAAAGTGGGAAGTCCCAGTGTGGAAAACTCTCTCCAGATGCAGATTGTCCACTAGACTCAAGCTTATGATCTTAAAGCCGTCTGGGATATTTGGAAGTTCCTTTTTAAATATACTGTGTAAATGAAGATGATTTTTCAGTCAGAGATTTCAGGTCAGATCAAGTGTTTTGAGAATCGTCCTATCACCTTCCACTGTCTAAAATAAGCCCCTAACTGGACTGAGATCAAACACAACTGCATCACTGGACAAACTGCCCGCCGTCACAGAAACGGTGGCCAATGGCGGGCCCAACATTCTGTCAAGTGACTCAGGCAACAATGTGATCCAATATCTAGAGTGATGGCGGGGAGGGACAGGATCACTTTTACTGGACATTGTTAAAAATGTAAGACACGGAAAGACAAACGTCTGGGTGCCCCTGAAATCCTCAGAAACCTATCTGTGTCTGCAGAGTTGAGCCAACTAGGCCTTTGGACAATTTCCTCCATGGTCATCCACAATCCCCTGAACATGTTAGGAGATGCAACCATGGCAACAGGCAGGGACATTTTCCCCAGGAGAATTTTTCAAAAATATAGAAGTTTTCTTTCAAGTTCATTAACCATAAATCCCTGAGGGCACTGGAGGGCTTGGAAAATATCAGAATGGCACAAAAAGCAACTGGATCCAGGTAAGCCAGTGAGCAAAGCACATTCCCTTCAGCTGGCACTGAAGACCAAGGAAGACCACGTTAGAAGGAAGAACCTCCCACTTGTGGGGAGGGAGCTGTGCCAATTCACTAAGAAATGGGGCCTCCTGGGCCTGCATAGACTTTGTACTCTGGGTTCCCCAAGTGGAGAGTCCAAGTTTATTCTCTGAACCGATTCTGTGTGGCGGATGACACATCTATAGTGGCCCTTCGAGTTCTCGAGAGCCCCCGTTTCTGGTTTCTAGTAACGGCAGCAAAAAACTCAGCCTGACTGATACCTCTTGGCAGGTCCTCCCACTTCCAACTAACCATCCTGAGCCGCTACAGTAAAGGCAATGAAACAGCAAAAACTCCCATGGCCTCTCCCCGCCTGCTCCGTGCCAGTGCTCCCTCGCTAGCTTTCTCAAGGGCTGTCTGGTGGCAGCGGAGGACAGGAAGAAGCCTGTGCTTGTCAGCCTCAGCAAGGATGGGGGAGCCCTCTTACCTGATCCAAGAGATGTTTGTTCTTCTGGAGAGCTACACAGGCACAGAGAAACCAGCAGTCTCCCAGAATCCCTTGCTTTATCTGGCCTTCCTGTGGGTTATCTGGGAACAGTCGGGGAGTTGAGCAAATTTCCTACAATAAAGAAAAACTTCCCAGTTAGAGCACAATGAGGTAGCAGGGTTACAAGTCAAATATTCCAAAGCATCCCCTGTCCTTGCTGGCACACTAAAGAAACCGCTGTGATTTCTGACCTCCACGCTCACAGTACAGCAGAGAAGCAGAACGAGGTACAGATTAATGATCATTAGAAGAGTCCCGTAGAAAACACCAGACCCAGTACAAAGCGATGAAGGACAAGTGACATGAAGACGTGCTCAAAGGCCCAACTAAGTGAAAGGCACGGCCTGAATCCAAAGGCTGAGAAATGAGGCCACGTGGAGGGTGCTGGTGTCCTGACAACTCTGTGCTGGTGAGGTGCACTGAGGTACATTGTTGTCCCAGGGCCCTTCACCCTTACTAGATGCCCAGGGGAAGGAAGGGCATTCCACACCTTGAGGAACACTGCACAGAAGCACAAGCTTAGGCCTTCCCTATGCTCTATAAATAAGCAATATTGATGTAGGGGACAGAGTGCTGGGCCTGAAGTCTTCCCGAATTCAAATCTGGCCTCAGACACTTACTGGCTGGGTGACTGTGTTTGCCTCGGTTTCCTCATCTATAAAACAGGCTAGAAAAGGAAATGGCAAATCATTGTAGTATTTTTTTTTTTTTTTTGCCAAGAAAATCCCAAATGGGGTCACGAAGAGTTGGATGAGACTTAAATGACTGAATAACAACAAATCTACTGTCAGGGGTTTGTGGGGAAGAGATTGAAAGCAGGGGCTGCTTTTCTCCCCTCTCTTTTCATCACCAACATTTAGCACAGCATCTCACACCATGGGTGCTCAATGAATGCTTCTTAACTTGAACTTGAGAGAGAAAACATGTTATGGCCATTGCAATGTCTGTGAAGCCTGACACTATCATATATCTTCGTTTATTCTGCCAACAACCTGAGAAACACGTTATCTAAATCCCAGCATCTTCGTAGAGGACTATCTAGACCGACGTAGATCTGAGCAGGGTTCCTTTTTACCAGAACCTCTGCTTTGGACTGAAGGCTTTTTTGGGGGGGGGGCTCCCCACACAGAGGCAGCCCAGCCTTCTTTGGGATTTCATTACTGGGAAACTATATGGGCATTTTCATCCCAGACATGAATTAAGAACATCACCCAACAAGCCAGGCCCGGGCCCAGCACCGTTCCACTGGAAAACGGAAGCTTTTGACCATCTTGAATTTTGTGGCACTTCTCTGGGCTGGATTCCTCAAATATAAACAGTGGCTCAGCAAACCTATTTGTGAGTCCTTTCGGATGCAGGGGGATGCTCACAATGATCGTTTCTAATCAAAGTATTAAAGTACCCTCAGCATGGTGTCTTGGACTGACCATTAACAGACACTCTGTAACTCATGAAATACAAACTACTGTCTTCCTCCCCTAAGAAAGGCCTGAGAAAGGCCCATCCAGACCCTGAAAAGAAGACTCTGTTGTGGACAGTGGAAAACCTGTAAACCCGCCAGCATCACCTGTGGGCGAAGCCAGGTGATCTCTTCTCGGAACTGGGCCAGGGGAGTGGAAAAGGTGCAGAAGAGGGAAGAATCACAGGCAGGGAACGTGGCATCCTTGAAGAACTCTCTCTCAGCCGGGGACTCTGTTCCCTCTGCCGGCATTTTCAGTCTCACAAAGGAGCAGCAGCTGCCAAAACTTTGTCTCCCACCTGAAACTGCAACACCAAAGCAGGACAGGTTGGCTGAGAGGGGCCTTCTCAATGAAAACATGAGCCCGGCAGCTCTCTGTGGGGCTTTCCCCCTGTGAGCGAAGGAACCCGGCCCTTGGGAAACCCCAGATCTCCCTCCCCCTCCTCTGAGAGCCCCGGAAACTGCGGCTCCGGACCAGGCTTGAGTGGGCTGGCAGGAGGGGGATCCAGGTGGGGCCCAAGGCCAGGGGGCGTCCGAGGGGACGGCGCTGACCCGGGGCAGCTGGCCACCTCTTTGCCCCTAAGAGCCAGGTGGGGGGGTGAGTCATGCCAAGGAGGAGGGGGCGTCGGAGAGGGGTCCAAGGAAAAATATGGGAGAGGGGCGGGGAGGCCACGGCTGACCTGTAGGAAAAGGTGCGAGAGCAGAAGGGGAGGAGACAGGAGAGGTCCAAAGCAGTCAAGAGAAGGGGAGGGGGAGGGAGAAGAGGAATCTAAGATACTGGAGGGAAAGGGGCAGGGGGAAGGGCACGAGGGTCTTAGATACCGGAGGAAACAGAGAGAGGAGGGGGAGCAGGGGAAAGGGAGTGGTCTATGATACTGCAGGGGACAGGGGGAGGGGTACGCAAAGGGGGTCTAAATGCCATCAGCCGAGGAGGAAAGGGGGAGGGGAGCAGGGGGCGGGGCTGACGGAAGGGGGAGGGGCCGAACCCCCAGTAATTTTAACAGTCGCAGTCCAGCCAGTGATGCCCTCCGCCCGGCTGTTAGCTCACCTCCGCCCGGCCCCGGCTCCCCGGCCCACTCCTCCTCCCGCTCCAGCTCCTGCAGCCGCCGCCGCCGCCCCGAGCCCGGACGGACCGTCACTCACCTCCTGTCACTTCCCTCCTGTCACTCCGTCTCCACAGCAACGACCCTCCTCCCGCACCGCAGCCAATCAGACATTTCAGTTATGTCACGAGACACGGCCGACCAATGGTGAGCCACTTCCCCAGGCCGGCCCAGGCCCTCCGCGCAGCCGCAGACGTCGCCGCCTCTAGCCCGGGGCGCTTAGCTCCCTCTGCTGGGGCGGCTCTTCCGACCCTGCCTTTTCCTTGACAACCCGTTTCTCCGACTGCGAGTCACACTGTCGGGACACTCCCCGGGGCGGCGCTCCCTGCCTGCTGGGGGTCCCCGGGAGCGCGGCTGCTGCTTCCTCCCAGGCTTCCCGCCCCGCCCCGCGCGGCTGTCCCGCTTCCCGAGCCCGGCCGGGGGCTTCCCGGGCCCAGCGCCGCGCGCGCCTTTAGCAAAAGGACCTAGCGTGAAAAAGCGCCCAGTCCCTTTAGATACGGCCGCCGCGGAGGGCAGGGCCCCGCTGGGTTGTTACAAGGCTTGGGCTCGTTCCTCTTTCTCAAGTTTTTAATGGGAGAAGGGCAGGGAGTCAATCGCAATAATCTTTAAAAAGATGAACTTTTAAAAGAACAGAAGCAGAAGTTTTGAAAATAACGGGCAGAATTTATTATATATTCTGTGAAAAGCGAACAGAACAGATTCACAAAGAGCGTGACCCCGGAGAAGACTTGTAAAGTCTCCCCTCCCCTCCGTGGTAAGGAAGCGTCTCCCGGAGAGCGAACGTTCCTTAGTCTGTTTCCAGACTCTTTTGTTGCTTTTCTGATCGCTTCCCCCGCGTTCCGATTTCTGGTTTTTAACAGGATCCTTAGTTATACAGTACGTAGAGAATCTATATATTCCAGGACAGCAAGAGGGATCTAGGGGAAATTGTCAGTGATTTGTAAACAAAAGTTTTAAGGAAAATGCAGTTCATGAACCAAGAGCCTGGGGAGCTGGGAAGCAGGGGCATGAAAAACCCCACTTTACCGTGTACGGAACTGCTAATTATTTTATTTAAATTCAGAATTTAAGACTGAAGTCCCGAAGCCCGACGGTAGGATTGGAACCTGCGTCCCTACTATTCCGGTTCTACCAGTGCTTCCCCAGGGAATGAAGATGGGACCGGGGGTGCGAGGCTGAGCTGGGCGGTCCAGGGAGGGAGACCGGCCCAGGACGCTGCGCAGGGCGGGCCAAGAACCCTGCGCCGGCTGCTTTGTGCGTCCTTACTGAAGCAGGCAGCGCGGGGAAAGGCAGAGTTCTGAGTCCGGGGCCGGGTCTGGGTTCCGATCCTACCGTGGAAACCCGCCCCTGAAAGCGCTGGGCTTAAAAGGGGAGGAAAATGAACACACTTGGGGCTCAAGCTCAAAAGCAGCCGGAGGAACTGAGGAGGGAAGAGAAGCCCATCAACCTTCTGGCCCCAAAAGGCAGCTTCGGGCTTCCTCCTCTGTCGGGGATGGGGAGCGGGAAGGAAAACGGGCAGGAGAGGGGGGCCCTTGGAATTCTAGAAATTCCTCGGCTGTGGAGTGGACGAGTGACGGCCGGGAAACCTCAGAGCCGGGCGCTGGGACTCCCAGCTGGAGTTTGCAGACGGTCCCAGCACCGAAAATGGCTGTGTTTGCTGTATCTGGGGAGCTAGAGTCTCTGTGGTGGGGGCCCCCGGGCTGCCAAGACATTAAGAACAGCAGACCCCTGGTCCCGAGCTCGGGACAGATGAAGCCGCCCCCCAGGCCAGCCCTTCTCCCGTCGCTTTCCATGGGGTTCGCTCTATTATCCCACCGGATTCTTTCCCTGTCAGAAGCAGAAAAGGGAACTGGCAGCTTTCCCAACTTCAGGCCGAATTGAAATTTCATTTGAAATGAAAAGTCCGAGTGGAAGCCCATAGAACATCCTGGCTGTTGTGCCTTTGAATTGTTTGGGATTTCTGGAAGGGATGCCGGGCTGTTGTTGGTGAAGCAAAGGCTGAAGCCCGGCTTTTGCCTCTCTCTGAATCTCCTGCAGTCCCTGAACAAAGCCAAGGAAAAGGTCCTGGATTTCTAGCACGGCCAGCCCCTTGCTCATGAAGCCCAGCATGTCCGTAGTGGTAAATATGAAGTCTCTAAGTACCAGCCAGCCACCGTACCCTCCTGGGATGCTACAGTTAGCGGCTCTCAGGCCTTCCTGAGACCGAAAAGCACTGGCTCTGTGTCTTCCCCCCCACATTTCTCCCATCCTAACGCTACAGAAGTTTAGTGAGCCATGAGAAGAAACAGAAAACAGTGGAGGAGATCCAGGGGAAGCTCAGGAGCTTAAAGCCTGTCTTCCCTGCCACATCCGCGAGACCCGCCTCGACGAGGGCTGGCACAGAGCTTGTAGGGCTGGGGTTGCAAAGTGCCCCAGAAAACGTAATCTCGCTCATTCCCAGAGGCTCCTTCAGGACACTGCAGCCGAAACTCCCGGAGCAGGTTGGCAAACACCAGGAAGAGTTCCGCCTTGGCCAGCAGCTCGCCCAAGCACACTCGATGACCTGGAAGAAGAATAGGACCATCAGTACTATCTGGGGTATCCACCCCCATCTCCACCGCCCATGCTCATGGAGTGAAGCTCTCCGGGCATTACCTGCAGAGAAGGGCAAGAAAGCCTCATGGATCACAAAGTTTCCTTTTCGGTCCAAGAAGTGCTCAGGATTGAACTGCCAGGGGGTCTCCCAGTGCTCGGGGTCAAACAATACCGAGGCCAGGTTCGGTAAGATGATTGTGCCCTACAGAAAGGGAAAAAGGACTATGGCTGCTGGCTACAGCAGGAATGGGCAGGCCCAGTGAAAACAAACTAGAAGCAGTGCTTCTTGACCCCATTTGGGGATTCTCTTAGCAAAGATCCTGGAGTGTTTTTTCATTTCCTTCTGTAGCTCGTTTACAGATAAGAAAATTGAGACAAACAGGAAGAAGTGACTGGCCCAGGATGACGTAACTTATATAAGTGTCTGGAACTGGCATTCTATGCACTATGACTCCTCTCAGTGAACATTATGTGTATTATGTGGAACAATCTATTTTTGGTGGTGATGGTGATGATGATGATGGTGATGATGGTGATGATGATGATGGGATGGGTTGGTGATGGTGATGATGAACAAACTCACACTTGTTCAGGCAATAAGAATAGCTCAGTCTTTGAATATGCTCTGGAGACCAAAGGGAATATTTCAGCCTACTGAAAAGTTGGGACTTGACTCCATTCCCAACACACACACACACACACACACACACACACACACACACACACAAACACCTGTACCCTGGGTGATGTCACATATTTGAAGTCAGCAGGAGATATCTGGAGAAGGAGCTCTGGCCCTAGTGGAAGAGATGGAACTTGAGCCAAACTGTGAATTACTCCCTCGTCACGGCCCTGCACCTGGCATGGTGCCGTGCGCATCACAGATGCTTCATCAGTATATCATGGCCCAGGTAGAACTGATGGGGAAAGAAGAGAAAGCTCCTCAGGGACCATGGACATCGTGGAGAGGGGATGGCCAGATCCCATCTCACTGGAATGGGATGGGGTGGGGGAAGGGGAACAGTAGATTATTAGTGCTCCGTGGACAGGGCCAGCCCTTGTACCTTGTGGATGAAAAATCCCTGCACAGTGGTGGCCGTCACACACTTGCGCACAGCGCCCACGGAGATGACACTACAAAAGCGTTGTACTTCGTGGAGGACGGCGTTGGTGTAAGGCAAGCGCTTGCGGTCGTCAAAGCTGATCACCTGGGATGGACCCAGGACTGTGTCCAACTCCTCCTGAACCTTTTCTGCAGAGAGATTCTCTGGGTCATTTGGGTACCAGTCTTTTGGGATTTGATGCTCTTGGAGTTTGTCTTATTCCACAGGAGATGGGATTCTCCTGTATATAAGAAGCATCTACTTTGGGGTAGCTAAATGGTACAGTAGATTGAGCACTAACCCCGAAGCCTGAAGAACCTGAGTTCAAATCTGGCTTCAGACACTTAACACTTCCTGGCTGTGTAACCTTGGGCAAGTCACTTAACCTCAATTGCCTCAGCAAAAAAAAAAAAAAGCATCTACTTCAAGGTAACCCATACCTCAGTCCTACCATGTATTGCATTCAGTCATATGCTGAACACCTCTGAGCAGGACCATGCTCTGGGTTATGAGGAGAAACAAGAGCCAGACTCCTTGCCTTATTATTTCCAAAGCTCATTCACTGACAGCAGTGAAAGGTCACTACCATCCCTCTGGCCCATAGTCCAATGCCAGGAATCTGCAGAGGGCCCTATCCTCTATCATTCCTTTTGTTCTTCTAAAATAGGCCACAAGGGCGCAAGATGTTGACATGATCTCTTGAACCTCTCGCTACAAAGATAAGGAAACTCAGAGTCAGAAAATTGAAGACCTTCTCAAACTCATCTACCCTAATCAAAACTAATTTGCCTCCTTACCAATAACAACTTCCTTTCTTTAGCACTTTCCTGACCACCTTGAGCACAGGTAATCCAAATATGATTTCCCTATCCTACGTTGGGGAAACTGAGTTCTAGTGACCCAAGTCATCAACACTAGTTGGTTATTCTGCAAATAGCAATACAATCTTCAGTAGCTGTTTACAAAGTACTTTCCTCAAAAAAGTGAGGTGAGGGTAGGTGAGGCAGGTAATATAATATTTATGGATGGAGAAACTGGGAGTCAGAGAGGATATGGTTTATTGAAGGTCCCATAATTCTGAGTAGTAAATGCCAGAGCTAGATGTTTCATGCAAACCTTCAGTCTCTAAGCCTAGAGTGCTGCACTGAATTGTACTGGATTTCAGGGTAAGTGATAGCCAGGAGTAGTCCTATTTTTTTTCCTGAGGCAATTGGGATTAAGTGACTTGCCCAGGGTCACATAGCTAGGAAGTGTTAAGTGTATGAGGCCAGATTTGAAGTCAGGTCTTCCTGACTTCAGAGCTGGTGCTCTATCTCTTGTACCACTTAGCTGCCTCCATGTTTTTTTTTTTTTTTAATGTGAAATTCTTCTGTACATACTTCCACAATTGTGCTGCACAAGAAAAATCAGATCAAAAAAGAAAACAAAAGAAAACAAAATGCAAGCAAATGAGCAAAAAAAGTGAAAATGTTAGTTGTGAACCACACTCATTTCCCACAATTCTCTCTCTGGGTGCAGAATCATCACAAGACCATTGGAACTGATCTGAATCACCTCATTGTTGAAGAGAGCCATGTCCATTAGAATTGATCATGGTATAATATTGCTGTTGTGTACAATGTTCTCCTGGTTCCACTCATGTCACTTAGCATCAGTTCATGTAGATCTCTCCAAGCCTCTCTGAAATCATCCTGCTGATCATTTCTTACAGAACAATAATATTCCATAACCTTCATATACCATTACTTATTCATCCATTCCCCAGCTGATAGGCAGCCATTCAATTTCCAGTTCCTTGCCACTATAAAAGAGCTGTTACAAACATTTTTGTACACATCCCTTTCCCTCCTTTATGACCTCTTTGGGATATAAGCCCAGTAGAGACACAACTGGATCCAATGGTATTCACAGTTTGGTAGCCCTTTGAGTATAGTTCCAAATTGCTCTTAAATGGTTGAATCAGTCCACTAACAATGTATCAGTGTCCCAATTTCCCCACATCTCCTCCAACATTCTTCATTATCTTTTCCTGTCATCTTAGCCAATCTGAGAGGTATATAATGGTATCTCAGGGTTGTCTTAATTGCATTTCTCTGATCAATAGTGATTTATAGCATTTTTTCATATGACTAGAAATGGTTTTAATTTCTTCATCTGAAATTGTCTGTTCATATCCTTTGACCATTTTATTAATTGGAGAATTAACTCCATGCTTTCACTTGGGAGGATGGGGAGGGGGATATCCTAAGAATAAAAATCAGCCTCAGATTCCCCAGGAATGGCTGACGAACCATTGAGTTATACAGGACCATTCATCATCTACCCATCTGTAAGTGCCAATCCTGGGGGGATGACTACTTTATTCAGGGATGAACTCTGGCAAGATATGAGAAAGCCTTCCTTAGAGAGCTCATGGCCTGTGTTGAGCTTCCCTTTTCCCAGTGTGTCCTCACCTTGAACATCTCTATGATGGATCATATAGAGTAGTGCCCAGCGCAGGGTAGTGGCTGTAGTTTCAGTGCCTCCTAGGAAGAGATCAATGATTACTTGGACCAAATTCTCTTCATTGAATGTGGACAAAGGGTCATCCTTTTTCTGTAAGGAAAAAAAAAAAAAACACCACAAGATAGGATTAATGAGTGGATGCTCCTGACTCTCTAGCCCTCCTTTGTTCTGAGCACCCATTGGCAAGTCCCAAACTTCCCCAAATTGGCGATCAGAATTCTCAGGAAGTTCTCAATTCTGTCATCCTTGGAGCCCAAGTCTATAAGACTTTAGCTCTGGCCCAAGACAGAGAAAAGTCAAAGGAAGCAAAGAAGTAATATGGTCCTTCTAAGGGGCCTGAGGAGCTCTGAAAGCTTTCCTAAAGAACAGAGAACATGATATCAGATTGACTTCTAGGGAAAGCAATTCTCTCTGAGTATACAAGAAGAAAGCTGAAGCTTAAAGGTGGCCCAGAATTCCTGACATGGTTCTTACCTTAGTAATCTGAGCCAAATAGCAGCTGATAAAGTCCTCTGAGTCTTTGGGCCCCCTTTGTTTGTGGCTCTGGATCTCTTGGAAGATGAGATTCTTCACGATCTCCTGATACTGAAAGATCTTGTGGTGAGGTCCAGGGAGTTGGCGCAGTAGCCATGGAAAGACATCATACAACTGCATAAAAGGACCCACATTTAATATAAGAACTTGTGGAACTTATTAGATTCAACTTACTGAAAACAACCTGGAAAAGCTTAGCGTTTCTAGAAGCTTATGAGAATAAATTAGAATGACAATGAGTCTGCAGTGGAAAATGAGTGGAAGGAGAGTTTCAAAAAGGGACAGAGAAGTTCCTATTAAAGCAGCACGTTATTTAATTCCCGGGCTTTGATGAGGATGTTGGTTCCATCACGAACTAGCCATTGACCTGAGGCAAATCCCTTAATTTTGCTGAAACTTCATGTCCTGATCTGTTAAATAGGCTTAATTATACCTACCCAACTTATTTTGCAGGATCGTTGAGGTCAACACTTTATAAATCATAAAGTACTAATATAAGTGTGACCTTCATTATTGTCATACGGTGAAATATGGCTATGTTTTCCTACCTCAGATGACCACTCCAGAGGACTGGTCAGTGAGGTACCTGGAGGTACTGTTGGACCTGCCATGGGAGAAATATTTGAGGAAAGAGAGAGGCCAAAATGGGAACCATGATTGAGTCAACCTATGTCTTCCCTTAAGCTAATCTCTTGAGATAAGACTTTGGAATCATGATATGAGAATCTTTGAGCATGAAGTGCAGAGGTTGATTGGTTGTGGTCTTTCATTCTTGAAGAGGACCAAAATAAGTTGGAATCAAGAACAGTATGTCTGATTATGGTTGATCAGACCAATATGAGTTTGGAATGCTCTACATAGGTTGGGCACAGTCTAGGTGAACAGTTTGAGGTAAGATGCTTTGGATCAGTCCCTGAAATATGAGTCTTTGGGCTCGAAACGATTCTTGGGAGCAAGCAAGGCATGTATTCAGAGCTAAAATAGAAATAGAAAGCAGAATAGAAGCAGAGTGCCTAGAAGATGTATCCAGAGGTAGATTTTCAGTATCTGGTCTAGCCATGGAAACTTGTGACTAATGAACACCTTTGTGTTTATGAGATCCAGAGTCACAAAGAGTGGAAGGTTTGAACCATAACACATGGCCTGTGTTTCTTTGAACTCTCGCATTTGAGGTTGTCTGAACCCAAAGTGGGAGGTTTGAACCTGAGTACCTGGATTGTGGCTGTATCCACAATTAGTACTTTTGGACAGGACGTTCAATTGGAGTACATCAAGAATAGGGGCAACTAGTTGGTGCGGTGGCTAGAGCACCAGCCCTGAAGTCAGGAGGATCTGAGTCCAAATCCAGCCTCAGACTCTTAACACTTCCTAGCTGTATGACTCTGGACAAGTCACTTAACCCCAATTGCTTCAGCAAAAAAAAAGAAAAGAATAGAAAAGAAATATAACAAGAATGTGACAATAGACAGAAACTCAGGAGGAATAAACATTAATCCAAAAATCTGCCTGGATAAAACCCAAGGGATTAAGGGATCAAGTGGCCCTTTGCCTAAAGTCCTTTGAGCATTGCCACCCACAAAAGATTTAGGATTAAAAAGGAAAGGTTGCTACTCTCTGAAAGCCAAAAAGAACTTGGCATTATCACCCACCCCAGAGTGCCCTCTAGTGTTGTCTACAGTCAGATCTCTGTTGGGTCACTAACACTTGGTCCTTATAACAGAACAAGATCAGGAAACTAGTCAACAGAACCCCCTAGTGGTTAAATTATTTTTAGCAGTATGCGCATGAGTGGCACTCAAAGTATGAATATGTAGAATAATTACTAGTTACATGTGCCAGGACTATTGGTATAGTCTCTCAGTCTCTGTGCTTCCATTTTCTCCCTTCTCTAATATTCCTTCAAAGTAATCTTCTTAAAGCACAGGTATGCCCTCATACTTCCCAGCTCGGTTTTCAATGGCTTCCTGTTGTTTGTATAATAAAATACAAATCCCCAACTTAGCTGTTAAAGCCCTTCAAAGACTGGTTCTGGACTACGTTTCCAATCTTATTTCACTCTGTGCTCCTTAGTTCGTTCTACATTGAGGATAACCCTTCCAATACATGGAGGAAGTAGGAGATAGCTCTTCTAGAAAAAAAAAAAGCCTCCTGGGAAAAATGATTTGTCTAACCTTTTCTGCCACAACTGTCTGGTCAGATGCTACTTATGTGTGTGTCCTTTGGGTCTCAATAGATACTTAACTGACTGAGAAGGCAGGTTTCACAGGTTGCTTCCTGTAGATCATTACCCAAGAAGGCATCAAAATCCCTGAACAAATGACTGACAGCACGACCCCAACCCCAGCTTACCCGGCGCCAGATGGTAGTGACAAAAGCCAGCCCAAAGTCAATTGCTTTCATCATTTCTTGGAAGAAGGGATCCCCGTGGGAGAAGCGATGGCCAAACACTAGAGCACAGATCACATTGGCTGCTACCCAGACAATAGGAACATGGGGGTCGAAGGATTTGCCTTTGAGAGAGAAAGGATGAGATATAGAAGCGAATGGCAATAGAGGTTTTAGCTACACCTGCCAGTATTCTAGGCTGATCTGAAGAGAGATAATGATTTTTTTTTGTTTTTCCCTTCCCCTCTCCTTCTCTTTCTTTCCCTTTCCTCTGTTTCTCTTGTCTTTCCTTCCCTCTCCTCTTCCTCTTTCCCTTCTTCCTCCCTTTCTTTTTCCTTTCCTTTCCCTTCCCTTCCCTTCTCCCCTTGGCCTGGCTCTGTCTTAATTTGTAACTACAATTGCTTGTACTATTGACTCACCAACTTATCACTCCTCTCCACACACACACCTGGGCTGCATGTTGGAAAGGTAGTGTGGTATAATAAAAAACAAAAATTAAATTTGGAATGAGAAAAGATCTGGGTTCAAATTCTGTCATCAGCATTGACAAGCTGTATAGCTTTAAACAAGTGGCTTTGCCTCTTTGGGTCTTGACTTCCTCACCTTTAAAATCATAGAGAGATAATCATAGTATGGATTAAGAACTGACTTTGGAGTTGGGACGATACCTTATAATGGCACTATGAGCATCCAAGAGGATAAAGGAAGAGTAGATTCTCATCTACACTGGAAAAGAAGATTTTTTAAAGAAAGTCTCTGATTAGTTTGGTTAAAAAAAAAAAATCAAACCACTCGGTTCCCAGGGCTGTAGCAGAATCCAGTGAGAGGTCTGTAAAAACTGCTTTGTAAACCTGAAGATGATAAATGTCAGCCATTAGTATTGCTGCCCACTTCCACCTCAACTTCCCATTTCCTACCATTTTCTCTGCGAAAGATCTCCACCAGGTACTGTGCCTCCTCCTGCAGTCGCTGCTCCAGGGCTTTCTTGCCCATCCCCAGGCTGCGTAGGGTGGTCAGACCAAAGCGTCTCTGCTGTAACCAGGTGTGACCACTGGTGGAGATGATCCCTGATGCCAATGGAAAAAGGAGGTTTTAGTGACATTCTACCCCTGCTTTACTATGACTTATGGTTACACTCCCTATACCATATGATGACAAAGTTCACCCAGTTCAATGATAGTCTTTTTGACGCTGTTACTGGATCTTTTGTCCAATGTGGGACAAGAAGTATAAACTTTTAAATAACAGAGGACAGAGGCTGGTAGTAAGGTGGTCACGAGGGGATGCTCCTTATAACACAGCCCTCTTTTTGCCATTCCCTCTGCCTCGCTGCTTCCTCTGACCAAAGACCACAGGCTGGAAGACTTAAATCTCTGAGATCTGAAACTGCTTCCTTGGGCTCCATGTGGCCTTTTTTAGAAATGCATTGCATAGTCCGCTTTCTCCAGCAGGCTATACCTAAACTTGACATTCCACCCTGGCCATCTTGCCTTTTTCCCTACTGTCTTTGAGTGTATCCTCTTCCCAAACCCAACCTGGTCTGAAACCATAAACTAATCAATATTTTCAATGCAATTGAAAAGTGTGTGGCCACCGTCACCATCCTCTCTATTTCTCAAACCAAAACTTTTTTCCCTGGCCACCAGTCCCCTTTATGTAATATTTCCCTCTATTGAGAACATTAGTTTCTATAAGAGCTACCTTGTTTTTCTTTTTGTATCTCAAGACTTGGTACAATGCTTGTCACAGAGGGAGAATGTAGCAGATGCTTTTTTTTTATTCATTCACCCATTTATTGAAATGCTCATCCTAGTCCAGCAGGAGCTCATTGTAATATCCACAAATAATATCTAGAAAACCACTTGGTCTCTCCCTTCTGTTTTCCTCCAAGTTCACACCTCCCAAAATGAAGCTAGAGAAAAGGCCGATCTAAAGGCTGAAGGTTTATCGAGTTTCCTTAACCAGTCCCAGGCATAGCCCCACTTGTCATCCACAATTAGGCCTTCATCATGACCTCACTGTTGGTCGCAACGAGAGCGTTACCTTTGTCTCCAAACAGGTCCTCGAAGAGGGGGGTAATTGGGCGGTCAGCAAAGTCCTCTGAATGAGTGATTAAGGCATCCTTCACAGCCTGGAAACCATTCAGTACAACTACTGGCGTTGACCCCAACCACACAGTGAAGATGCTCCCATGTTTCCTGGCCAGCTGCAGAGGGAAGATGTGACTCTGGTTTGGGGGGAATCAGATGAGCTGTGTCTAAAATCTTGCCCTGCTGCTTAGTTCATGATCTGGGACAATCATTTCTCAGTTTACTCTTCTATAAAATGAGCAGATTGGAGTTGTAAGGGTTTGGCTGTGAAAAGAGAAAGTTTGATTGGCTTCTTCTCCTTTCTGAGTGGGATAGATTATACTTTTAGCAAGAAGTCATGTATCCAGGAGACTATGTCATGGCTGAGTCCAATGCCAGCTTTGTCCTAACTTAGACAAACTCCTGACTGAGAAGAGGACCTTTAAGGCTACCTTAATGGAATCTCCTCTAGTAATCCATGTCTCCGGGACACACAGGCAGGCAGGGTGGTATAATTGCCTATTGCCTGTGTCAAATCCTACTTCTAATGCATAGTATCCATGTGACTTTGGGCTAGTCATATAGCCTCCCTGTACCTCAGTTTTCTTATTTGTAAAGTGAGGGGGTTGGAGACTGATAGTCTTGTAGTTCTTCCAGATCTAAATCTATGATTCTTGATAATAGACAATTGGTCATCCAGCTTTTGCTTAGTCATTTCCAATTCTTAGGAAAATTACCCTTCTATCAAACTGAAATTTTACTTTACAACTCCACACCATTGCTCCTGCTTTGCCTTTTAGAAACTAAGAGAAACAACCTCTGTGCCTCCTCTTCCCCATGGCCAACACCAACATTTGCTCCTTCCCATCCAGAATCCTTACCAGCAGGAGAATGGGCTGGCAAGCTACAGTAGAGGCACAATTGGGGTGAACCAAGAACCAGAAAGGAGGACCAAAGTGCCATTTGTAGCAGGACATTAGCAGGTGTTTGGGCCTCAGGATAGATGGGGATCAGCCTCTGAGATGGGACTCACTCCCTTTCAAAAAAGCTCCTCGGATATAGCAGACAACTAATGACCGATTATTTTAGCAGGTTCCCCTATGCAATTAATATTCCCATTTATGCATCTGCTGAAGTTCAGAAATCTGGGCAGCAGAAGTCAATAAGCACCATCTCAGAATGCTCCTTCCCAGTCTAGAACTCCAATGATGAGATTTGGGAGAAAGCTGAGCTCTTCCCTTGGGTTCCCCTTTTCTGCTCCCCTCTGAGAACTCCCCTTCTTTGGAAAGTTGTTTTCTTCCATTGTCCTGTGAATGGGGGTTGAAGGAAGGCAGGCAAACAAACTTTGAATCATCAAGGAAGCCCTACCTGACTGAGCTTCTCAGGATGAAGCTGGAAATTCAACTGCAGCAGATTTCCAAGGATGGGGAGGGGGCACGGACCAGGAGGGAACTGGTTTCGGGCCAGGTAGAAACTGAGCATTCTCAGGAGCAGGAGGGAGGTGGCCAGTAGGGCCAGACCACTGACCAGCGAGAACATGTGGCTCCCGTGACTCTGCCTCAACTTGGTCTCCCAAAGTCTTCCCTCTGCTGTCTCTCACCTCCTCTCTGCTCTTCCCTTTTACTCCCCTTTTCTTTGTTAGCCTGTTTGTTTCTCCTATTCTCCTTTTCTTTGCCCTGTTTTTATTCTTCTTTTCTCCCTTCTCTATATTCTAATACATTTATGTTCTTTTCCTCTTCCCTGTTGTCTTCTCTATTTTCCTCTTTGGGTCTCTCTTCCCTTCTTCCTTCCTCGATTTAGTTCTATTCCCCTATTTTTTTTTGTCTTTACTTATTCTTTTTTATTCTGTTCTCATATGGAATATTTTCTCTTTTCTCTTTTTGTCTTTCCTTTCCTCTCCTCTCTTTTCCTTTCTTTTTTTCCCTTTTCCTTTCCTTTCCGTCTCCTATACAGTCATACTAAGTTTCCCTTCCTCTCTCTCTCCTTTTATATCAAGAACACACCGTGCACTCTGCATTCTAAACAAGGAAAAGCCTCAGGGGTGTTGTCTTAGTGTAGTGGAATGATCTCATTTTGGTTCCGTGAATGGGCCCACACCCTGGCCCCTCAGCAGAAGCTTAACCTGACATAGAAAGACATAGCCTCACCCTAAGGGAGGCGAACCACTCACCCATTTCCCCAACCCCTCAGAGAGCCAACATTATCTCTGGATTGCCTCTGACAATCAATGGCTCCATGAGTCAAGGAACTGACTCCCAGCCCCTTCCCCATTTCTCTGTCGTTATACTCCAGCTAGCAGTCACATACAGAAGAACCTCAATTCTATGGAGAGTGACTCTAACAGTCCTCTCTCTAGCCTCAAGAAGCAACAACCTCCTAATGGGATCCCCACCTCTAATTCCCCTGCCCAGTCCATACTTTTCACTACTCCCAGACAAAGTGCTGAAGGGCTGGCCAGTAGCCTCATGGGGCTACTAAAGGCAAAGTCAATGGATCATCCCAGGAGCCAGTCCTCTTTATTGTGCTCCCCAGTCTAGTCCCATAGCCCTGGATATAAGATGGACCATGGGAGAGCTGTTCATCTGGCTCAATCTAAATTCACCTTTTTGGCAGGAGAATCAATTCGAAAACATTTCTAACAATTCCTTGACTTTTCTAACACTATTAATCACCCCCTTCTCCTGGATGTTTTCTGAGTTTTCATGCCGCTCTCCTGGTTCTTATATGTCTGACTGCTCCTTCTTTTGAGGGATGCCTGCACCATTGCAGGTGTTAGATAGATGTTTGTTGACTGGCCATCACTCATGTCCCACCCTATATGCTTTTGTGTACAGCACAGCTCTGCTTGCTCTTCTCTACTCTTTCTCGCTCTTTTTTTAAATTTAAATTTATTTTTTAAAATAACTTTTTATTGACAGAACCCATGCCAGGGTAATTTTTTACAACACTGTCCCTTGCACTCACTTCTGTTCCGATTTTTCTCCTCCCTCCCTCCACCCCCTCCCCCAGATGGCAAGCAGTCCTATACATGTTAGATATGTTGCAGTATATCCTAGATACAATCTCTGTGTACAGAACCAAACAGTTCTCTTGTTGCACAGGGAGAATTGGATTCAGAAAGTATAGATAACCTGGGAAGAAAAACAAAAATGCAAGCAGTTTACATTCATTTCCCAGTGTTCTTTCTTTGGGTGTAGTCGCTTCTGTCCATCCTTGATCAATTGAAACTGAGTTAGATCTCTTTGTCAAAGAAATCCACTTCCATCAGAATACATCCTCATACAGTATGGTTGTTGAAGTGTATTATGATCTCCTGGTTCTGCTCATTTCACTCAGCATCGGTTCATGTAAGTCTCTGCAAGCCTCTCTGTATTCATCCTGCTGGTTATTCCTTACAGAACAATAATATTCCATAACATTCATATACCACAATTTACCCAACCATTCTCCAATTGATGGAGAATTCATTTTCCAGCTTCTGGCCACTACAAACAGGGCTGCCACAAACATTTTGGTACATACAGGTCCCTTTCCCTTCTTTAGTATCTCTTTGGGGTATAAGCCCAGTAGAAACACTGCTGAGACAAAGGGTATGCCCAGTTTGATAACTTTTTGAGCATAGTTCCAAATTGCTCTCCAGAATGGCTGGATGTGTTCACAATTCCACCAACAATGTATCAGTGTCCCAGTTTTCCCACATCCCCTTCAACATTCCCCATTATCTTTCCCTGTCACTCTAGCCAATCTGACAGGTGTGTAGTGGTATCTCAGAGTTGTCTTAATTTGCATTTCTCTGATTAATAATGATTTGGGCATATTTTCATATGGCTAGAAATAGTTTCAATTTCTTCGTCTGAGAATTGTCTGTTCATATCTTTTGATCTACTCTTTCTCTTCACTCTGTCTTGGGGATCTCAGGGTCTCCGTTCAGTCCAGTTATCATCTATATGCCCAACCCCCAATCTTTTTATTAGCTCCTGTCCAGCCTTGCTAATTGTCTGCTAGACAATTCCACCTGAACAGCCCATGGGTACCTCAAACTCATTATGTATGAAACAGAACTCATTATCTTCATGAAATCTACCCTTCTTTCCAACTTTCCTCTTTCTATTAAAGATACCATCATCTTTCCAGGCACCACCACGTGTAGTCTCGGGAGGATCCTTACACTTCCTTCTTCATTCCTATATCTAGTCAGTTAAAAATTAAAAGTTTAACATGGTGCTAGTAGCCATTATCCTGATTCTAGTCAACAGGAAGGAGCCAGAGCTCACATGGTCTCACATTGCCCCCCAAATGATCAGGTGCATCTATCCCATTGTACAACTATGAAAAACTCTTTAGCGTTCTGGGGAAAGAATCCCCTTCCATTTCTTAGAGTCAACTCTATACTGGACAATTTTCTAGGAGATACCGAGATGATTATAAATTCGACCAATCAGAAATCAGCTCTCAAGCTCTTACTTATTCTACTTCGAAAACTCCTAAACTCTGCTTCCTTGAACTTGCTGCTTCTTGAGCCTTCAAGACATAGTCTTGATATGATGGAATTTTGTCCATGGAAAGGGAGAGACATGTTTGAATGTTGCCTCCAGTTCTTTTACTCTTGGGGGAAACAACAATAACAATGAATGATACTCAAATCAAATAAGCAGATGCAAATCCACCATTCTTCTTGACCCCAGCAGTCCCCTAGCCATCCAGAAGTTATTTCCAATCCAGACATTCAGGAGGTTTCCCACTGTGCTTATTATCCCCTTGACTGCTCCTTCTGAAATTGGGCAGAGAAGCAGAAGCAATACAACCTGGTTTCCACTCAGTGATTAATTCATGCAGCCAGCTGGACCAGTCCTGGGGAGAGATGCAGAAACTGGGACTTGGGGCCTCTCATAGCAAGAGCATGAATTCAGTGTATATCAGAAAATAGAAGCTCCCACCATGGGCTTTCTTAGTCTCCGTGGACAGGTCATGTAGGGTCATCACACCACTTCCTCTGCTAAATGTCCTCCCTTCCTTCTCTTCTGTATTGTCAAAGTCTCTCTGCACCTCATGGCGGGAAGAAGGGCAGAGTGAAAGGGAGATCTCACATATTAGTTGATCTTAATTCTCAGTTTCACCCTAGTCTTCTATGGACACTTTTTGGAAATCTAGATCTAGGAAAAGAATTTACACAACGCCGTAATGCAAAAGGATGAACATAAAATGAAAGTTTGGATGACCAAAGTTGACCTCAAAGAAGGGGAAATCTTTCTACTGTTTCCTTAGAGATGGATGGTGCATTCATTCAGACCAAGCTCAGTATGTTTTGTTTATCTGCTTTGGGTGGAGGTCCATGGAAGGATTTTTTTTTCCTGATCATATAAGTGTTTGATAATATTCCTTGTGATGATCCTTACTCAATTCTTGGTTGACAATATGTTGTCTCCTCCCTATGCTCAGTAAGTGCTTTTCCATTGCTCTTTGAGTGAGAACTTCAATCCTGGGAAGCCTTTGAATTCTATGACTTGAAACCTCATTGTATTATCAGAAGAATCTTTTGTTTTTTAAAGATGGGTCATTTTTTTCTCAGAGAAGCTTGGGGTGATGAAAATTGCTGTAAAATTTCCCCAAAGCAATCCAGCTGACTCTCCTCCTCTTGTTTCACTTTGGACCAAGTTCATCACTGATGTGCAGCATCTATCCAAGGTATATGTGCCGAGGGGATAGCTTTACAGATTGTCACTCCATCTGTACATTTTATTTGAGACAACAAACATGCTTCATCCAAGCGTGGATTGTTTTTCCAGCATGGATAGCAGAAGGTGCTATTGCATAAACACACACACACAGGCACACGCACATACACATATGCACTACATGTTTTTTGAATTGAATTATCACATGTTACTTTGTTTTTTAGTTTTATATGTAATTCCTCTAACTTCATAGTGGGACCAGTAGTAACAATCAAACTTCATTCTACTTAGTAGCCCAATACAGTGCTTAATACACAGTAGGCACTTGATAAAAAAAAAAATGAAATTGAATTTCCTATGTTGGACTTTGATGTGATCATCCTTGGTCCTTTCATTCCTACTGCTCCATCACCATCTAGAATGAGACTTGAAAGATCCAGAAAATGAGACCAGATTAGATATAGTCCCTGATCTCAAAGTACTATAGAGGGAAGTTATGGACACATAAATATGACCTGAGCACATTCCTGGATGAAATAAAGAGATTAAGAGACCATTGGATTTGGCAAAGAGATCATTGGTAGCTCTGGAGAGATTGATTGCGGTAAGGTGGTGAGGTTGAAAACCAGATTGCAAATCTGGAACTATGCCCAAAAAGTTATCAAATTGTGCATACCCTTTGATCCAGCATAGATAGCATTGGGCTTATATCCCAAAGAAATACTAAAGAAGGGAAAGGGACCTGTATGTGCCAAAATGTTTGTAGCAGCCCTGTTTATAGTGGCTAGAAACTGGAAAATGAATGGATGTCCATCAATGGGAGAATGGCTGGGTAAATTGTGGTATATGAATGTTATGGAATATTATTGTTCTGTAAGAAATGACCAGCAGGATGAATACAGAGAGGACTGGCAAGACTTACATGAACTGATGCTGAGTGAAATGAGCAGAACCAGGAGATCATTATACACTTCGACAATGATATTGTATGAGTACATATTTTGATGGAAGTGGATTTCTTTGACAAAGCAACCTAACTGAGTTTCAATTGATAAATGACGGACAGAAGCAGCTACACCCAAAGAAAGAACACTGAGAAACGAATGTGAACTATCTGCATTTTTGTTTTTCTTCCCGGGTTATTTCTACCTTCTGAATCCAATTCTCCCTATGCAACAAGAGAACTGTTCGGTTCTGCAAACATATATTGTATCTAGGATATACTGCAACATATCTAATATATATAGGACTGCTTGCCATCTAGGGGAGGGGGTGGAGGGAGGGAGGGGAAAAATCGGAACAGAAACGAGTGCAAGGGATAATGTTGTAAAAAAAATTACCCTGGCATGGATTCTGTCAATATAAAGTAATTATTAAATAAAAATTAAAAAAAAAGTTTACAAAAAAAAAGAAAGAAAGAAAGAAAAGAAAACCAGATTGCAAAAGGTTGCGTGAGTTATAAAGAAAAAAAAAAGACTTTTTCCCATTTGTTGGAATTGAGCTCTCATATAGTCCCAACCTGCTCAGCTCCTCCTTCTTTCCCTCTCTCTTCTTCCCTCACCCAACAATCAACATCAGCCAGCTGGATAGGACAGGGGCCTTGGGGCGGGGGGAAGGCAGGCTTCCATGGGGACTTTTCTTCTAACAAGGGATACACCTCACTGCTGAGGCCAGAAATTTCCCAAGTAACCCAAGAATTTCTTGGGGATTCCAAAGTCCTTTAGAGATTCAAAATTTAGGTAGCCCTTTCCCACCTTTTAACTTTGGGCACATACTAAGCTCTTAATAATGTTTGTTGATTGGTTGATTGATTAAGTTCACCATTAAATATATAACTACAGAGAATTCCTAATTGGGGCAACTGAATAGAGCTGAGATTGAAGTCAGGAAGACTCATCTTCAGGAGTTCCAATCTGGCCTCAAACACTTAGTAGCTGTTTGATTCTATTCAACCCTTTTTGCCTCAGTTTCTTCATCTGTAAAATGGACTAGAGAAGGAAATGGTATCTTTTTATTTTTTAAATTTTTCTAATTATTTGTTTTATTTTTTCTGCTTATACATGTATATTGACTTTTTAAATACACATTTTTTCCATGAATCATGTTGTGGAAAAAAAATCAGAACAAAAGGACAAAAAAAAAAATCTACGAGAGAAAACAGAAAAAAAGAGTAAACATAGCATGTGTTGATTTACATTCATTCTCCATAATGCTTTTTCTGGATGCAGATGAAGTATTCTATTATAAAATTTATTGGGACTGCCTTGGATCACTGAACTACTGAGAACAACCAAGCCTTTCATAGTATTTGCTATTAATTTTGCTATTTTGCTATTACTGTGTATGATGTATTCTTAGTTCTTCTTTTACTCAGCATCAGTTCATGTAAATCTTTCCAGGCCTTTCTAAAAGGAGCTTGTTCATCATTTTTTATAGAAAAATAACATTCCATTACTTTCATATACCATAATTTGTTCAGCCATTCCCCAGCTGATGGGCATTTTCCAATTCTTTGCCACCACAAAAAGCTGCTACAAATATTTTTGCACATGTGGGTCCTTTTCCCTCCTTTATGATTTCCTTGGGGTACAGACCCAATAGAAGCACAGTTTTGTAGCCCTTTGACCATAATTCCAAATTGCTTTCCAGAATGTTTGTATCAATTCATGACTCCATCAACAATGTATTTGTCCCACTTTTCCCATATCCCCTCCAACATTTATTATTATTGTTTCTTGTCATTTTAGCTAGTCTGAGAGGTGTGAGATGATACCTCAGAGTTGTTTAATTTGCATTTCTCTAATCAATAATGATTTAGAGCATTTTTCATATGACATAGATGGCTTTAATTTCATGATCTGAAAATTGTCTGTTTATATGTTTTGACCACTTACCAACTGGGGAATGACTTGTATTCTTATAAATTTGACATAGTTCTTTATATATTTTAGAAATGAGAACTTTATCAGAAATGCTGCTATAAATTTTTTTCCCTAGCTTTGTACTTCCCATTGGTTGTTTCTGCAAAACCTTTTTAATTTAATGTAATCAAAGTTGACCATTTTATATTTTATAATGTTCTCTAGTTCTTTTTTGGTCATAAATTTCTCCCTTCTCCAAAGATCTGATAGGCAAACTATCCCTTGCTCTTATAATTTGTACATGGTATCATCCTTTATGCCCAAATCATATACCCATTTTGACTTTATTTTGGTATGGGGTATGAGATGTAAGTCTGTATGGAGTTTCTGACATATTATTTTCCAGTTTCCCCAACAATTTTTGTGAGGTAGGAGTTCTTATCCCAGAAGTGGGGTCTAACACTAGATTACTATAGTTGTGTGTGTGTGTGTGTGTGTGTGTGTATACTGTGTCATGCATATCTAACCTGTATTCACTGATCCATCACTTTATTTCTTAGCCAGCATCAAATGGTTTTGATGACTGCTACTTTATAATAGAGTTTTGAGTGTGGTACTGCTAGGCCACCATCCTTTGTAATTTTCCCCACTAATCCCTTTGATATTCTTGCTTTTTTGTTCTTCCAGAAGAGTTTTGTTATTATTTTTCATACCTCCATAAAATACATTTTTGGTAGTTTGATTGGTATGTTACTGAACAGGTAGATGAATTTAGGTAGAATTGTCATTTTTATCATATTAGCTCAATTTATCCATAAGCAATTGATGTTCTTCCAATTGTTTAGAGCTGATTTTATTTGTGTGAGAAGTATTTTGTAATTGTGTTCATACAGTTCCTGGGTTTGTCTTGGAAGGTAGACACCCAACTATTTTATTTTGTCTAATTATTTTACATGGGATTTCTCTATCTCTTGCTGCTGGGCTTTGTCAGTAATATAAAGAAATGCTGATGATTTGTGTGGATTTCTTTTACATTCTACAACTTTGATATCACTGTGAATTGTTTCAAGTAGGTTTTTGGATGATTTTCTAGGAATCTCTAAGTATATCATCATATCTTCCAAGAGTGACAATTTTATCTCTTCATTGCCTATTCTAATTTTTAAAATTTCTTTTTCTTATTGCAAAAGTCAACATTTCGAATACAACATTGAATAATAGTGGTGATAATGGGTATCCTTGTTTCACCCCTGATCTTATTGGGAATTTATTCAGCTTCTTTCCATTACAAATAATGCTTGCTCATGGTTTTAGAGAGATGCTGATTATTATTTTAACAGAAAACCCCTTTATCCCTATACTCACTAGTGTTTTCTATAGGGATGGGTGCTGTATTTTGTCAAAAGCATTTTCTACATCTTTTGAGATTATCATATGATTTCTGTTTGTTTTATTATTGTTATAGTCGATTATGGCAATAGTTTTCCTGATATTAAACCATATTCCTGATATAAATCCCACTTTTGGTCATTGTGTAGCCTGCTGATAAGTTATTGTAATCTTTTTGCTAATATTTTTAGCAATTTTTAAATATTTAAAATTTTTGCATTGATATTCACTAAGGAGACTGATCTGTAATTTTCTTTTTCTGTTCTGTTTCTTCCTGGTTTAGGTTATCAGTACCATATTTGTGTCATAGAAGGAATGTGGCAGGACTCCTTCTTTACTACTTTTCCAAATATTTTACTTAGTATTAGAATTAATTGTTCT
Organism: Antechinus flavipes; assembly: GCF_016432865.1. Classification (NCBI taxonomy): domain Eukaryota; kingdom Metazoa; phylum Chordata; class Mammalia; order Dasyuromorphia; family Dasyuridae; genus Antechinus; species Antechinus flavipes. The sequence continues at coordinate 10,713,352 of NC_067401.1, forward strand.
TTAAATGTTTAGTAGAATTCACATGTAAATCCCTCTGGCCCAGGGAGTGATTTGCCACAAAAACCCCAAATGAATCATGAAGAATTGGATTAAAACAGCTGAATAATAAGAATTTTCAACTCCTCTTTAAGTTGGAAGGAATCTTAGAGGCCAGCTTACCCCAAGTCCTTTACTTATAAACAAGGTTCTAGAAAGATAAAGGTCTCTGAATAAATTAAGAGAAAACAAAGGATTGAACATGGTTTCAAATCAAGCATTGTTTTCCTATTTCTTCTTCTCCAAAATAAAACTTCAACATGGCAGCTTTGTGGTACAGTGAATAGAGCATTGGACCTGGCTTTAGTTATATTCTGGGCAAGTCACAACCTGTTTGCCTCATTGTCCTCATCTGTAAAATGGGAGTCATAATAGCACTTACCTCCTAAAGTTTCTGTGAACATAAAATGAGATATTTGTAAAAACACTTTGCTATAGAAATGCTGATTTATTATTATTATATACATGTCATTCTCCCAATAGACAAAACCGAAGAAATGGATTTCATTGTACTTAGTCTTCTGCTTCTTTGCACAGTCCCTAGGTCAGTGAGAGCTCGGTCCTTGACATCAGCCTAGAGTTCCCTTTGAACAGAGACACTCCAGTGTTGGGGAGCCACTGGTCTAAGGCTGCCCTTTTCCTCCCAGGTCTCTTCCTTAATTTCCCATGCCTACTGCCAAATTAGCATACCGTGACAATGTTACTAGATCTGTATCACAAGGGCAAAGCCAAATAGGGCAGAGCCTGGCAAGAATTTCAGATTTTGTAAGATTAGTAATGAAGTAAGAAGCTTCATTCTATAAGCTTGTTAATTAAAAGTTTCATTTAATTCCTCCATTCATAGGATCAGAACACCTAGGACTAGAAGTATCTGAGTTTAACCTCCCCATTTTATAGATCAGGAAACTGAGGCCCCAAGCTAGGAAGTCCTGGCCCAAGTTCATATAGATAGTAAAAAGCAGAGTTCAGCTCCTCTTGTCTCCAGACTCTTTTTTTTTTTTTTTTTTTTTTTTGGCCATGGTTGAACTACCTTCCCTAAGATCCTTTCTCAACATTTCCTCTTGATTGAAGAACCCTCTGGGTTTTTGGAAACTGTGCCACAGAGCATACATCTGGCAGGTCCAACAAGCTGGAAAGGCTTCCAGGCTAAACTCAGGAACAGACAGAAATGAGCTTTCACTACCCTGGCTTACCTGCCCTTTGAAGCCCATTCATCTGTTTGGTGAGTTCCGGCCATGACCATTTCATGAGGAGCCTAACATGTTCACTTCACACCCAGTTTGATATTTTTGTTTTGTTTTGGTTTCTTTGTAGGTACTTATTTATTTTTAAAACTTTTTGTAAAGTTCTTGGTTTGATTTTCTGGAGGTCTTAGGAACAGCTTTCATTTCAGTTCAGTAATCACCACGAGAACAGCCAAGTGTTAATGTCCAAAAGTCTTTATTGTTTCCTTCAAAGTCTTATCTCCTTTTCTGGGGCCAGGTTAGTTCTCTTAAGGCCTTCCAGAGTCTTGGTTTCAGTGGAGAAGTGCAGGAGGCCAGGCCAGCCACCAGTGCCTGACCGAAGATGGAATTGAATCTCTTTCTCCTTTCCCCCTGGCTTATATGAGCTATTCAGAATATAAACCAATCATTATATCACTAGGAAACCATTATTTGTTGTAAGATTAAGTCAATCATACTGAACTTAAAGAACTATTAAGCACCATGCTAAACTAAATAACCATTGTCTTTATCAATTCCACTGACTTGGCACCTTGTAAGAATCCTTGTTTCAGAGTCCTGGCCCATAACATCTCCTGCTTTCTTTTGTTTTACAACATAAGGTGGTCACACTCTCCCTGACTTCTCAAGGAGGTGAGAACTCCAAAAAGGAGGTGATCATGGCTTCCCTGACTGCTCAAAAAAGGGGTGAAAACATCATAAAAGGAGGTAATCACGTTCTCTCTGGCATCTCAGGAAGGGAGATGAAGACCAAAGGAAAATGAGGAATCAAACCAGATGAGCAGGTTTCTGAAGGGTCCTTCTTGAAACAGGTATACATAAATCTGTCAAGATGGGTGGTATTACATATAATTACATAATTTGTACAAGCACATAGTAACACAAGCTAGTAGTGATATAACAAATAACATGAATCAACATGAGGAATTATACATGTCCATAAGTCCTAGAAATAGTCCAAAAAGAATCTATTGTCCATTAGTTCATGTGTGTAGGGAATACAATGATTCCTGCAGATTTTGAAGTCCTGCATCAATCTTATCAAGAGTTTTTCATCTTAGGGAATCCAATGATTCCTGTGGTTTTGAAGTTCTGCAAGTCTTATGAACACTTTTTCATCTCAGGGAATCCAATGATTCCTGAGGGTTTTGAAGTTTTGCCAAGTCTTATGAACAATTTTTCATCTCAGGAAGTCCAATGATTCCTGCTGGTTTTGAAGTTCTATAACAGTCTCATTATCAGCCATGCTCTTTCAGTGTCAGATGTTTTTTAGGTCTTCTCCTTTGTTTCAAGGTTTTTCTCTGTTTCTGTTTCTCTCCGATGGCTTGTTGGCACCCATCTGATTCCTTCTCCACCTGTATAGATACAAGCAAACTCTTTCTCCCAAGCAGTTAACCTATCTAGTCCCTTCCATTCACCACTGTCTAGATCTCTCTTCATCACCTGGAGATTATATTGAAGCTGCTTGCACTGGACACTGCCCTTCTGTTGGGTTAAAAAGCCTGTATTCTCCCTAATTATAATCCTTTTTTTCCCACCTGATTGCTTCTCTGCTGATTGATCATATCAGAGTCCTGAACTTCTAAAGACTCTCTGGGTGTAATCTTGGCTGCCATCATGCCCCACCTGTTTTTGTTTGAGGTCTTGGAGCTGGGTCCCACCTCTCATTTCCCTGGGTCAATCTACATTCTGAGGCCCAGTGGAAGCCCTTGTTGCATACGGTTTTGGGTCTTGTTCTCCCACCCTGTTTTCTCACTCCGTCTCTTTGCCTACATTGAGCTTTCAGATGCCCTACTTTACTACACTGAAAGCATCAATGAGTCTCTCTGGAAGTCCCTTGCCAAGAGGGAACCCCTCTTCTGATGTCCTGCATTATAACCTGAGTATAAAAGGCATTTGTTCCCACCGTGGCACAGCATCTTATGATCTCTTCTAAAGGAGCATCTTTATGTGGTCCTCATACAATTCTTCTACAAACCTCATTAACATTTTCCTTAGCCAGTTGTCTTATAATTCCTGTAGCTGCATTTTCTCCAGTGATTCTTGTGACAGCTGTCTGCAGACATCCCACAAAATCAGCAAAGGGTTCATTTGGACCTTACTCTAGTTTTGTGAAGGCTTCCCCTCCATCTTTTCCTTGGAGAGAGCCCCATGCTTTCATTGCAATAGCAGCAATTTGCTCATATGCTATCAAAGGGTAATTAATCTGTGCTAAAGCGTCTGCATACTGACCTTTACCTGCTAGGTGGTCAAAGGTGATTTGTATATTGACTCCGGTTTGCCTATTTCGTTGGGCTTGTATCCTACAGAGTTCACTATACTCCAAAAGCCACAAGTTTTGGCCAGATTCTAAGCATGTCCTTGTTATAGATTTCCAGTCACTAGGGTTAAGATTTCATAAGCCAAATTCTCTAATACCATCTTAACATAAGACGATGTAGCCCCATAAAGAGTGCAACCCTTTTTTAAATCTTTGCATTTATTTTTAAATCAGATGTATCCTGTCCTTCTTTTTTAGCTTTAACTAGTGCCTTTTGTAATCTTGTCATAGGGGGTGGATAAAGCTCCTGCATGAGTAGTGTTGATGGTGTCACTGCCCCTTCTCCTCCTCCTTTTCCCTTCACCCTTGAAGGATTAATTAAGGGGGGTAGGTCAGGGTATGGGGAATGCCCTAATGGCTCCTGCTGTGAAGCACCACACTCCTTAATTTCATCAGAATTGTACTTAACTCCTTTCTTGTCTAATTCTTAAATCTTTTCACCTAGTTTGTCAATATCCTCTCCCTCCTGCACTCTCTTCTTTTTTCCTTATTCTAATACTTATATAATTTACTAAACCGAATCGTATTGTTATATGTATAAAATGTTTCTTTAGGAATTGAATTGGTATTATTATCATTGTAATGTTTACATAGTTGCTCTCCTACTTATTTCCACTTGTCTGGATCTAATTCTTTTTCCTTAGAGAACCAAGGAGTTGTGTATTTTAATATTTCAAAGAGTTCAATGATCTGCATCCAAGTTACAATAAAGCTTGGTTTTTCATAAATCTAAAAATGCTCTCTACACATTTTCCTTGAAGTGGAAAAGGCTCTTTTCTAAACATTTGTCTCATTTTAGCTGCAATACTAGTTTAGCCTTTTATAGAGTTTCCTTCTTGTCTATTTTTGTACTTAGCCTAATTTCTGAGTGACAGATGTAGGTCCTTGGTCCCACATTCAGGTGCCAAAATGCAAAGTTCTTGGTTTGGTTTCCTGGAGGTCTTGGGAGCAGCCTTCGTTTCAGTTCAGTAATCACCATGAGAACAGCCAGGTGTCAATATCCACAATCTTTATTGGCTCCTTCAAAGTCTTATCTCCTTTCCTGGGGCCCCATTAGCTTTCTTCAAGGCCTTCTGCAGTCTTGGTTTCAATGGGAAAGTGCAGGCCAGGCCAGCCTCCAAAGCCTGACCAAAGATGGAATTGAATCTCTCTCTCCTTCCCCCTCCCCCCCCCCCCCGGCTTATATGCTCTATTCTAAGTATAAACCAATCATTATATCACTAGGAAACCATTATTTGTTGTAAGATTAAGTCAATCATACTGAACTTAGAGAACTATTAAGCACCATGCTAAACTAGATAACCATTGTATTTATCAATTCCACTGACTTAGCACCTTGTAAGAATCTGGCCCATAACAATTTTATACAATATTTTATTTTTCAAAATACTGCAATGTTAGTTTTCAACATTCACCTTTGTAAAATCTTGCATTCCAAATTTTTCTCCCTCAAGGTAATTCAATATAGGTGAAATGTGCAATTCTTGTAAAATTTTCGTATTTTCATGCTGCACAAGAAAAATCATATCAAAAGGAAAAAGGAAAGAGGGGAAAAAAGCAAACAATAAAAACAAAAATAAGATGAAAACACTATAACATTTAGTCTCCATAGTTCTATCTGGATGTGGATGACACTTTCCATCATCATCCAGTTGGAATTGCCTTGAATCACTATTTCAGTTTCCTTTGTTTAGATTTATTCCCTTTTATCCCTCTGCCCACCTTCATTCTCAAAACCCTTCTCTGAGTAATTTTTTTTAAAGAAAGAAAGAAAAAGAAAAGCCTCAATCCATATTTTTGTGTAATCCCGCCAAACAAATGTCCACAGGGGCTGTGTGTGTGAGAACATCTCTTTTGCATGTGAAGTTCACCACCTCTCTCTGTCAATGCCAGGTTTCCTCTTCATTCTTTTGAATTCATGGTTTATCAGTGCAAGGAGAAGACTTCTAAAGTTTTTCAAAGCTGCTTTTCTTTCTGTTTCTTTTTATACATTGTTTTCCTGGTTCTCTTTACTTCACTCTGACTCAGTTTGTAGAGGTCTTCCCCATTTCCTGTGAAATTGTCCATTTTGTTATTTCTTATGCTGTTGTGATAGCCCATTACATTCATACACCACAACTTGTTTAATCATTCCCTAATGGATACCCGCTTTGTTTCTAATTTTTGGTTACCGTGAAAAGAGATGTTATAAATTTCTTTGTAAAATAGGTTCTTTTTCTCTTTCTTGGATTTTAAAAAAATTATTTATTTAATTTTTAGTTTTTGGAATAAAACAAACATTTCTATAACATAGTATAATAAAAAATATAATTGCACTTAAAATTGCAGATCTATTATATGCAACTTGCTATGCCTCTTAAATATATAATAAAGTAGTTCTTTGGAGATATAAGACTAATAGTAGTATTGTTATGCTCTGAATAAAATTATTATAGCTGCTCCCCACCTTTTCCTTGTCATTAGGACTGGGAGAATCGAGTCAGAAAAGAAGCCTTAAAATACCATTGAGTCATAAAACTCCAGGTACCTTATCTCAATCCTTGCTGAGATAATTCCCCCTCCTTTTGAGACATCTTACTGTCTCCTGCCCTCACCTTCTTATCTTGACCCTTATCCTGTCAGGACTAAATTATGATCCAGAATTTTGGCTAGTCCATTCACCCAGTGTCCTTGCCCCCTTTATCTGCTTTTGTTTCCCCTATTAGCTGTTTGCAACCCTAATCAGCTATAAAGCTTCCTCACTCAGGGTCGAATGATTTTTAGTTTGGGGGTTTTCATTTATTTATTGAATTTTGCTCAGGCAATTGGGGTAAGTGCCCCAGGGTCACACAGCCAGGACATGTTAAGAGTCTGAGGCTAAATTTGAACTCAGGTCCTCCTGACTTCAGGGTTGGTGCTCTAGCCACGGCGCCACCTAGCTGCCTCTCAAATGATTTTTGAACATGAGTTCCATTTGATCAGCTAGCTTACACTCTCCACAATTAAAAGATTAAAAACCAATCTCTGTCTTGCCTCAGTTTCTCTGGCATTACATTATAGCTGGGGCAAAGGGGAATAGTAATAAAAGCTAGGATTCAGTGCTTTAGGGTTTGCAAATATTACTTCATTTTATTTTCACAACAACACTTGGAGGTAGATGCAATTACTAATCCCATTTTATCAATGAAGAAGCTAAAGCAGGCAGTAATTAAGTGATCTGCCTAGGGTCGCCTACTGTGTACCTGGGTCTGTACAGAGCACCTACTGTACCACTTAGCTATATGCATCTTTGGTCAGAGTTACAAATTGCTTTGTAGGATGACTTCACCCCTTTCCAGACTTCATCTTAGCCCCACTCTCTTCTCCCTCTCAGTTACTCTTTCCTCCCCTCACTTTGCTTTCCGACCCCCTTTGGGTCTTGCTTTCCCCCTTTCTAAGTTCCTCGAGGGGGGCACTATCTTGTTTGCTTGGATTTGTATCTCTTGGCATCTATAAGTTCTTAACTGTCCTGGCTAGCTAGCAATACTTAATACACGAGGAGACACCATTTGGGCACTTCCTCCCTTGCCTCCTCCCAGAAGCAATGACCATGAGAAATGAAACAAACTTAAACTGGGGCTTCCCTAGAGTCCCTGGACGGCGGATTGCTGTCCTTCCTTCTCAAAAAGGACCCAAACCCTATGTTGCTGCTGAGATGCCGTGTGCCCAACTGTGGCTGATCACACTAACATGGGCTCAGAATGTTCTACCCCAAGGCAGGCACAGCTAGTCCAGATGAACATGTGCAAGAGAGATGGCTCTAAATTGGCAAACTTTGTGCTTCTTTTGAGTTCCCACGATTCTGCTTTGCTCATAGAGCACAGCACCTTCTTTGATATGGGTGGTCCCGGGCCAGTGTTTCCCAAGGCCCAGAATTCAGAGAGACCTTGAGGGTATCCTTGACCTCTGTGGGAGCACTTTGCCTGGGTGGAGTCTGTGTCTTTTAGACAAAGGTAAATTTGGCTTGGAGCGAGGTGGCCAGCTCATCTGAATTGCACTTTCTGCAGCGGAGTCTGACTCCTTGGCACTTCAGGTCAAGTAAGGTCCTCAATGATGTCCGGTCCCTTGTCCTGCCGGGTGATCTTCAGATCCCGAGCCAAGTCCAGAGTGGACTGTCCAGGTTTCACAAGCACACAACGGTGAGGTCAGCAGAAGGCTGGTGGGCAGCCTGATATTTCTAGGTAGTTTGTGAAAGAAGAAAAGGTGAAACCTGGAAGTGGAGAGTAAGCCAGACCCAAGGCTGCCAAGGACGTCACCGTGGCAAGCCATGATCCCTTAGCCCTGAGTTGCCACATCCAGCTCCAGGGGAACAATTTAACCATATAAGGCCTAGACAGGACATGAAAGGATGTTATAGAACCAGGTGATCAAAGGAGAGAAATGATGGAGACCGGTCAGCAATCCCAAGTCCAAAAGGCAGAAACTCTTCAAAGACAAAAGAAGCAGGGTGCTGTTGCCGAGAGTCCATGATGAGTTTTTGTCCTCGTCCTGGGCCAACGGGAGAAGACCACCATGTTCTCTGTAGCTTTCTCCCTTATTTTCCTTGTGACTGCTAACGTCACAAGACCCACTCTGGCCACCACTTCTACTCGCCTCCCCTACTAAAATGTAAGCCCCTCAAGGACAGGGACTGGCTCACTTTTGCTTTTGTATCCTTGTGCCTGGCACATAGTAAACCTTAATAAATGTATTTTTTCATTCATTCGTTCACTCAAGATGCCCATGAAGAAAGTACTTTAAAGTCTGGTTTTCTAGGAAGAGCATTTAGAGCGTCTCAGCCACAAATTCAATACAGTGAACTGCTCCGAGTTAGTGGAAAGAGGGAAAGGACAGAGACAGAGAGGGGGGAAAGAGACAGAGAAAAAGAGACAAGAGACAGAGACACACACACACACAAGAGACAGAGAAAAAGAGAGACAGACACACATACAGAAACAAAGACAAAGCAGAACCAGAGATAGAGAAACAGACAGGAACAAAGACAGAGAGACAAAGAAGCAGAGGGGGAGAGAGAAAAGAAGAGAGAGAGACAGAAAAACAGACAAAAACTGAGACATACACAGAGATAGCGACACAGAGAGAGAGATGGAGACAGACAACAAGAAAGAGAAAAACAAAAAGATAGAGGAGAAGAGAGACAGAAACAAAGGGGGAGAGGAAGAAAGAGAGAGAAAGAGAGAGAAAGTCAGAGATAAAGACAAAAAGACAGAGGGGAAAAGAGAGACAGAGTGAGGTAACATGCCCAATGCTATGGAAGCAAAAGCAGGAGATTCCACTGGATTGCCCAGATGGAAAAGGTACAAGGAGCTCAGCCAGATCTGCTGTGAAACGGAACATGAAGCAGAAACTGGTCCTGGGCGGACGGAGGATCCTGGAGTGGCCAAAGTGCCAGGAGCCTGAGGGAAGAGCCTCCCCCAGCAGAGGAGGCTGCGGGGCAGAGCAGCTTGTGGGGCTGTGCAGCGACATGTGAGTGTGGGGCAGGCTAGGGCCAGTCTGCAGACATTAGCAGGGCTGGGCCAAGCCTAATGGGCAGAGAGCTTTTCGCAGGGAAGGCCCCGGCTGCATGTGGCTGAATTTCAAGGAGAAAGCCCTTACTTTGACTGTGGGACAATAGGATTACAAGTCATGTGGGAATTGAGGGATGCTGCCCCGGTCACGTAGGCAGCAGGAGCAGAAAGCTGTCTTTGTCTTGGAGCATAATGGGCGGCTTTGCCACGGGAGCATGCTTCCCGGCCCCGCTCTGACCCCGTGGCAGGCCCTCGCCGAGGCAGCTGCCCACCTTCCCAGCCCCAGAAGTCCTTCTTTCCGACGGACCCCATTTGCCACCAGCCGGGACTCCTTTCTGCAGAAAAAAGAAACAAAGGAAGTTCTCGATCGTGGCCGAACTCGGAAGAGCCAGAACGGTCGGTCATTTGGGAAATCACATGTCCTTGCCCTGCCTCTGACAGCCCCGAGGCTGAGCTGCACAAGCCTTGCCTGATGCCCTTGTGTCCTCCTGGTGTCTGCAGCCAGGAAAGCTGCCCGCTCGCTCCCGCTTGGCGGGCTCATTCACAGTGACCGCTGCCCTCGTTTGGCAAACGTTCTGGTCTCTGACTTCCTGTGGGGAATGGCCAGCGTCTCTCTGTAGAGGTCATTGAGCAGCTTGGAAGAAGACTGAAAAGATCTAATTGTGTCTAGACTGGTCGACTTTTAACGAGAGAACAAAAGTGAGTTACAAGCCCCTGATGCTGGGGACTTCACTAAGTCCCCAAGGCCCTCCATGCCCGACCTGCACCATGGCTACCATCGGATGCCTCTGGTGGGGGAACGTAACGAGAACAAAGCCCCGAAGGGTCCACTGGGATCCCACCAATTTGCTGCACCCCAAAGCCGGCCTGAAAGGTCTGGGATCGCAAATGGTGGTCATTGATGGGATTGGCCAGGAGGTACCTTACAGAGAGAAGGGAACCCTACACAGACTGGGGTCCTTGGCTTTGTTGTGGACCCTCATTGGGAAGTTCTGAGACTCCAGCGTTGACTGACGGCAATCCATTTGTGACTCGCTGGCTGGTGTTTTCTGAGAGAGAGAAGTTAGGAGTGAGGGACCAAACTTTGGGAGGAGGAGAAGATGAGTCACTCAGGCAGCTAAATCACACCCATGATGGCCGCCATCTTGATCTTATTTAACAAAAAACAACTGGTGTTAGGTCCTGAGGTAGGGAACGTCTCCTCCATGTTTTCCATGCAATGTTTTCCTTGCTGCTTGTTCTTTGCAATTTTAGTAAGTTTATATATAATGCATGTACAGTTATTATTGTACGTCCGTGTGTGACTCACAATGAAATGTGTTACCTCCTCCTGATGGAGATCTGACAGATTCAGAATTCGGGTGGAGACACGGCATCCCTTCCTGTGCATAGGCCCAATGTGGGGATGTGTTTTGCTTGACTATACATATTCAATTTAGGACAAAACAAACGAAAAACAAACACAAAGTCTATATAGGCTAGAGTGTTATATAGGAAACATCAGTTCCCTGGCTGAGGCATCTGATTTTATTTCTCGTTTTCACCTTATGGTGTGATGGTTTGGGTATAATCAGGGATGAATAAATATTTGTTGAAAAAAAATAAAATTGGGGCAGGGAGGTGATGTATGATAGAATATCAAACCTAAAGGCAAGAAGATCTGAGTTCAAATATGACCTTATCAGGGGTCCTCAAACTACGGCCGCGGGTCAGATGCAGCAGCTGAGGACATTTATCCCCCTCCCCCAGGGCTAGGAAGTTTCTTTATTTAAAGGCCCACAAAATAAAGTTTTTGTTTTTACTATAGTCTGGCCTTCCACAGTCTGAGGGACAGTGAACTGGCCCCCTATTTTAAAAGTTTGAGGACCCCTGCCTTAGATACTTACCAGCTGTTTAACTCTGGGCAAGTCATTTAACTTTGACTTAGCTCCTTCCTTTGTAAAATCAAGGGAGAAGGGGGCAGCTGGGTGGTACGGTGGATAGAGCACCAGCCCTGAAATCAGGAGGACCTGAATTCAAATCTGGTCTCAGACACTTAACATAGTTCCTGAGTAAGTCACTTCACCCCAGTTGCCTCAGCAAAAAGAAAAAAAAAATTTAAGGGAGAAGGAAACAGCAAACCATTCTAGTGTCTCTGCCAAAAACACTCCACATGAGATCACAGAGAAAGGTAAAACAGCTGAATAACAAGGAAAAATTCAGTCAAACCTGTAGTACAATAAACCCCAAAGAATCCCCTTCAGTGATGGGGACCCCAAACAGAAGAACACCAACTTCAAGATTCCTCATGCAAGACTTGCTGCCCTGAATGGGAAGCACCGAGACATCCTGTCCCCTTCCCAAGGGATTGGCCCAGCCTGAGGCACACGTCAGATATCATCAGTTTCACAGGAGGGGTGGCCGGGGGGAACCAAGTTATACTTTGTCGTTCCTGGGACTTCTGGGGTCCCAAGAGCTTCTCTACTCCGGAGACTGTGTCTGTTTAGGAGACCAATAGGAACAGCCTCTCAGCAGAGAGTTCCTTACATATTGTTCATTGTTTTTATGTTTCTTAGGCTGAGAGGAAGTGCTGGATACAACATCCAGGAACGACTTCCTGCCAGGAATCATTTCCTTTATGCTGAGGCTCTGTAGAATGGAGGGGGAAGGGGAGCCAGATGGAGGGACTCTAGAGTCGTTGAGGGGGAGTTGGGTAAATCCAGAAGAACGCACACCCTCTAGATGGCGGGTTGGTACTGCCCCCCAGACAAAGGCAGAAGGGAGCGGGTGAGGTTGTTAGCGCTCTGAAAATCGCTGTCAACTTAGTTGGCTGCGTCTCCCCTTTGGGAACAAGGGGTACCTGGCACCAGCTGCTTCTCATTAAATAAGATTAAGATGGCGGCCATCAGCAGCACCCGGACGTTGAGGTAGATTATTGACAGAATCCTATGGAACGGGCATTGCCAAAACTCCTCATCCCTCAGGGCAAGCCCCTGTTTCTGGGTGCAGGTGCCTGGGTGGGGACAAGCCGGCTCCCCCCTCCCATCTCGGAGAAATCCTTTAGGGAGATAACCCGAGCGTGTCTCTGAAGAAGGGAATAGACAGAAAGAGAAGCAAAGGGTGGGAGGATCCGCAGCGGTTGGTGTGAGCAGGAGGCAAAGCTCCCTGCTGCTGGGATGGGAGGAGGCGGTCAAACACTAGAAATTCCCACCAGAGGGGAAACACATGGTGGCAGGAAGAGCCATCCCACAGCTGGGACGAGCCCTTCCTTAGGAGTGTGGGTCCTAAACCACAGAAAGCCTAAAAGGGACAGAGATGATCAATGGGAGCTGGGGCCACGGATGCCCCCACGGGGGGCTGCCCACAGCGGGCACAGACTTCCCCCTCGCGGTGCCGTCATTCACAGGCACTGCCCGTATCCTGTGGAATTATCAATGGGTTGGGGCCTGAGGACACTGCCAAAGAGATGCTTCATTCCGGCGGGACTCGGGCCAGTTTTGGATGTAGTCCAGACGGATCCACCGGAGACAAGGAAGGCTCTTGCAATGAGACGCAGTGGGAAGAGAGACTTTCCAATCTCTCGGGCTCAAGTCTGAGTCCTTTCTGGAGCCTTTATTTTATAAATAAAACCTTTCTGTGGGATCCAGAGGGTCCCATAGCTCCCTAAGGAGACCTTTGCTGTGAAGGGAGCCTCTGCCCGGGGGAGATGATTAAAAGAGGGCTCACACTGTGTGTAGGGCTTTTGTGTCTGGTTTCCTGGTCTTCCTCTCCCCTCCCTGCCATGCTAGTGTCCTCTCCGTAACTAGGAGAAGGCACCAGCAGTATCTGTTTGCATTTTATATTCTAATATATAGGTACTCATCTCCTTATTAGAATCGAACCTCCTGGGAAAAACCAACTGTTTATTCTTCATAAGCCTCTGCCTAGGTTTCTTGGGCTCACTCCCTGACCACCTTCCAAGTGTGTCACTGCAAGAGTCTCCCTTGTCTCGGTGCATCCCAAACTGGCCCAAGTCAGGTGGGAATGAAGCATCTCTTTGGCAATGTCCTCGGCCCTTAATTCAGTGATACTTCCCAGATACCAGCAACCCCGTTCTCATAGTCCTTGCTTTAATAGGATTAAACCAGCCTTAATCTCCTTACTAAAATATATCCCTTCTGATTTATTTGTAATGCTTATTTTTCTTTTAGTATAATCATTGTTAATGTCTTACAGGATCAGAGGCACCCTTAATGAAGAGGGAAGGTCAAAGCTCTAGTTTAACCCCTTCAGAAAGCATTTTACCTGTGGACCTACCTGTAGTTGAGCAGCGAGGCAGCTCAGTGCATAGAGATCTAGGCCTGGAGTCAGGAAGATTGAGTTCAAATTCATTTCAGACACTCATTAGCTCTGTGATCTTTATGACTCTAGGCTCTGTCTGTCTGTCTGTCTGTCTGTCTCTGTCTCTGTGTGTGTGTGTGTGTCTCTCTGTCTCTGTCTGTTTGTTTCTCTGTGTGTGTGTGTGTCTCTCTCTCTATCTCTCTGTCTCTGTCTCTCTCTTTCTCTCTGTCTCCGTCTGTCTGTCTGTCTGTCTCTGTCTGTCTCTCTCTCTGTCTCTCTCTCTCTCTCTCTCTCTCTCTGTCTCTCTCTCTCTGTCTGTCTGTCTCTCTCTGAACAAAGCAGAATTGAATTAGCTCAGAAGAAACAGGAGATGCTGAAAGTTATAGAAGCCGTCCCCTAAGTCACGAGGACTATTTGTGTCTGAGCTGTGACAGAGCATTCCGAGTTCATATTTATCTGATCAGCCACAGTCGGACACACTATAAGTCAATTTTAACACAGTAATGCATTTTGATGCTCTTCAACAAAAGGACAACAACCAATAACTCTGAGCAAGTCACTAATCTCTGTTTGCCTTAATCTCTTGGAGAAGGACATGGCAAGCCACTCTAGTCCCTTTGCCAAGAAAACTCCACGAACAATACTGCCGTCTCCCAGTTGCATGACAGCCCACCTAGGGGCAGATCTAGAGACGTGCTGGAGCCTTCTCACTGGTCCTGGAGTCAATTGTTCGGTTTGTTGCATGAGCATCCATACTTTGGAAATTGGCAAATATCACAAATCAGGACTTGATTATCATTTTGTTGATCATCAAGATTTTAAAAAGTGACAGAGAAAATATTAATAACACAGTATAAATTTACAAGTGTATCCTGCATTACAGACCTACTGACTGGAGCAGATGCTCATAATTGTGAAGTTCAGGGATTTTCTGCCATATTCATTGGCTAAATGAATAAAGGGGAAGCATAGGAATGAGGAAGAAATCCACTTCGACAATTCCCCTCCCTCTCCAAAGCGGGGTTGGTTCCCCTTCAGCTGCGTCTCCTGTCTGGTACCAGAGATCGCATGCCTCAAGCCAAATCCTCATCTCAACTCCTTGACTAACTCTTCAGGCAGATTGTTTTCCTCTTAAAGGGTCACAGAAGTTTCCCCAAATCTTTAGCAGTCGATTGCTTTGTTGTTGTTCTTCAGTCGTGTCTGATTCTCCGTGACTCCACTTGGGTTATCTCAGTAGAGATATTGATGTGGTTGGCCATTTCCTTCTCCAGCTCAGTTTACAGATGAGGAAACTGAGGCAAACAGGGTTAAGTGATTTACCCGGAGTCACACAGCTACTAAATGTCTGAGGCTAAATGTGAATTCAAGTCTTTCTGACTCTAGGCTTGATCCTCTCTACCCACTATACCACCCAGCTGCAATGCTTGCTGAACTCTAATTCTATTTATATTGATTGAGAACTTCAAGCCTCCTAAAAGAGTAATAAATGTTAGGCTTTCTTCACAATTCATTTAAGGCCTTTAAATCGCACTCTCTGGGGTAGCTGAGCTGACTTTCCATCTCCTGTGAGTTTAACAACTGGACTGAGGGAATCAGTTGATCGAATGTGTCCAGATTGACGCTCCTCTTTCCCACAATGTTATATTTCTTCCATAATCAGTTCGAGGCCTGAAACATTTTCTGATCCATGAAATCTTTGCTGATCTCCACAGCTGTTCATACTATCTCCCTCATCAAATTTCCCATGAGCATCTTGTCTCCACCTCTCCTTTGCCCTCTTTGGATCCTTCCATTATTTTTATGTAGCAGTGATTAAGGCTGAGTTTCTCGCATGTAGCTCACGTAGAGCTTGCCCTTCAACCCACTACTTGACTCATTATCCTATTTTTGCAATCTTCCAACTTTTAAAGTAATCCAGGAGAATTTTTTGAGTTATTAATTACTAAAATTGCAACCTCTCATTAATTAATAAATTCATTCTGTGCAATAGAATTGGCTTCCTGAAGAGAAGAGGGAGAAGGATCATCAGCAGATGCCATGGCCATGTTGAAGCTTGTATCTCTTTATCCAAGCAGAACTTGTAATTTGTGAAATCAGCAGGCGAGAGAGGACAAAGTCAGTATAAGCTTTAGGGCATGGCCCATTGACAGGATGTATTGCCCCACAACTAGGTAATGGGGCTTCTGACTGTTCCATCGGTGGTTTGGACAACCAAAGGATTTCAATAATTCAAGATATCTAATAACCTAAAATAAAATAAATTATGAACATAGAGTGTACAATGACTATTATTTCATATTTGTTTCAAAGAGGTATCTTTCCTCTACAGTACTTAATTTTTTCACATTTATTATTCTAAATATAGCAATTAGGGTTTCTGTATGAGAACTGAATGGAACAACAAGTCACATGGTGACAAAAATGATTTGTCCATGGTTATCCAGTGAATGGAGAATTCAGGGAGAGATCATAAAAGAGCACTAAATTCTAGCCAGGCCTTCAAAACCAGGATTAGGCTCTGATACTCTTTTTGATCAAGGATTTAGGGAATTTGGGCAGTACTTCTCATTCAAATAATGACAAGTATTTGAAAATTAGCCCACAAGGGACTCATATATGTACTTATATATGTAATTGGCGAATTCTTTAAAGTTACGGCTCATCAGACAATTCTCAGATGAAGAGATTGAAACTATTTCTAGCCATATGAAAAGATGTTTCAAATCATTATTAATCAGAGAAATGAAAATTAAGACAACTCTGAGATACCACTATACACCTGTCAGATTGGCTAGAGTGACAGAGAAAGATAATGCGGAATGTTGAAGGGGATATGGGAAAACAGGGACACTGATACATTATTGGTGGAATTGTGAACACATCCAGCCATTCTGGAGAGCAATTTGGAACTATGCTCAAAAAGTTATCAAACTGTGCATACCCTTTGACCCAGCAGTGTTTCTACTGGGCTTATACCCCAAAGAGATACTAAAGAAGGGAAGGGGACCTGTATGTGCCAAAATGTTTGTGGCAGCCCTGTTTGTAGTGGCTAGAAGCTGGAAAATGAATGGATGCCCATCAATTGGAGAATGGCTGGGTAAATTGTGGTATATGAATGTTATGGAATATTATTGTTCTGTAAGAAATGACCAGCAGGATGAATACAGAGAGGCTTGGAGAGACTTACATGAACTGATGCTGAGTGAAATGAGCAGAATCAAGAGATCATTATATACTTCAGCAGCAATGCTATATGATGATCAATTCTGATGGAAGTGGATTTCTTCAACAAAGAGAAGATCTAACTCAGTTTCAATTGATCAAGGATGGACAGAAGCAGCTACACCCAAAGAAAGAACACTGGGAAATGAATGTGGACTAGTTGCATTTTTGTTTTTCTTCCTGGATTATTTTTACCTTCTGAATCTACTTCTTCCTGTGCAACAAGAGAACTGTTTGGTTCTGCACACATATATTGTATCTAGGATATATAGTGACATATTTAACATGTATAGGACTACTTGCCATCTTGGAGGGAGGAAGGGGAAAAATCGGAACAGAAGTGAGTGCAAGGGATAATGTTGTAAAAAAATTACCCTGGCATGGGTCAATAAAAGTTATAGTAAGAAAAAAAAAAGAAAAAAAAAAGAAAAAAATTACCCAGGTATGGGCTCTGTCAATAAAAAGTTATAATTATTTAAAAAATTAAATAAAGTTATGGTTAATTAATGTAATAGAATATTACTGTATGTATTTTGTTCTAAAAGAATTATAAATATAATGGATCTAGAAAAGCATGGAAAGATGTGAACAGATGAAAAGTAAAGTGGCACAAATCAGGAATATCATACATATAATGAATATAACAATGAAAAATACAGAAGGGAATACAACAACCAAAACTGAAAGTTACAAAAGTATCATGATTAAATTGGATCCCCTAGAGAGACATAAAAAGCACCAAGAAAAGTTCTTGATAGAGATTGGAGATGATGAATGAATAAAGATTTATTAAGCACTATGTACAAAGCACTGTGTTATGGGTTGGGGACACACATAGAAAAGGCAATGTGTGCTCTCAAGGAACCCACATGACAGTAACAGAGAAAACCCAAATGGAATGTTCTAGCTGTAAGTCAGATGGCAAGGTCTGAAAGTCCTTAGAGGGTGCAGATGGAAATTTCTTCTTTATATTTTTTCACTGATGAAATCATCAGTTTCCTGTATCTTTGCCAAGAAAACCCCAAATGGGGTTATGAAGAATCAAATACAGTTAAAAAAAAAAAAAAAACCAAATGGAATAGCAAGGATAGTGAAGAGATGCATTGTAAAATGTAGGTGATATAAAAACAAACAATAGCAATAAAATATATCAATAAAAATATAGCAGGACAATAAATGTCTAAGATGGCATAGTCACCCCTCAACTTGTTGTTTGGCCAGATATGATAATAATTTTCATCAGCAAGAGGTGGTATTTCTTTTACTTTTACAAAGGGACATTTATTTAAAAGATATTTCAATAAGAAGAAACATATAAAAATATCTCCCAACACATAAAAACAAAACCTCCTTTTATTGCTTCTCTCTCTGGAGGATCTAGACTCAAAATTAAACCCGGTTTTTGGATAGCACTGGTCCCATGAACCTTATACTCAGATGCAGCGTGACTGCCAAATGAACCTGCAGCTCAGATCAGCACGAGTTCTAATGTAATCCACGAGTGTGTTTGGATATTTCTTTATTAGTCACGAAGGTTGCAGCTACTTTATTAATTAATTTGATGTCAAAGAGGGCCCATCCTATTTTATCAAATATTTACCAACCAGAACAACTTCTTCCCATAAACATTTGTCATATTCCATCAAAAAACGCTAGTTTCCCAAGCTTCACTGAACATCAATGTTACTGGCTATACAACTGATTAACCCTGTATAATGCCAACACAACATAAATATTCATGGTGTTTTAGTTATGAGAAACATCACATCTAGAATTACCCTCAGACATCTTCAGCTGTAAATATCTGCTCCTCACTTCTAGGAACAAGAGTCCCACAATTTGGTATACTCAAGATATCAGTTAATATCCTTTTAAAAGAACTTTTCATCCTCTTCATGAGATAATGGTTAAAACATTTTTCTCAAAAAAAGAAGTTGTCTTCGAGCCCTTTCTCTATGTCTTCTTACAGTATCTCTCATAACATTTTTAAGATAGTATTTTATTTTTAAAAAACATCATTCTTAATGTGCTTCCTAGAGGGACAATTAAATTGTACTTATGTACCATTCAAAAACCCTCTTATGGTGATAGTTTCTAACATTTCTGTTGGAGAGGCCATTTAATCTAGTTTTATTAAAATTTGCTTTAAAAAACCACAGTTGATTTAAAAAATTTAACGATCCTGCATTTTTCGTAAATCCTTTTTAAGTCTCCTCCATTCGTTTCCGAACCCAAGTTTTAAGATAAATTTTGCAGATTTCACAATTTCTCAGCTTTCCCCTGGGTTACAGCAAAAAGAACCAGGAAGTAGAATCAGATGACTTCAAGGTGAATTTTCATCAAGTCATCCTAGATCTGGAGATAGGAGGTATCCTTGATCATGTAGGTTGTTTTTTTCCTTCACATTCTAAAATGGGTTAAATGGAGACCTACTGTTCTACTTCTCTCTTTGATTCATGGTTAATAGTTGCTAAAATATAAATCACAGGTTGGTTTTTTTTTTTTCCCCCTAAGGCGATTGGGGTTAAGTGACTTGTCCAGGGTCACACAGCTAGGAAGTGTTAAGTGTCTGAGACCAGATGCTGCTCAATCCACTGCACCACCTAGCTGTCCCCATAGGTTGGTTCTTTCAGAAAACAACCACACAGGCTGAAGGTCTGGCATTAGGGAATAGAGAGGGGTCACAATGGATGCGTTCTGGATCTTCAGTAGCATAGGAAGAAAGGGTCTCTTCTGAGAGCTGGCCATGTAGGTGACTTTAGAGGAAAAGAAATGGTTTGGACAAGATGCCGTGAGGAAAGTGACAGATGTGGATCAAAGCAGAACGGTAGAATTAGCATGTAGCAGCTGCAGTTGATGTAATGTAATATAATGTCTTCCTGATCTTTGTGGAGGGTAGGCTACCCGGCTTGCGGAAATTCCTAGTAATGATCCCCACCCATCTGGATTTCCCTTGGGAAAGTGATCTGGTTCCCACAGGAATCTCCCACTTCCAATAGATCTGATAATCACTTTGGTCTGGGAAACAATCACGATCTTTTACTGAATTGAAAATTAATCCCTCAAATTCATCTGCAGATCGCCTACCAGCCCCAGACCATAAAAACCCAATATAATCAAAGGCTGTGCCCCGAACCTTTGCTAAAGCTCCTTTCAGGATTTGTCCTATTGGGAAGTTGTTTCTCAATGTAAACCCATCATTGCTAAAACCTTTGCTAAATTCCTTTGGAACTAGCCCTCTGGGAAGTTGTTTCTCAGTGTAATAAACCAATTTTTTAAAATGCCCCCCCCAAAAAAACCTTGCCTGCATTCGGGACTGCGAATTTTTTCCCAAAAACCTGCGACACCAGCCTAGGGATCTCTCATTCCTCTTTTCTCACACCTCAACACAGTGAATCACAAGATTATACCGAACCCAGTCCACACTGTTGTGCAACTTCCTCCACTATCTAGAGTAGGAACAAAGAATGTGGAGATAGCCTACGGTTGAAGAATGGAAAGGGACGAGTAATAGGACAAGGAGACAAAGGACTCGAGAAGAAAAGGCCATAGAAAGTTGAATTGATTAAAATGTATTCATTTGGAAGGGACCAAAGTGATTTCTGAGCAAAGGTGAATGTTTAAGGAAGTATTGCATGGTAGGGAATTGCCAGGAAAGGATATAAAGTAGAAAAAAGAAGCCAGTTCTCGAGAGATAAAAAATGACATCTTCTGAAGAAATGCCGGTTTCTGTCCAAAGAGAGCTTGGTTGAAGGGGATTCTATTAAAGAATGAATCAAATTCGAGAGGACACTCTAGACCGGGAAGACAACAGAAGATATGTACTGTGACATGAGAGATGAAAATGGGGGAAAGGGGTGGGACAGTCTGTACTTGTAAAATTATATAGCGTGCGGACCCCCACTGATGAATGAACCCTTACTCTTGTC
Organism: Antechinus flavipes; assembly: GCF_016432865.1. Lineage (NCBI taxonomy): Eukaryota > Metazoa > Chordata > Mammalia > Dasyuromorphia > Dasyuridae > Antechinus > Antechinus flavipes. Next base: position 10,733,906 of record NC_067401.1, read on the forward strand.
ATTCAGCAGAGACAATTAGCTTCAGAAAAAAGGCCTTCAGGAAAAAAAAAAAAGAGGCAAAGTTTTTATAGTGGAAGGGAAAAGGGAGAGAGGTAAGTGAGTGAACCTTACTCTCATCAGAATTGGCTCAAATAGGAAATAACAAACATACTCAGTAGGGGGATAGAAATCTCTCTTACCGTGCAGGAAATTAGGAAGCCAGTGGGATATGGGAAGTGGGAGAAGGGATACAATTCTTCCAGGAACCCACGTTTGCAAATTTTGAGTCATCTTCAACTCCTTACACTCATTCGTGCCGCATCCAAATTATTGCCAAATCTTGCTGTTTCCATCTCTTCAGTGATTTCTCCTATGTCCCCTTCTCTCCACTAATGGGACCACGACACGAATTTGGGCTGTAAACCTTCCTTGCCTAGACTATTGCAAGTCCCTCTCTTCTCCAATCCATCCATCCATTATATAGCTGGCAAACTTCTTTTCCAAAAGCACAGGTCTGCTGAGTTTCAATTGATAAATGACGGACAGAAGCGGCTACACCCAAAGAAAGAACACTGGGAAACGAATGTGAACTATCTGCATTTTTGTTTTTCTTCCCGAGTTATTTTTACCTTCTGAATCCAATTCTCCCTGTGCAACAAGAGAACTGTTCGGTTCTGCACACATATATTGTATCTAAGATATACTGCAACATATCCAACATATATAGGACTGCTTGCCATCTAGGGGAGGGGGTGGAGGGAGGGAGGGGAAAAATCAGAACAGAAGCAAGTGCAAGGGATAATGTTGTAAAAAAATTACCCTGGCATGGATTCTGTCAATATAAAGTAATTATTAAATAAAAATTAAAAAAAAAAGCACAGGTCTGGCCATGTTACTTCTCTACTTACATCTCGGATAAAAAATAAATTCCTTTCTTGGACATTCAGAGCTTTCCATGACTTTGTCTCATTCTTCCTCTCCAGTCTAACACTTTTCCCCCTCCCTGCTCTCTATTGAATCAGCCATTCTAGGCTACTCGTGGTCTGCACATACAAAGATCATTTTCCTGTCTTTTGAAAAGGTTCTCTTTTTGCCCAGAATGCTCTCCCTCTTTGCCTCTACCTCTTGAAATTCCTACTTGTCTTCAGAACTCAGCTCAAATGCACCTTCTGCATGAGGTTTTTCCCAGTCCCCCCTTCCCGCTACCCAGTATAGGGTGAGCATAGGATATCCCACATCAGGTTCTTACTGAAAGGACCAGGATCCTGGCTATGAATGCCACCTAATGGGAAATTTAAAGTAAGTAAAATTCAGGGCCCCAATAGGGAACTTTGTTATTGAAAATTGTGTCAGACAGGAAAAGATAATGATAAATATTTGAGGGGGTGTGGGAAAACTGAAACATTAATGAATTATTGGTGGAGTTGTGAAATGATCCACCATTCTGGAGAGCAATTTGGAACTAAGTCCAAAGAGCTATAAAACTTTGCATAGCCTCTGACCCAGTAGTCACTGGGTCTGTATCCCAGAAAGATCATAAAGGAGGGAAAAGGACCCACATGTGCAAAAAATGTTTGTAGCTGCTCTTTTTGTGGGGGCAAGGACCACAAAACTGAGTGGATGCCCATTAGTTGGGGAATGGCTGAACAAGTTGTGGTATATGAAGGTAACAGAATATTATTGTTCTATAAAAAATGATGAACAAGCTGATTTTAGAAAGGCCTGGAAAGATTTACATGAACTCATGCTAAGCAAAACAAATAGAACCAGGAATATATTATATACAGTAACAAAAAGAATGTGTAATGATCAGTTATAAAAGACTTGGTTGTTCTCAGTACTTCAGAGATCCAAGGCAATCCTAATAGACTTTGGACAGAAAATGCATCTGCATCCAGAGAGAGAACTAAGAAGACTGAATGTAAATCAAGGCATGCTTTTGTTCACTTCTTTTTTCTGTTTTTTAATATCTCCCATGGTTTTTCACTTTCACTCTGATTTTTCTCTTCCGATATGATTCATAAAGCAATATGTATTTAAAAATAAATAAATTTCATAGGAAAAAAAGAAAATTGTATCAGAAAGAGCTTTAGAACTACAAGTATGGATTCAAGTGCTGACTCCTTAATTTATTAGCAACTTGAAGTCATGTGATCCTGGGCAATCCATTTCTCTTCTCTGCGAATCAATTTCCTTGTGTATAAAATACAGGTATTTGACTTCCAGACCTAAGCCAGGATGATTCACTTTGTGAGTTCAAATGTGTCCTCAGATACTTACTACCTGTGTGACCCTGGGAAAATCTCTTAATTCTGCTTGCCTCACTTTCCTCATCTGTAAAATGAGCCAGAGAAGGAAATGGCAAACCATGCCATCTCTGCTGAGAAAACTCCAAATGGGGTCAGGAAGAATCAAATCCCACTGAAAAAATGAATTATTATTGCAAGTGACCGTCCTACCTGAGTGACATTGGGCAGGTCACTCACCTCTGGATTTCCATCAGAAATGAGACCAAATTCCTGAGCCTCTGCAGGACCACTTTACAGTGTAATTGGAAAATATTAAACAAAATAAATAAAATACAACATGACATAGAAAATGCTAGTTTGTGGTTTTCTAAGTCAATAAGCTATTCATAAGGATCCATTTCCATTGGAGTTTGACAGCACTGGACTAAAAAATTCCCTAAGCTTCCTTCTAGCTCCAAATCTTTGTGAGAGGATGGCAAGGATGTGCTCACCGCACCTCCCAAAGGCAGACAAGCAAATTGCACCATCGCATTGTGGGTAAAAGTCAATTCTGGATAATTAATTAGTTTAGACATAAGTTCAGCAAGCAGGCAGGGAACAGAGGCAGTGTGTAGGGTTAGTCAAGGAAGCTAAAACAAAGGGCAAAGAATATGGTTCCAAACAAGGGGAATGTTGCGGTGATCTTCAGAGATTGAGTAATATTGCAGCAACCATGGGGCACAACGTGGTGGCGTGGTCTATTCTTAGGGATAAACAGCCTTCTCTAAGTCAGTCCCAGATCTTCTGGGGCAGAGGGAGGTCCTGGCCTGTAGGTTAAGAGGAAGAAGAATATGTCACAAAGAAGGAGATGGAGGATTAGACATGGTGGACTAAGGAGAGAGACAGTTAAATTGTACCTATGTACCATTCAAAAGAAAGGCGGGATTCAAACTCAGGTTCCATGCTCTAACCACTACATAGCAAGGCTTTCTCATTTATTCTCACACATTTTAAAGCACATCATGTCACTGTTATTATTGTTATTAGGATCATGGACTTACACTTGGGAAAAACCTCAGAGATCCCAAGTCCAATTTTCTCATTTTACAAATAAGGAAAACTAAGACTCAGATCTTCAGGGATCGTTCAGATTCGCACAGCAGTGTTAGCAGTATAATTTGAATGCCTGACTCTTTAACCTAGATCTCACCTCTTGTGACAAAATTACCCAGAGAAACCCGTATCCTCGTCCCAGGATCCTAGAGCTAGGAGGATATCCAGTCCCATTTTCTCATTTTGCAAACAAGGAAATTAAAAGCCAGGAAGTCAGTAGCTTTGCCAAATTCACACAGAAGTAAATGTCAAAAGTAGGATTTGAACTCCACTCCATTGCAGGTCAGAAACATTTAAATTCAAGCAAGGCATGGGGCAGAGTTATAGCAGTGGGAGAGAAGAAAGCAACAATTGGGGAAAATTCGCTTTAGAATAAATAAAGTTAAAATAAAGTTTAAAAATAAAAATTAAATTAAAGCTATAAAGATCGTATATGTTTCTGTCTCTCATTCTCTATCTCTTGTCTATCTGCCTCTCATTATTTCTTTTTTTTCTCTCTCTTCTCTGTCTTTCTGTCTCTGCATCTCTCTGTCTGTCTTTCTATCTCTATTTCTATATGTCTCTCCCACTTTCTCTTCCTCCATTTTCTATCTCACTTTATCTCTCTGTCTCATTCTGTCTATCTCTATCTCTGTTTATATGGCTCTATCTCTGCCTTTATCTCTGTGTATATGTTTCTGTCTCTTACTCTCTCTCTTCTTTCTATATCTCATTATCTCTTCTTTCTTTTTCTCTCTCTTCTCTCTCTCTCCTTTCTTTCTCTCTCCCTCTGTCTCTGTCTCTTTCACACACACACACACACACACACACACACACAAACTTATTGTGATATATAAATGTAATGGATAGTTTCAGAAGAACCTGGGAAGGCATCTGTGAATTAATGCAGAGTGAAACAAGCTGAAAAAGATCAGTCTCTAGAGTGATAGTGTTATAGAGAAAAACAACTCGGAAAGACTTCAGCATCTGATCAATGTACTGATAAACTATAAATTCAAAGGAATGAAAATAAAACATTGCACTCACCTCCTGACAGAAGTGTTGAACTTAAAATGCTGAGACATCCATTTTTCGGACATGATTTATTTGTTTTGCCAGACCCAGATATGTATTGAAAGCTTTATTTTTCAGGGTTTTAAAATATTTGCTCAATGTGGGAGGAGGTAGGGTAGCAGGAAGGACAGATGGATCAATTCTTCAAAATGCTTATTTGAAAAAAAAATTATTTTAATTCATGCCCAATTTTCCCAGGGAGGGAAGATTGTGCTCCCAGTTTAAGACATTATTATTCTTTGGTTCTTGCTTTATCTTTTTAGTGAATACCCCTTTGCAAAAATTAATTGATTTTGGCTGGTTGGTTGGTATCAGGGAAGGGGGAAACACAGATGGGAGCTCTTAAATAATAGTAATAACCATAGGCCCCAAGTCTTTTCTGGGAACCCTAAGGGAGATGCTGACATGCTGGACATATTAGTGCTAGTGTGGGATGGGAATTGAAGCAAGAGTCTATATGATCCACACTGTCAAAGGAATTAGTGACATCTTGCTTGGATAAGAAAAGATTCATTTGGCGGGGAGATGGTGAAAGTTTTCAAGGATTTGAAGAACTGTCACATGGAAGGGGGAATAAATTCGTTCTGCTTGACCCCAGAAGGCAGAACTAGAAGTCAGAGTGGAAGAGGTAGAAAGACAGATTTAGTCATGAGGTGGGGGAAATTTTTCTGGCAATTAAAATTGTCCCAAAGTAGAATGGATTTTCTGAGGAGATGGTGGGTTCCCGCTCCTTAGAGATCTTCAAGAAATTGGATGGCCACTTGTTGGAAATATTGTGAAGCTTCTTATTCCAGTAATAATAGTTCATAATAGTAGTGAATATTTCATGCACTTATTATGTGTTAAATACTGGGCCTTAGAATTTTAAAATTATTACCTCACAACAACCAGGAGGGGAGATGCTATTTTGACCCTCATTGTACAAATAAGAAAAATGAAGTAAATGAGTAAAATGACTTGCCCAGGATCATCCAATCAGTATCTAAAATCAAATTATGGGTAAATTGGGATAGTTTCCACAGCTCCTTCTAATTCTCAAATTCTTTTGACTTTACACTTACTCTTATTAAACTGTCATGCATTTATCATGTAATATTGAGTTAAAACTGCTGAAATCTCAGGTTTTTGACATAGATTATAACAACAAAATCTGTCACATGCATCAAATTTCTTGGAGAGTTTCACAATAATATAGAAAATGAGGGGAATGGATTGGCTAACCTTCAAAGTTTTTCCTGACTAAATCTATGGCCCTAGGAATCTGGGGGGGAAAAAAAGATTTCCTTGATATAGAGAAGTCCAGGGATCAGGATCTTCTTTGGGAACTCCAGATCTTAGTCTCCAAAGGGGTTTGTGATCAACCAACTAGAATTTAGGAAGATGGATCCATCTTGTTTTCAACACAAGAACTCCCATCCCCTTCCTACCTTGTGATGATATATGAGTCAGAGGAGTTGGATTAAGTAATCCAACCCCAACTTCCTCAGCTATCCTGATACAAGTCCTTGACTTTCCCCCTTTTCTCTTCTGCCCACCTCAGGGTGTCCACAGCCTGACTCCCATCTGTTCTGGGGGATAAATCTTCACATGCTCCTCATTTGAGGGAAAGGGATAATTTGGGATGAGGAGGCCCTCTCCCCCAATCCGTTCCTAAGATGCAGGTCAGCCTTCTAAGCTATTGACAAAAAGAAATGTCTATCCTGAAGACTGGAACCATAGAAGGATCTCAAGGTCACGATAAGAGAAGCTGCATAATATGGAACTATGCCCAAAGAGCTATCAAACTGCTCATACTCCCCATTCCTATTAAAAACACTAGAAAGCATAGGAATGGAGTTTTCCTTAAAATGATCAGTAGCATCTATCTGATACCATCAGTATATTATGGAGATAAACTAGAAGCATTTCCAAAAAGTTCAGGGGTAAAACAAGAGTGCCCCCTATCGCCACTGCTATTCAAAGTGTGCATAGTCAGACTTCTGGCCAAGATGGTAGAGAGGACACACACATCTATTTAAGCTCCATCTTGCTCTCAGAATATTTTTTTTTCCATGATAAGGCCTCAGAATTAGTGCTTGACTGAAAAAAACACACAAATAATAACCAACAGAAGACATCCTCGAAATTTGCCAGAAAAGGTCTGTTTTTGCTCATGGGCAGGGATGGTTGGATTGGATGCAGATTGAAGGCAGGTAGTGAGAGTGCAGAGGGCAGCTCACATTGAGCAGAACTGAGAGGGGTGGGTGTGATCTCAGCTGTTTCTTCGGGGAGAACTTTACCACAGTGTGGCTGCTTTGCCCTGGCATCAAGCCAGTAGATCAGCAGAGAAGGTATAAACACAGGGCATAAAGACTATAACTTCAAAAAGCCAGGGTCTCTCGGGACCAGGCCACACCCACCCGGAGTGCAGCCATTCTATCCTGCTAGAGCCTCACTGCTGCCCCTGCAGTCTGTAGAAGAAGCTCAGTAATACCATCCAGGCCGCCCCCATCCCCTGAAAAAAAAAAAGCCAACTGTATTTTTTTTGTTAGTTTGTTTTCTTTGATTCTTCTTTGAAAAAATGAGCAAAAAATTAAAACGGGCTGTAACTATTGATAGTTTCTATATAGATAGAGAGCAGACTTTAAAGCCTGAGGAGACTAAAAACAAACTGTCTCCAGATGAATCCCCAAAGAGAGATATGATCTGGTCCTCAACACACAAGACTCTCATAGAAGAAATTAAAAAGACTCTTACAAGAGAGCTAGAAGAAAAATGGGAAAAGGAAAGGAAAGCTTGGCAAGAGCGTCTGGATAAGTCAACCCACTCATTTAAAGATAAAGTGGATAAAGATATCAAATCCTTGAAAAACAGAATTAGTGAATTGGAAAAAGAAAATAGCTCTTTAAAAAATAAAATTGGCAAAATGGGAAAAATTCCATAGAACAAAACAACTCACTTAAAAACTCAATTGGACAATTAGAAAAAGATATTAAAAAAAAGTGAGTGAAGAAAATAATTCATTAAAAATCAGAATTGAACAAATGGAATTGAATGACTCGAGAAGACACCAAGAATCAGTCAAGCAAAATAAAAAAAATGAAACAATGGGAAAAAATGTCAAATATCTTCTTGGGAAAACAACAGACCTGGAAAATAGATCTAGGAGAGGTAATCTGAGAATTATTGGACTTCCTGAAAAATATGATGAAAAAAATGCCTGGACACTAATTTCCAGGAAATTATCAAAGAGGTTTGCCCAGAGGTTATAGAAACAGAGAGTAAAATAAACATTGAAAGAATTCATCGATCTCCTACTGAAAGGGACCCTAAAATCAAAACTCCAAGCAATATTGTGGCTAAATTCCAGAACTATCAGACCAAGGGAAAAATACTACAAGCTGCTAGAAAAAATCAATTCAAATATAGAAGAGCTACAGAAAGGATTACTCAGAATCTAGCAGTGTCCATATTAAAGGATCGAAGGGCCTGGAATCTGATATTCCCAAAGCCCAAGGAACTTGGTATGCAGCCAAGAATAACTTACCCAGCCAAAATGAGCATTTTTTCCCCAAGGAATAAGATGGACATTCAGTGAAATAGGTGAATTTCATCTATTTCTGATGAAAAAATCAGAACTAAACAATCTTGGGAACTATATTTTTTTATAAAGATATATAAAGCACACATGTATAATTTGTTCTAGAAACTAAAGGTGGAAAGGAAATTGTTCCAGAAAAAGGGTAAAGTGGGGGTACTACATCTCACAAAGAGGCAAAAGAAACCTATTATATCTGAGAGAAAGAAGAGAGGGGGATGAACATAGTGTGTATCTTACTTTCATCAGAATTGGCTTAAAGAGAAAAATTTTAGACATATTCAATTTATGGTAAAACTTCTCCCACCTCAGTGAAAAGTGGGAGGGGACAAGTGAAAAGGGAAGGAGTAATCTAAGAGGAAGGGAATACAGAAATTGTGAGGAAAAGGGATAAGAAAGGGGGAGGAACTCCAAGGTGGAGAGGCTTAAGGCTAAAAAAGGAGGGATGTGAGAAGCAAGTGGTGCTCACAAGTTTAATACTAGGGAGAGGGGTAAGGGAGAAAAAAGAGAGACAAGCATAAACAGGGGTTAACAAGATGGCAAGTAATACAGAATTGGTAATTTTAACCATAAATGTGAATGGGGTAAACTCCTCCATAAAAAGGAAGCTGTTAGCAGACTAGATTAAAAGCCAGAATCCTACAATATATTGTTTACAGGAAACACACTTGAAGCAGGGAGATACATACAGAGTAAAGGTAAATCTACTATGCTTCAGGTGAAGTCTAAAAAGTGGGGGTAGCCATCCTGATCTCAGATCAAGCAAAAGCAAAAATTGATCTAATTAAAAGAGATAAGGAAGGGCACTATATCTTGCTAAAGGACAGCATAGATAATGAAGTCATATCAATATTAAACATATATGCACCAAGTGGTGTAGCATCTAAATTCTTCTTCTTCTTTTTTTTTTTTAGTAGCTTTTTATTTACAAGTTATATGTATGGGTAATTTTACAGCATTGACAATTGCCAAAACTTTTGTTCCAATTTTTCCCCTCCTTCCCTCTACCCCCTCCCCTAATTGGCAGGTAAAAGCATCTAATTTCTTAAAAGAGAAATTAAGAGAGCTGCAAGAAGAAATAGACAACAAAACTATAATAGTGGGAGATCTCAACCTTGCACTCTCAGAATTAGATAAACCAAACCACAAAATAAATTAAAAAAGAAGTCAAAGAGGTAAATAGAATACTAGAAAAGTTAGATATGATAGGTCTTTGGAGAAAACTAAATAGAGACAGAAAGTAATATACTTTCTTTTCAGCAGTTCATGGAACCTATACAAAAATTGACCCTATATTAGGACATAAAACCCTCAAATTCAAATGCAGTAAGGCAGAGATAATAAATGCATCCTTTTCAGATCCCAATGCAATGAAAATTACATTCAACAAAAAGCCAGGGGAAAATAGACCAAAAAATTACTAGAAACTAAATAATCTCATACTAAAGAATGATTGGGTGAAAGAGCAAATCATAGACATAATTAATAACTTCACCCAAGAAAATGACAGTAATGAGACATCATACCAAAATGTGTGGAATGCATCCAAAGCAGTAATAAGGGGAAATATTATATCTCTAGAAGCCTACTTGCATAAAATAGAGAAAGAGAAGGTCAATGAATTGGGCTTGCAACTAAAAATGCTAGGAAAGGAACAAATTAAAAATCCCAAGTCAAACACTAAACTTGAAAGTCTAAAAATAAAAGGAGAGATTAATAAAATTGAAAGTAAAAAAAAAACTATTGAATGAATTAATAAAACTAAGAGGTGGTTCTATGAAAAAACCAACAAAATAGATAAACCCTTAGTAAATCTGATTTAAAAAAGGAAAGAGGAAAATCAAATTGTTAGTCTTAAAAATGAAAAGGGACCATACACCAAGATAAGGTCAAAATGGGTTCATGACCTAGGCATAAAGAATGAGAATACAAATAAATTAGAGGAACACAGGATAGTTTACCTCTCAGACCTGTGGAAGAGGAAGGAATTTATGACCAAAGAAGAACTACAGATCATTATTGATCACAAAATAGAAAATTTTGATTATATCAAATTGAAATGTTTTTGTACAAACAAAACTAATGCAGACAAGATTAGAAGGAAAGCAATAAGCTGGGAAAACATTTTTGCAATCAAAGGTTCTGATAAAGGCTTCATTTCCAAAATATATAGAGAATTGACTCTAATTTATAAAAAAAAAAAAAATCAAGCCATTCTCCAATTGATAAATGGTCAAAGTATATGAACAGACAATTCTCAGACGAAGAAATTGAAACTATATCTAGCCATATGAAAAGATGCTCCAAGTCATTATTAATCAGAGAAATGCAAATTAAGACAACTCTGAGATACCACTACACACCTGTCAGACTGGCTAGAATGACAGGAAAAAATAATGCAGAATGTTGGAGGGGATATGGGTAAACAGGGACACTGATACATTGTTGGTGGAATTGTGAACACATCCAACTATTCTGGAGAGCGATTTGGAACTATGCTCAAAAAGTTATCAAACTGTGCATCCCCTTTGATCCAGCAGTGTTTCTACTGGGCTTATACCCCAAAGAGATACTAAAGAAGGGAAAGGGACCTGTATGTGCCAGAATGTTTGTGGCAGCCCTGTTTGTAGTGGCCAGAAACTGGAAACTGAGTAGATGCCCGTCAATTGGAGAATGGCTGAATACATCGTGGTATATGAATAATATGGAACATTATTGATCGGTAAGAAATGACCAACAGAATGATTTCAGAAAGGCCTGGAGAGACTTATACAAACTGATGACGAGTGAAATGAGCAGGATCAGGAGATCATTATATACTTCAACAACAATACTATACGATGATCAATTCTGATGGACGTGGCCACCTTCAGCAATAAGATGAACCAAATCAGTTCGAATGGAGCAGTAATGAACTGAACCAGCTACATCCAGCGAAAGAACTCTGGGAGATGACTAAGAACAATTACATCGAATTCCCAATCCCTCTATTTTTGCCCGCCTGCATTTTGGATTTCCTTCGCAGGCTAACTGTACAATATTTCGGAGTCTGATTCTTTTTGTACAGCAAAATAATGGTTTGGACATGTATACATATATTGTATTTAATTTATACTCTAATATATTTAACATGTATTGGCATCCTGTGATCTAGGGGAGGGGGTGGAAGGAAGGAGGGGAAAAATTGGAACAAAAAGTTTGGCAATTGTCAATGCTGTAAAATTACCCATGCATATAACTTGTAAATAAAAAGCTATTAAAATAAAAAAAAGAAAAGAAAAAAATGAAAAGGGAGAACTCACCACTAATGAAGAGGAAATTAGAGCAATAATTAGGAGTTATTTTGCCAACTTTATGCCAATAAATTCAATAACTTAAATGAAATGAAAGAATTTCAAAATTTCAAAAAATATTCAAAAATATAGCTTGCTCAGATTAACAGAGGAAGAAGTAAATTGGTTAAACAGTCCCATCTTAGAAAAAGAAATAGAACAAGCCATTAATCAACTACCTAAGAAAAAATCCCCAGGACCAGATGGATTTACATGTGAATTCTACCAAACATTTAAAGAACAATTAGCCCCAAATGCTTTGTAAACTATTTGAAAAAATAGGGATTGAAGGAGTCCTATTAAATTCCTTTTATGACACAGGCATGATACCTAAACCAGGTAGGTTGAAAACAAAGAAAGAAAATTATAGGCCAATCTCCCCTAATGAATATTGATGCTAAAATCTTAAATAAAATATTAGCAAAAAGATTACAGAAAATCATCCCCAGGATAATACACTATGACCAAATAGGATTTATACTAGGAATGCAGGATTAGTTCAATATTAGGAAAACTATTAGCATAATATCAATAACCAAATTAATAAAAACCATATGATCATCTCAATAGATGCAGAAAAAGTATTTGATAAAATCCAATATCCATTCCTAATAAAAACACTTGAGAGGATAGGAATAATGGACTTTTCCTTAAAATAGTCAGGAGCATCTATTTAAAACCGTCAGTAAGCATCATATGTAATGGGGATAAACTGGAACCATTCCCAGTAAGATCAGGGATGAAACAAGGTTGCCCACTATCACCATTATTATTCAATATTGTATTAGAAATGCTAGCCTCAGCAATAAGAGTTGAGAAAGAGATTAAAGGAATTAGAGTAAGTAATGAGGAAATCAAATTATCACTCTTTGCTGATGATATGATGGTATACTTAGAGAACCCCGGCGATTCTATTGAAAAGTTATTAGAAATAATCCACAACTTTAGCAAAGTTGCAGGAAAAAAAAGAAAGAAATGACCAGCAGGATGAATACAGAGAGGCCTGGAGAGACTTACATGAACTGATGCTAAGTGAAATGAGCAGAACCAGGAGATCATTATACACTTCGACAACGATACTGTTTGAGGATGTATTCTGCTGGAAGTGGATTTCTTTGACAAAGAGAAGATCTAACTCTGTTTCAATTGATCAAGGATGGACAGAAGCAGCTAAACCCAAAGAAAGAACACTGGGAAATGAATGTAAACTGTTTGCATTTTTGTTTTTCTTCCCGGGTTATCTATACCTTCTGAATCCAACTCTTCCTGTGCAATAAGAAAACTGTTCAGTTCTGCACATACATATTGTATCTAGGATATACTGTGACATTTAACATGTATAGGACTGCTTGCCATCTGGGGGAGGGGGTGGAGGGAGGGAGGGTTAAAGTCGGAACAGAAGTGAGTGCAAGGGATAATGCTGTAAAGAATTACCCAGGCATGGGTTCTGTCAAAAAAAAGTTATAATTTTTTTAAAAAAGTGCATAGTCTTTGATCTAGCAGTATCTCTACTGGGCTTGTACCCCAGAGATTATAAAGGAAGGAAAGGGACCCACATGTGCAAAAATGTTTGTGGCAGCCCTCTTTGTAGAGACAAGGAACGGGAAATTGAATCATCATCAGTTGGGGAATGGTTGAACAAGTTATGTTCTATGAATGTTATGAAATGTTATTGTTCTGTAAGAAGACGATGGGCAGGATTTCAGAGAGGGCTGGGGAGACTTGCAGGAACCGATGTTCAGTGAAGTGAGCAGAACAGGAGATCACTGTATACGGCAACAAGATTAGACGCTGATCAATTCTGATGGACGTGGCTCCCTTCCACAATGAGGTGATTCAGGCCAGTTCCAATGGTCTTATGATGGAGAGAGTCATCTGCACCCAGAGAGACTGTGGGGACTGAGTCTGAATCACGACATAGCATTCTCACTTTCTGTTGTTTTCTTCTTATTTTTTGTTTTCTTTCTTATTTTTTTTCCTTTTTGATCTAATTTTTCTTGTGCAACATGATGTATGGGAAAATTGCACATGTGTAACATACGTAGGATTACCTACTATCCAGGGGAGGGGAAAGGAAGGGAGAAAAAAAATTTTGGAGTGCAAGCTTTTGCAAGAATGGATGTTGAAAACTACCATCTATGCATGTGTTTCGAAAATAAAAAGCTTTACAAGTATCAAAAATGAGAGAAAGGAGCTGTAGACAGCATCTGAGGTGACCAACGCAGCAGAGATGGAATATTGGAGTCTCAGAAGCCAATGGGCACTTACGTGGAAAGGGAAGTGCTTATCAAGCACCTACTGTGTTCCGGGCACTGAGCACGTTCCTGATCTCATCTGGCCCTAGAGTGATCCATAACAATATCATGAGAGAACAAAGAGGAGGAACATGGAGAAACTTCAGGTTAGGAATCAGAAAGCCTCTGGGGCCCCCGGAGCGAGCAAGGGGTTTCCCAGAGCAGCAGGAAGACCAAGGATGAGGAAAGTATTCAATTCAACATTTATTAAGCACCAACTGTGTGCAGAACATGGTACTAGGTTCCGTGGGAGATACAAAATTTAGATAAGACACAATCTCTGCCCTCTCGGAGCTTACAGTCTAATAGGAATTGATGGAATAGAGAGGGACCAGCAAAGCCCACTCCCTTGAAAGGTTTGACCCGGAATGGAAGGGCAATGCTGAGACCAAGGGGCTTTTGCACTCCTGGGGCTTTCTGTCTGGGACAAGCAGGGTTAAGGAAGGTATAGGGCCCTGCCGAGATCCCAAGAGGAATTAAGAGGGGAAAGCTCATAGCTCTGTAAACCCTGGAGCCATCTATTGTGGCCAGAAGCTTCACCACCGCTACCCCCCGGGGCCTGGGTCCTTCTCACCTTTCCCCTCCCGCCCATCCACTGCGCTCAGCAGGGTGCCAGGCCCAGGGCCTGGGCTCTGCGGCAGGGCATGGGCAGCTCCCACTCGGGCGCTGCCCGTCTCCAATCTTCCCCGTGCCTCCTGCCCCTACCCGGCCCCCCAGGCAGCAGCTGCACAGTCTTAGTGGTCATGAGCCTCCTCGGAAGGAAGCGGCGGTTCTCAGGGCCAGACCTCGGCCCTCGGGTCAGGGCCGGCGGCGCCCGAGGAGGCGCGGATCCCGCTGCTGAGGAGGAGGGGCCGGGCCAGGAGCGGGAGGCCGCGGAGCGGCCCTGAAGTGGACGGGGACCGGGGCTCTCACGCCAATCTCGCTGCCTCGGTCCTAGGCTGGTGCAGGGTCCGCGGGTCAAGGCTGGCTTTCACAGCGGCCGCTCCGGGCAGGGCACGACCCCTGCAAGTGGTGTCTGGGGCTTAGACCCCTCAGTGGTAAGGCCGGGCCTGGGGAGGACGCGCCTCCCCCCAAAGTCTCTATTCAATGGGGAACAGCAAGGCCGAGTCGCACGTTCCCCTCCCTGACATATCCCTCTAACGGGAATGAAGTCAAATAGTCATCACAGGGTTGGTGCAAGTTGGGGGAGTGGGGGGTCAGGGGTCAGGGGTCGGGGGAGAGTAGCATGGCTGGGGAGGAATGCTGTGGGGACCCGCGGGGGAGGGCGGTCTTATTGCTTTCACCGCAGTCTGGCTCCCAGACGGGCTAAAGCCGAGGTACAGAGAGAAGAGGCAGGGGAATGCTCCCCCGCGGCCATCCCTGCAGCTCAAACTCCGGGAGGCCCAGGCTCCTCCTGCCTCCCTGCACCGGGGGCAGCTTCCCTGGCTGGGCTGGTGGCCGCCATCCTTGCCAAGCCCCCGGGACCCTCTGCGGTGCCGTCCCCTTGCTGGCTTCCTATCTCACCCGGGAGGCGCCCGTGGGGGCGGGAAAGGTGGAAAGTCGCCTCCTCCAGGCAGCCTCCCTGCCAGGGCCCTCCGTGGCCCCCTCTCCGTGGGCCCGGCCCTAAATCACCCCGAAGGACAGTCAGGAATGGAGGGGAGGGAGTCGGGAGCCTCGGCTCCCGGGGGGCTGAGGGGCGTGACTAGAAAAAGGCTCATCCTACGCCTTCTCGGGCAGACGTAAGGCACAGTGTGGTGGTCGTCAGGTCAGGGAGGGGCCGGGCGGGGAGAGCATCCCTGCGGGAGCGGCCAAGGGGGGGCGTCGCTCTCGGCTGCTGTGCCCCCACGGGGGGAGGCCGGGCCCCCCTGCAGACTCTCCAAGTGCAAACTCGGGGCAGGCCGGGGGCTCCGGGCTCACGGGGGGCCGCCCTCCCAGCTTTTCACCACCCCAGGAAGTGGTCATGAGGTTGCTTGTTTCCCGAGGGGCAGAGAATCCCCCTCAGCAACCCTGAGCCCTGAGGTAAAGGGCCAAGCGCCCATGACAGAAGCCTGTCGCTGCCGGGGACTTCTCAGAGGACCGAGGAGCCCCTTCCGGGAGCCCTGCCCACGACCCCCGCTCTGGGCCGGGGACGCCCGCGGAGGGGCCGACGCTGTGACTCCCGGACCCCGGCCGGCTCACGCTCGGAAAGACCCAGAGCCCCATCCGGGATGGGCCCGGGAAGGCACATTCAGCTCGGTGGCTGGAACCGCCAGGCAGCCCCCCACCTCCCAGCGGGGGCCGGGCCGCCCCAAGCGGGGCTAGGCGGACACGTTGACGTCCCTGAGAGAGATGGCACCATTTGTGGCTTCGGGGGGCTTGTCCTCCAGCAGCAGCGCCGGCGTGTCCGTGGCAATGGCCAGAGGGGGGGTGTCCGTGGGGGCGGGGGAGGCCAGGCCCTGGGCCAGAATCTGCTGGATGGTTTTACGAAGGTTGGGGTGCAGCCGGCCCTGGGTCTGGTAGAAAACCTCCAAGGCGAAGGACTTGAGGGCCCCCGTGCAGAGATCCTCGTAGAGCGGGATGGTGTACATGCGGGACATCTGCAAGGCAACAGGCTCGGCTGGGGCCGGGGGGAGGCCGCGGAGGGGGCTGCAGCCGGGGACGCTCCGGCCCCCCCCGGGAGCCCCCACAAGGACCAGGCGGCCCGAGCCCCGGGAGGCGTCCCCAGGACGGGAGGCCCCCTCCCCCGGCCCAGCCCCTGCACTAGCGGCCCAGCCCTCCCGGCTCCCTGAGTCTCCGCAGCCAGTCCCCGCTCCCCCCTCAGGCTCCTCCCCCGCCCTCTGCCCGAGGCCTTCGGGGACCTGGCTCTCCAGGAAGCGCCGGACTTTGTAGAGGTCGGGGTAGTAGTCGTTGCGGACGACGATCTGGAGCCAGCGGATGCGGATCTCGGCGTTCATGGAGTCCAGCAGTGACGAGTAACACTTGGAGAGCCTCATCACCACCTCTGAGGGGCCGCACAGACAGGGCTCAGGGCGACATCCCCCAGGGGCTCGGCCCGGGACAGGCCGGACACAGCCACCAACCGCCTCGGGCCGACAGGGGCCCGGGGCCACGCTCGGCCAGTGCCGCGATCTGTGCCCCCGGAGCGTGGAGACCTCAGCCACCCCCAGGGTGTGTCCCAGGAGCACCAATTGGGGCCCACTCTGGGGCCGTGGAAACCCCCACCCGGCATTGCCCGTGGGACGCGCCCCCCGCCCCGGAGCTGTGAGGACCCTCAGCACTGGCCACCTCGGCCACCCCCGGCTGCCTCCGTCGCACTCCCTGGGGGACCCCCGGCGCAGACTCACCCTGGGGCAGCGGGGACCCGTCCAGGAGGCGGTCCAGGAAGAGAACCGTCTGGAACGTTTTCCACTTGGTGATGTCGATGCTGCTGGCCGAAGCGGCCGCCTGGTCCAGGGGCTCCGCCGTCCACAGGTGGAAGAGGGTCTCCACGGGCCTGGTCAGGCTGGAGCCCTGGGAGAGGTCTGGCTCGGCGAGCGGGGGCCCCGTGGCATTGAGCCAGCGCTCAAACTCCAGCCCTGCAAGGGGGGGCAGTGAGGAGGCAGGAGCCGGGCAGGGGGCTTGGGCAGGGGCAGGGGCCGAGCAGGGGCCTGGGGCTTGCGGCGCACTCCCGGTGACCCATCTGGAAGCCCCGAGACGCCCTGGGCCCGGCCCCCGCTCTCCGCCCAGCAGCAGGAAGCTCCCCCCACCCTCCGTCGGCCCCAGGGACCAGGCGCTTCTGGGAAGGACGGAGCGGGGCTGGCCCCACCTGCTTTGCTGTCCACGCTCTGTTCCTTCAGCTCGGGAAAGAAATTCAGGAAGGAATCCAGGAGATCTTGGGCCACGACGCTGCTGAACTTGTACTTCTCCACGTAGGCCTGAGAGAGAGGGGGGAGGGCAGTGAAGAGGATCCCCGGGTCTCAGTGGGGCAGTGAAGGGGGGGCTCCCTGAGCACAGAAGGAAGGCCTCGGGCAGCCACGGGGGGCGCTTGGGGAGGCAGGACACGGGCGGACCCTGAGCTTGGGGGCTGGTGGAAGAAATGCAGAGAGCAGGAAGGGCCGGCCTGAGGCCGCAGTGACCCCCCTTCTCCCCCCAGTGGCGGCTCCCTGGGGGGGGAGGGGGGGCGGCTAGGCCCAGCGCCCCCCCCCCCAGCTGTTGGCTCCAAGGGCACCTGGGGAGGAGGGACCCCATGGGGGAGCACTGTGCTAATACAGCTCCTCTCTGTCGGGCCTTGGATCCCAGCTTGGAGCCGATGGAGCCCTCGGGGTCTCCTGGACAGGCCCAAGGACCCTCATGCAAGAGGCTGACACGGGGATCCCTCCGAGCCGCAGCACTGACTCGGGTTTCACAGAGAAGGAAACTGAGGCTCCAAGAGAGGGGCCGGGACTCCTCCCCCGGTCCTCCCCAGCCCGCTGCCCACAGGGTGGTCCCCCAGGCCGGGGGCAGGGAGGGAGCACTAACTCGGAGGAAGGAGTCGAAGTTCTGGGGGTCCCCGCAGAGCTGCGACAGGTAGTAGACGAAGCAGTAACCCTTCTCGTAGGTGAACAGGTTCATGAGGTTGCTGGGGTTCACCCCTGCAAAGAGAAGGAGCCCCTGAGGACGGCCTCGCCCCCGCCCTCGCCGGGGGGAGATGGGGGGAGGGGGGGAGATGGGGGGAGGGGGGCACCAGGGACAGAGGGAGACGGGAGGGGGGCACCGGGAATGGGGGGAGGGGGGCGCCGGTGCGGAAGGCGGGCGCTACCTGGCTCCAGTTTGACCTGCAGCTTGCTGACAGGGTTGTCCTCCCCGAGGAGCTTCATCTGTCGGTGGAGGGCATCGAGGCGGAACGCGGTCTCCAGGCACGTGAAGGCGGCGCCTAGGGCAGGGAGGGGCGGATGGTGGGCGAGACCCCGGCGGGGGGCAGGGCAGCAGAGGCCGGGGAGCCTCGGGCACCGGGGCCTGGGTCCCCCCACCCTCGGCCGGCCCTCGCCCCACGGCCGCCGTGCCCAGGAGCAGCGGAGACGGAGAGAAAAGCGAACCTGCCCCCGAAGCTGCCGCGCTTTCAGAAGGGGGCGGGGACGCGGCCCAGAAGGGCAAACGCAAAGGAGGCGCCTCCCGGGAGGAACCGAGACAAACGTCCGGGGGACGACGCTTGCACTGAGGGTCCGAGAGAACGGCCCGTGCAGAGGGGGGGGCACCGGACGTCCCGGGGGCACGGCCGGGAACGCGGGGCACAAGCCCTCCCACAGAACCTCAGGGGCTTCCGCGCCAGAAGGCGGCCCTCGGGCCGCCCTTGGACACCCAGGACAAGGCCGGGCGGGAGACGGCAAGAGACCCCCCCCCCAGGCCAGCGCGGAGCCGCGGAAAACTGATCTCCCGGGGGGGGGGGGGGGGGAGGACTGGGAGCTCCAAATTTAAAAAGAACGTTAAAAATGAACGGACGATAAATTAGAAAGTTTCGCCAGCCCAGAGCCCACAGACCGGCCACTGGCAGGAGGCCTGCTCCCACCTGCCCCCTCCCTCCTAGCCCGCGAGCAGCAGTGGGGGGGAGGGGAGGGCCGACGTGCCCGGGCGGGGGAGGAGGCGTGCTCGGGCCCTGTGCCCCCCTCCCCCCCACGGGTCCCAGCCCGCGAGCAGCAGTGGGGGGGGGGGAGGGGAGGGCCGACGTGCCCGGGCGGGGGAGGAGGCGTGCTCGGGCCCCGCCCCCCGTACCGTAGGTCTCCGTGGTGATCCGCCGCTGCGCGTACGTGGCCAGCCCCTCGCTCAGCCACATCTCCTCCCACGTGGCGTTGGTGACCGCGTTGCCGAACCAGCTGTGCGCCACCTCGTGGATGATGTCGATGATGAGGAACTCGTCGCTCTCCAGGATGGAGGAGATGATGAAGGTCAGGCAGGGATTCTCCATGGCCACGATCGGGAAGGACGGGGGGAGGAAGACGATGTCATACCTGCAGGGAGGGGCCGGGGTCACCGGGGGCCGAAGCCGCCTGGGCGGGAAGCTCCCCCACAAGGCGGAAGCTGGGAGCGCAGGCGTCGGGGAGACCCAGGATCCGCTCTCGGACGCAGACGACCCCCGGCCAAGCCGCTCCCCCCACCTCTCCTTCTCCGGAGTTTCCTGCGGCAGTGACGGCCCCGGCGGCCCCTGCCCTCCTAAAGCGCCACGAGGACTTCTGCCTCAGTTTCCTCAGCTGTAAAATGGGGCCAATAGTAGCATTTCCCTCCCAGGACTGTGAGGATCCGCCGGGCGCACACTAAAGCACTCAGCGCAGCGCCCGGCACACAGCAGGTTAGCCGCTATTCTGCTACAAGCTCCGGGCACTGGGCTGAACCTCTCAAAGGCCTTCGGGGACTCCCCCCCAGGGCTACGCACACAGCAGGTGCCTAATAAATGTTTGGCTGACTTGGAATTTGTCACCGAGCTGATCCCCGAGAGGAGACTGAGAAGGCACTTCCCTCCCTTGGAGGAGACGGGATTGTGGGTGAGGAGGCGGCAAGTCTGGGCCCGCTGAGTTTTGCTGTTTTTCTTTTTTTCAGGTTTGGTTTGTACGAGATAATTCTCGGGAGGGCGAGGGCAGAGGGGCAGGGTGGGAAGGGAGCTGAGATAACACGGATCGATTGCGATGGAGCCGGTTAAAGAGAGAACCCTTTTTCCTGAGATTTGTGCAGCGCGCCCATCCTCGGGTGCCTGATGGCGGTGCCCTCCCCTCTCCTCAGAGGCGCCCGCAGCCCCCTGCACTCACCTGCCCCACAGGTAGGGCCCGTAGAGCTTCTCGGCTATGCTCAGCCACTGCTCCACCAGCCCCGACAGTTTGCTCGTGGCCGTCGACAAGAGACACGGTTCGGCCCACACTCGGCTCCTGCCGGAAGCAGCAGCGAGATTCGAGGTCACGGACCCGGATCCCCCGCCTCCCCCAAGGAGCCAAGAGCCCCCCCAAGAGCCTCCGAGTTTGACTCTCGCCCCCAGCGGGCTCCGGGCCAGGGCGTGGTACCCGGACCTCTCGGAGCCCCCATTTCCTCACGGGAAAGTGAAGGTAGAAATGCCTGTAGAAGCCTGGCCCCAAATACATGAAGATACCTCCCCCGGGTGGGAGACGCTGCACACAATGGCAGGGGGGGGGCTACGGGTGGGAGACGCTGCAGCAGCAGATTTTTTCCCCCAATGTGACCATTGGTTTCACTAAGCTGCTTTTTTTTTTGGGGGGGGGGGGTCCTGGGAGAGGAAGAGGAGGAGCAGGCAGTGATGGGGGTGAGCAAAAGCAAAGATGAAGATGAATGTTCAGAGAGCCCGGCCAGTCATCGGCTCTGGGGGCGGGCGCCTGGCCTCCCTCCTGACCCTTAAGGTGGGAGGGGCTGCCCTTGGCAGGTCACTGCCCAGCTGAGGCCCCTCCGCGGAGCTGCGGGCACGTTGACCTCCTCGGCCAAACTCGAACCTGGCTTTCCTGTCTCCCGGGTTCTGTCTCTCCGAGCCCCCTCTCTGGCCCCCTCGGGGCACCAGGCCAGCCGTTCCCCAGGGAGCTGCCAGAGAGGCCCTCTGGGCATCCGACCAGCCGGGAACCGGGTCCCTTGGTTACTGGGGAAAGGAGGTGCCCGCCACGGGGTGCCCAGCGGATGCCCTCGCTGCCCCTCTGGCAATAATGGGCATGAGGTCGTTAGAGGGAGTCCCTGGCAGTGCAGGCAGATCTTTAAAGGGACAACAGGGGAAATGGAGACTGACATGGGGAGGAAGCCCAGAGGTTGAGGGTCCAGGAGAACATGGGAGACCCCATGAGACCGCTCCCCAGCCCGGCCTCTCCCCCCCCTTTGACCTGACTCGATGCCCCCATTTGTGAGGGAGAGGAAGGGGACAACGCTGCCCCTCCAGGTCACCCAGGACGCCCGCTGCCCGTGCCCTGAGGTCATGGAGAGAAGCTCTAACAGTCAGAGACGCGCCTCCTTCCTGGTGTTCCTTGGGGCTGCTCTCCCAGGGAGACTGACCCCTCCCCAGGGCCCCCAGCCCCTCCCTCCAGCCCTGGGAGAGCAGGAAAGGCTGGACATCGACCGGCTCGTGGGACCATGAGCCTCGGGAGCTGGGGGACCTCAGATCCAGGGGAGGGACCCTGAGCAAGACATTCCCTGCCCCCTCCACCCCCTGCCTCAGTTTACTCCTCTATGAGGGGATTGAACGAACGACCTCCCGGCTCCCCCCCAGTCTGGCAGAGTCTCTCACCTGGGCCCGATGTCGGCTGGCACGAGCTCTCCTGCCACCAGAGCCACCAGGTAGGCGGGCACCGGGTACTCCATGTGAAACTGGTACACGCCCTCCTTCTCCAGGTAGGCACTTTGGGTGGCGCTCATCAGCACCTGGACCCCGGCGGGAGCCTGGAAGACACCACCCAAAGCTAAAGCCGGTGCCCACTCAGGGCCAGCCCAGAGCATCACAGCAGCAGTGGTCAGTGGGCATCCAATACGTCCCCTTGGCAGGGACCCCCAGGGTCTGTCCCACGCCCCCGGCTGGCCTCCGCCCCCAAGAAGGCACATGAAGGGAGGGCTGAAAGGGGGGGGACTGAGGGGCAGATGTGCCTCCTCCCCCACTCCGTGCCTTTGGCTCAGACCTCCCAAGGCTGGGGATGGGGGGAGCTGCCAGGAGGAGCTGGGGTGCACCTGTGTGGGAGGAGAGGGGGCTTTGAGTCACAAGACTTGGGGAACTTATGGCTTTAGGGGGTTCATGAGAAACTTCTGGCTCTGGGGCCCTTGGGAAGCAAAAGGTGTCAGGTCCAGGATCAGGGGGCAGAGAGCAGAGAAGTGGCCCTTCTGGGTGCCCACCCTGGTGCCCACCTGGCACTGGGCACAGAGAAGAACCTGAGGCAGGCTCCCCAGGAGGGAGGGAATGTCTGTTACAGCGGCCCCCAAATGTGCCAAGGGCTCCCTCTCATGCCCCCGTCTCGTCCTGCCCGCCTTTCAGGTCTCCCTTCCTAAGTTGGCCTGGCTGCTGCTCCCCGTCCCTGACGCCGCCTCCAGTCCCTGGGACTTTGCCCAGACGGGGCCCTTTCTGGAAGGCCCTCCCTGCCCTGTCAGTCCTGTGCGGCTAGCGCCCCCCTGCAGGAGACCATCTGGGTTGGCCCCCAGCCTGGGTGCGCTGGGCTGGTTCTCGCCTCCGGGGCCCGGGTGCTCTGGGGGCCCGCCCTCGGGGACAGGGGGCTGGTTCTTGCCCTCTGGGGGGCCCGGGTGCACTGGGGGCCCGCCCTTAGGGACAGGGGGCTGGTTCTCGGCCTCCGGGGGGCCCGGGTGTGCTGGGGGCCCGTCCTCGGGGACAGGGGGCTGGTTCTCGCCCGCTGGGGGCCCGCCCTCGGGGACAGGGGGCTGTGACCCGGCCAGCAGCCTCCCCCTCCACCCCCCGGACTCACCTTGACGGTGGCGGAGTAAGTGCACTTCACCGCGGGCGTGTCGAAGCAGGGGAAGAAGGAGCGGTTGCACACGGAGTGACCCTGGGTGAAGACGAAGGGCTTGGAGTTGGAGTAGGTCAGCTCGGGGTCCAGCCACCAGATCTGGGAACGACAGGAGGGGGGAAGGGCCCGGTCAGGGGCGGCATCACCCGCCAGGGCCTGGCCAGGAACCGGCCGCTCAGGGGCCCAGGAGCAGAGCCCGGGTCCAGCCCCTCCTCTGGGACCTCGGCCAAGGGCGCGACCTCGGTCCCCCTCTATAAGTGAGGGGCTGCGCCAGGGGGCCGGAGCCCCCCCACTCCGCGGAGCCTGCGCTGAGACACGATTTGCCATCTGACATGTGACGTCGGAGCCTCAGTTTCTTAATCTTGGGGAAAAGACTAAAAGCGTCTGAGGCTCCTCCCGCTCTACGTCGGTCCCAAGGACCCAGGGCAGCCGCACGGACGCCAACCTGAACAGCCACGAGGCGAGGCCGGGATTCCCGAGCGTGGGTCTGCCCCGCCCCGGGGACCCCCCCCAGGCCCCTGAGGGCCACGAACTCCCCAAAACCTTTTCTTAGATCGGCTTCTTTCCCGTCAGTAACTACTTATGGAGGAGCTGCTAAAACCCACGAACCGGCTCCACGTCAATCAAGGGCCGCCCGTTATGCTCCGGGCACTTTGCCGGGCAGGGAGGAGACAGAAGAGGGCAGAAGACAGCCCCGACCTCCAGGAGCTCACGGCCTGGCGGGGAAGGGGGGGGGGAGCAGAGAAGCCCACACAGAACAACCGACGCAAGATCCACACGGTGTGAGAGAGAAGGCCCCGGAATCAAGGGGGTCACGTCCTGGCTGTGCGACCCTGGGCAAGTCACTTAGCCCCTACTGCCCCAGCCAAAAAAAGGAAGGAGGGAGAGGGGGGAAGAGAAATAAAGGAATGGATTGTATTTGGGACTTAATGTCAAGGGGGCGTCCCAGGCCAGGGGGACGGCCCCGAGCTGAGGGGGAGCCGGTGGGCCAGGGCTCCGAGAGAACGTGAGGGGAGAGAAGAGTGAGAAGGTGGAAAGCTGGCAGGGGACGGCTTATGGAGGGCCTTGAACGCTAAGCAGAGAATTTCATCCGGGATCCTGGGTCAGGCAGCCCTGGAGTGTCCTAGGTGACTTGGTCAGACTTGAGCTTCAGGAAATTCCCTTTAGTGGCTGAGGGGAGGATGGACTGGAGCGGGGAGAGACTGGGAGTAGGTGGGACCCTCCTCCCCCCACCCCACCCCCAGCAGCAGGAATGGTCCAGGTGTGAGATGGTGAGGGTCTGCACAAAGGGGCGGTCATGTGAGAGGGGGCCCTCGAGAGAGGGAGCTGAGGGGAAGTGGACGGAGGCTGTCTCAGGGAGACCTTGGGGCCCTGTGGGATACAGGAAGGGGGACGGATGAGATGTCCAGGAGGAGGCTCGGGTGGGGAGCGGGGGGAGAGAGAGAGAGACAGAGACAAAGAGAGAGAGAGACAGAGACAGAGACAGAGAGAGACAAAGAGAGACAGTCAGAGTGTATGTGTATGTGGGGGGGAGTGCGTGTTCTACCCAATACCATGTGCCAGGAGGAGCCTCTTCCCCAAGGCCAGATGGCCTTGGCCACACTTGGCCCGGAATGGCCACCTTAGACTTCTGATGGCAAAGGTCAGTCTTTGGAGGCCAGGGAGAGCTTCAGCCGCTGGGGGAGGGGGCGGGGGTCCCCACAGACTCGGTGGCTGACCAGATTTGAAAACTATCCGTCCCTCAAGTTCTCAAGTATTTCAAAACAAAACAAAGGACTTTCCCTAATTAAGGCCAAAGTGGCCACGATCCAGTTAAGGTCAATTCAACAAGAACCGCTGCTGGAATAAGGAAACTGTCCCTCCGTCCATGGGGCGTCCAGGCCGGAACACAAGGAGGCGCAGTGACATACAAACAAAAAGTGCTCACGGGGAAAGTGCTGGTCAACATCAGGTGGGGAGGGGGGAGATGGTGAGGGGGGCAGGGGCAGCCCGGCCCGGTGTCCCGGAGGCAGAAGAGTAGAGAGTGCGCCCCCTCCCCGGCCCATCAGCCTCGCAGCAAGAGAGCGACAAAGGAAGGCGGCTGTGGGGCCGCTCAGCGGAACGGACCCTCGATTTCCAGGGCTGGGCTTCCCACAGCAATGGTATAATGTGGAGTCCCTTGGATGTGGAATCAAGAAGACCTGAATTCAAATCCTGCCTTTGACGCTTCCTCCCTGTGTGGCTAGGAGTGGGTGGGTCACTTCTGCCTCTCTGAACCTCCATTTCCCCATCAACAGAAAGGGTAAGAAAATGCCCAAAGTGCCAACTTGTCTGAGACAACGATCCACCTAAAAAGCTTGGAAAGCCCTACACAAATCTCCATTCTCACTAGGACTCACATCTTGTTTTGGAGTCAAAGGAAGGCCCCGAGTTCAAATCTCCCCTCAGACACCCCCTCCCCATCTTCCCCGGCACTCACTGCTAAAGCTGGAGTTCTGAGCTCTAGCACTAACCCAGAGGAGCCTCCGGCGAAGGGAAGAAACGGGGATCGTTCAGAGCCCCGCACTCGCAGCTCCCGGCCCCGTAGCCCACCGTCGGTTGGCTGACTCAGAGCTTTGGAAGCGATGCTCAGGCCCCTCAATGTGCCCTGTGGGACCACAGGCCCGGGGGTGGCCGGGAATCAGAAGCCACTGAACTCATCGGGGCCCCTCCGAGGCTCAGCGGGCCGGGGCGGGAAGAACCGACTTCACATCCGCCCTCGGACACTGAGACCAGGGTTAAATCCTCACTCCCCACTTTCTACCTGTGTGACTGGACACGTCATCCCCTCCGCCGTGGGCTCTCTCTCTGTAAAATCACTATGGGGAAGGGAAGTGCAAACGTAAAACTCCCGGGCGCAGACTCACAGAGGGGACGCCCCAAGTGCCGGCGGGCCGGGGAACCAGAGGCACCGACGGGACGCGGGCCGGGGCGGGGCGACTCGAGTGCTCCCCCTTTGAGCTGTGGAGAGGTAGATTTCTCTTCCCTCTGACGATCCTGGAAATAACCAGGATGCTCAAGGCCAGGAGTCCGCGCGCTGCTGCTTGGCCAGAACCAGATTAAAATGTAATTAAGGACATTTAACCGCAATAAAACAATGCACGACATAGACGATGGGCATTTGTGGTTTTCTAGTCTCCAGTTTGTCAGGGTCACTGACTTAAGCACCAGTTGGGTGGGGCCAGACCCCACCGGTGTTTGCCGTGTTCTCCTGAGACCGAAGAGGAAGAAGAGGGGGGAAACCGAGTCAGAGACCTGGCCCAGGGTCACCGGTAATGTCAGCGGGAGATGAGCTCCGGCCGTGGTCCTGGGCAAGGTCACCCTAACTTTGAACCACTGGGTGCTGGAGCTGGAGAAAAGTCTTCCCAGGATCTGATGGGGGAAACACCAGCCCCGGCTCGGCCTGGTTTCCTAAGGGAAAATGGCACATTGGGGGGACCATCAGCCCCGAGGCTTTACCCAGCGTCCGCAGCCCTCGGCCAAGCCGGCAGAGACGCTCTGGGAGCCAAGGCTCTCAGGGAGCGGGGTTTCCCCAATCTATTTCTGTCATTCTCAGGTTCCCTAAAGATTCCCAGGAGGCCAAGGGGACAGTTGGCTCCACGCGGGCGGAGATGGGAGGGGCAGTCTCACCTCCCTGGAACCACGGGACAGCCCCCTCCCCCCCCCCAGCCAATAAAGCCGAGCCTTCCAGCACTGGCCCGCAGCCCCAGGCCCAGGAGTAACCCTCCTTGAGAGCTGAGGTATTTCTGTCAATAGACCGCGCGCTCCCTCAGGGCTGAGTCTGTTTCTCTCCTTTCCTTGTTTAACACCACCCGACTCCCAGACACTCAGGGGGAGGCTGGACGGCTCAGCGGGCAGAGCACTGGCTCGGAAGGCGGGAGGAGCCGAGTTCAAATTAAGCCTCGGACACATTTACTAACTGTGTGACCCTGGGCGAGTCTCACAACCTCGTGATCAATGCAACAATAACTCACAATATAGACAACGACAAGAAGGATGTGGATGGAAAGAACCCCCCCCCCCATGAACCCCGTGCAGTTATAACCACCCCCAGAAGAAGCGAGAGCCCCCTGGGCAGAGGGGGCGCCGCAGGAAAGAGCAAGGCCCTGGGTCCCACTCACCGAGGGACTGACTCATTTGGCTCCAGGGCTTTTCATCTCGGCTTCCCTTTCTTTGTAATGTTGCCCGAGCAGGGAGATATTTGGAGACAACAAAAGATTTCAATTAAAACGTTTTTCAGCCTTCGCTGAAACTGGACGGAGAGCGGGGCTCCGGACGCCCCCCAGCGGCCGGGGTCTCAGGCTGAGTCAGACACAGAGACCGGGAGAGGGAGGGGAAAGAGGGGGTCGGGAGAGGGATGGGGAGAGAGGGGGAGAGAAGGGGCCGGGAGAGGGAGGGGGAGAGAGGGGGCCGGACAAAAAGCAGAAAAGCCGGGGAGAACGAGCTGTTCTGGGCAGGGGGACGTCGGATGCCCTGGATGGATTCCGCGCCCTCCAGGAGCTCCCCAGGGCCTAGCCAGGCCCCGCCCTCCTCGGGAGAGCGGCAGCTACTTCCGGGAGCAGAGGGAAGCCTAGAGGAGGCTGGGGGCACCCGGGGGACGTCTGGGGCCCTGTTGCCAGGAGGGAAACCAGCAGAAGAGCCGTTGCTGAGGACTGAAGCCCGGGGTTTCAGCCTGAGAAGCCAGAGAAACCCTGGGGGGAGGAGGGGACCAGGGAAAGGCTCTGGGGCTAAGAAAGTATGGGATGGAGGACTCAGGGAAGAGAGGACCGGCTCCCACGGCCCGAGGTCAGAGGTCCCGGCTCGAGCACCAGCCGCACCAGCCGCTCACTGGTACCTGGAGGAGCTGATGTAAATAAGCTCCTGGGCTTGGCCCTGCCGGATCTGGCCCCCACCCACTGGGGCTTTGCCTGCGACTGAAATGTCCTGCTCCTTCACTTCTCCCAGAATCCCTCGCTCCCTTGATGACAGCTCAGCTGTCCTGTTTCCCACTCCCCTCCCTGGCTATCACAGCTTCCTCCCCAAGTTCAGATCAAGCCAACGAGCATTTATCAAGTACCTGTTGTGTCCCAGGCACCGAGCTACCCGACAGACAAAAACCACAGTCCCTGCCGCCCAGGAGCTCCTGCCAGGTGGGTTTGCGCTAAAGCCCCGATCTCTGGGTTTGTCCAACTGCCTTTTTTTTTTTTATTTTTAAGATATTTAAAATACTTATACTTTTATTTTCTTCTAAATGAAAAGAAATGGGAGCGAGGGGAACAACATCCCCCACTGAATTATGGGACGGGGCTGCGTGACTTTGAAGCTGCAGATCCCAAACAGCTGGGTTCCCAAGTCCAAAATAGGAATCATGTTTTACTCATGTCACATGTGCTCTCAGGCCCTATCGTCTCCCTCAGTGCCTGCTCCCAGTAAGTGGGGGAGTGAGAAGCAATTATTAAGCGCCTACTATGTGCCACAGGAAACCTCCCCCAAGCCCTCTGACTGCAGCACCTTCGCTCTCTCAATCCCACACGTGGCCGCTCGGGATGTCTCTGTTAGCTCCTTCTCTCCCCATTAGACTGTGGAATCTCCTTGCGCCGGCGCACAGTAGGCACTTAATCAGTGTGGATGGATGGATCGGTTGATCGGTAGGCAAAATATGATCTCACCTGAGCTTTCCAACACCCCGGACAGGTAAGTACTATTTTTATTACAGCCACCTGACGGATGAGGAAACAGAAGCGGATTAAGTGACTTACCCCCAGTCCCGCCAATGTCTGACGCCAAATCTAAATTCAAGCTTCTCTGTGGCACTACCCACTGAGCTTCCTGGCTACCCCGGACAAGTGCCTATAAAACTCTGGCTCCGACTTCCTCCCCTCGCGGGCCTGGCTCCTTGGCACAGCACCGTGCCCGAGCTGGATTACGCTCACACTCACCCAGCAGAGAGAGCCAGCTCCAAGCCAGGAAGGCCCGCCTTCCATTCCTGCCCCTGGACTTGCTGGCAGGGAGATCCTGGGTGAGTCACGGCCCCTGAGTGCTGGGAATGACTAAGGTAGAAGCCATGAGGGGCTGCCCTGCCCTGGAGGAGGAAGTTTCCACCCTGGGAACTCCCTGGGTGAGGAGAGCACAGCCCCGGGGCTGTCTCTGGGATGTCCATCCCCACCCTCCTCTTTCCATCTTGGGCCCTCCTGCCCAAGGGGCACAAGACACATTAGGAGAGGGCCCCCCTTGATCCTTACTTAGCTCCCTCCAAGCCGGCCACACGACGCAGCCAAATACACACACAAGCAGAGGGTGTGCGGGCCGCCCGGGCCGGGGCTCTCCTCCGGACCCTTGCTTTCCACACGTCCCAGGGGCCATCGCTGGCGCTAGGACACAAGCGCACTCGGGAGGCTGCTGACCTCATTCTGCCATTGGGCATTTTCCCAAACAGAAGTGACAAGGGAGGCCCGGAGGCCCACAAAACGCAGTCCAGACCGACCCTACGGAACCAGTCTTTCTCAAATGGAGACCGCGGGGGTCAGTGGAATGGGGCTGTTTCTGCAGGCCCAGGGTCTGGGTTCAAATTCCATTGGCGCCATTATAAACAAGACCCTGCTCGCCTTTGTGCCTCAGCTTCCTCCTCTGGAACATGAGGAATTGGACAGGCCAGATGAACCCAATGTCCTTTCCGACTCTAAATCCATAATAATCCTCCGATTATCCTCCCCTCAGTCCACCTCTCAAACCAACTTAGTTTGTCCTTCACCTCGGCCGACCTCCCTTCCTGGCTCAAGTCGGCCCTTCTGTCCTCTATGACTATGAATATGAAACACTTAAAATACAAAGAAACAAGCTTCTGGCCAGGGGTGGACGGGACCTCTTGAGGGCCAGAAAGGAAAGTGCTGTCTGCCAGCTCGGAAATCTAACCAGAGGATCGCAGATTTGGAGCTGGAAGGATCTTAAGAGTTTGTCTATAGTCAATTTCCTTTGATTCCGAGTTCAAATCTAACCCCGGATACTAACTAGCCGTGTGACTCGGGCAAGTCACCTAACACCATTTGCCTCAGTTTCCTCATCTGTAAAATGAGCTGGAGAAGGAAATGGCCAAGCCCTCCAGAACCGCTGTCAAGAAAACCCCACACGAGGTCATGGAGAACTGGGCCCACCTGACAAGAAAAGGAAGCGGGCAAGTGATTTGCCTAAAGTTACATAAGTAGCTTTAGAGCAAAGAGCCCCCTGAGATCACCTAAGGCCACATTTTTCTTTACGGATGAAGGAAGTGAGACTTGGAGGAGGAGGAGGAGGGGCTGTGCCCTAAAAGGCAGAGAGAGGGTCTGACCTCGGGTCTCAGCCTCCAAGCCCAGCAGTCATTGCAGCAAAGCCCAGGGCCTCCCCCAGGGAGCTGGAAGGAAAGGGGGGAGGCTCAAATGAGATTGGCCAGCAAAGAAACCCCTGCTCTCAAATGTCTGCCCCAAACTGTGCAGTGAAGGACAAGGAAGATGGACCTGGGGGGGGGGGGGGAGGGAGAGATAGGGTAAATTTAGCATCGGACACATCACAGAGCTATGAGTGATGAAAGTTTAGCTGAATTATGGCTTAGGCGATGCCCAATTACCGGGAACAGAGCTGCGTGATGAAAGATTGCTACAAATCACGAATAATCAGATAAACACGAATGGAGGGAATGGTGCGTCATGAGGGACCGGGGAAAGGCGGGCCCACCCACTCATGGGAAAGACGGGCCCTCTCGCTCATGGGGGAAAGACGGGCCCACTCGCTCACGGGAAAGATGGGCCCTCTCGCTCATGGGGGAAAGACGGGCCCTCTTGCTCATGGGAAAGACGGGCCCACTCGCTCATGGGGGAAAGACGGGCCCTCTCGCTCATGGGGGAAAGACGGGCCCACTCGCTCATGGGGGAAAGACGGGCCCACTCGCTCATGGGGGAAAGACGGGCCCTCTCGCTCATGGGGGAAAGACGGGCCCTCTCGCTCATGGGGGAAAGACGGGCCCTCTCGCTCATGGGAAAGATGGGCCCACTCGCTCATGGGGGAAAGACGGGCTCTCTCGCTCATGGCAAACCCGCAGCTCCGAGAAGCAACACACAAGGGCACCAAGAAAGCCGGGAAAAGGTCACCTCCTCGGACACAAAGGCACAGCCTGGATCGTGTCCCCATGGAGAGGGGGGAGAATCCCACGTTTCTAGGCCGCTTTCTGTGGTAGTAAAGAAGTGGAGTCCACGCCCACTGAATGGGGACGGCTGCGCCAGGCCGGGACACTCGGCTGTGCTGGGGTATCGCTGCTACTCGAGGGACCAAAACCATGCAGGACAGGAGGGATGGGAAGGTTCTATCAACTCATGCAAAGGCGATGGAACCCAAAATAGACATGGCTACACAGAAAGAACCAGAACAAAGCAAAACTGAGCCTTGTGAAGTTCTAATGACCGAGTCTGACCCCAAAGAAGAGATATGAGAGTGCTCCTCTCCTCCACTTTGGGGGTGGGTAGGGGGCTGGGGGTTCAGAACACTGCAAATAAGGTTTGATTGAGGTGTGAATTAGTTTTGCTGAACTGCCCCCCCCCTTTTTTGTTTCCTATTTAGCTTTGTCTAGATGGCTTTATTAGGGATAGATCACAGGATTGAAGAATTGAATTCAAATCTAACCTCAGATACTGTTTGTGACTGAAAAATTTCCTAAACTTGTCTGCCTCAGTTTCCTCATCTAGAAAATGGGGGTGATAATAGTACCTATTTCAAAGTTGCTGTGAAGATAAAATGAGATGATTATTGTAGTGTTTTGCAAACTTTAACGCGTTCTACAATGCTAGCTACTCTTATTTGAAGGAATGGTTAGGAGCAGGGCAATTAGGGAATAAAGGTGATGGAAAAACAAAAAAAGACTGAATTTGAAGAATCAGAAATATAATTTACAAAGGGGAAGAGAGAGACAAGACAGAGAAAATCAGAGACAGAGATGGAGACAGAAAGGGAGAGAGGGGGGAGGGAGAGCGAGAGTGAAAGACAGAGAGAGACATAGAGGGGAAGAGACAGGAGACAGAAAGACACAGAGAAAGGGAAAGGGAGTGAGAGCAAAAGACAGAGAAATAGAGAGGAAGATACAGAGAGAGACAGAGAGGAGAGAAAGAGAGAGATAGGAGAGAGAGAAAGAGACAGAGGGAGAGACAAAGAAGAGAGATAAAGAGAGAGACAGGAAAGAGACAGAGAGAGATAAAGAAGAGAGAGACAGAGAGATAGAGAGACAGAGAGGAGAGAGACAGAGAGAGAGACAAAGAAGAGAGATAGAGAGAAAGAGACAGAGACAGAGAGACAAAGACAGAAATAGAAAGAGAGGGGGAAGGAAGGAGAGGGAGGAAGAGATAGAGAGGAGAGACCAAAAGATAGACATAAAGAGACAGAAAGGGGGAAGGAGGGAGAGGGAGAACAAAAGACAGAGACAGAGAGAGGAGACAGAGATATAGACAGAGACACAGACACAGAGAGACAGAGACAGAGAGGAGAGACATGGAGACAGAAAGGGGGAAAGAGGGAGAGACAGGCAGATAGGAGAAACAGATTGAGAAACAGGGAGACAGAGACAGAGTATGTTGTGGAAGGAGGGAAAGCCCTGGATTCAGCCTTAATTCATCTTCCATCCTCCCCTGTTCTTTTCCAATTCTTTCCATATTTCAGCTCCCTCCATGAGACGCCGCCTCCCTAGCTGCCATCTTCCGTGTTGGATGCTTCTTCCCGATGTCCCTGGCCACGCTGAGCCAGGAAGGGGACTTGGCAGGCTTCCTGTTCTTTCCTGCCACTTCCCGACCCTCCCCCCCGGACACCATCACTTAGCAACCTCTCTTCCTTGGAGGCTCAGACCATCTGTCCTTGTCGGCCCGCTGAGATGCTCCGGCTGGGATCCACAGGCCCCGGGTCACCAGCTCTCCCGCCCTCCTCTCTACCTGCCCGGCCCTTTCTCCCCAGTCCACTCCTCGCCTTCCTAACTCGCCATCTCAATCTCTAAACTGATCCTCTCGGTCTCCTGGCCCTCCAGTCCCTATGGCTTCCCTGAAGCTGGGCTGTCCTTGGCAGTCGGGACCGTGTCCCCTTCAGTGACAGGAACTTGAAAATACCCTTCTCTGCCCGGTGCTGCCCCTTTCCCCTCCGCCTTCCTTCTCCTATACCGGTTCTCTAAAATGTCTTCCTTTTCCATCCTTGGTCCTGCTCCCCTATTCATTCTCCTTAATCCGCTTTCACCTTTCTCCCTTTATTATACATAATTGATATATTTTTTAAAATTAATTTATTATTTCTTTATTTTTAACATTCTCTTTCTAAAATTTTGGGTTCTGAACCCTCTTCTTCCCCGCAGTCCCTCCACCTGCCATCGCAAAGACAACAATCTGAAAGCTCCCTCATCCTAAACACGCTAGTCAATCTGTGACTAATTCACCAGCAGGCCCTGCTGCCTCGGTTCCCCCCTCACACAGTAAGTCACCCTGCAGGCCGGCTCAGAGGCTCACACAAGAACAGACTGAGACCTGGAAAGGGTCGTAGAAGATGCGGAGTCCAAGTTTTACGGAAGAGGAAACTGAGGAAGAGAGAGGTCAAGCCCCCGCTCAGGATGCCATGGCTATAAAGTGCCCGGGTCTCTCTGTGCCAGGGCCAGACTCTGCTCTGCCACGGCCCCTCCGGGCACCCGGTCTCGCGTCTTCCATGTCACTGTTGGAGGAAGCAGCAAATCTGCGCTGATCAGGACATAAATTCACACGATCTGATCTCAACTCGTCCTTCGTTGCTCTGTGATAAAAGCTGTGTTCCTCCTCCCCGACTGGCTCCATCCAGGCCCCCCGGTGTCTATTCTAAGCCTGCCTGCCTTAGCTGACGCCGCCCCTGCCACCGCCTGCTCCCAGTGGGTGTCTAAACCTCCCACTCACTAGCAAAATAGAAGCATGTTCTTTATTATGGGTCCCCCCGCCCTCCCATGCTCCCACCTGGCCCGTCTCCTTCACTCTCTTAGGTTGGGGGGAGACTTCCAGGGCCTCCTCTCCTCCCTCCTCCTTGCTCAGCCGATGGCTTTTGGCTCACTCTTCACCTTCCTCGACTTCTCTGGAACTTCCATCCCTTTTGTTTCCCCAGCACCGCTTCTCTTGCTTTCCTTCCTTGTTCGCTGGCACTTTCTCACTTTCCTTGCAGGTTTGCCCTCCTGATCCCTTCCCTCTCTCAGGGGCTTCCTCAGACTTTGCTTCTTTCATTTGTCTTTTCCCTCTTTCTCTCCTGTCTCGGGAATCTCTGCGGCTCCCACGGATTCAGTCCGGGTCTCTCTGCCCATGAGACTCGGGCCCAAAGCATCAGCCCTAATCTCTCCCCCCACTCCAGGCCCGGTGACCGGTCTCACGTGTCCTGCAGGGAGCGCCAACCAAGCCTGTCCGAAGCACAACTCGTGACCTCTGAACCCGGCCCTCTGCCAGACTCACCTCGCTCTACCCTCACAGTCCCCCAGTTCACAAGCTGGAGCCATCCTTGACTCCTCCGATACCGCCTCCCTCCAAACAGTTGCCGTCTCATTGGCTCTAGTCAGCAGAGAGAGCTCTGGCTTTGGAGCAAGAAAGACCCATCTCGATTCCCATCTCAGACACCAACTGCGTGACTCCGGGATGAGCCCCTTAAACCTCTCTGTGCCTCAGTTTCCTAATCTGTAAAATGAGGGGGCCACCCCCAAAGGATTCCAATCGCCCTTCCAACTTTAAGCCTATTATTATTTAAACCTTTGGTTCTATTATCTATGAGCCCCCAGTGTCCAGTCCACAGCATTTCTTACGGCGCTCCCCTTCTCTGCGCTCACAGGCCCATCACCCTCCCCCAAGCCCTTATCACTCCTACCTGGTCTCCCACGCTTCTGTAACTGCCAAAAGAATCTGCTTGCGGCACAGGCCTGACCGTGTCACCGCTACCCAAGAAACCCTCAGCAGGCTCCCCATTGTCTTGGGGGTAAAATACAAGTTAGTCAGCCAGCGGAGGACCCCATAATCTGCCTCCATATTGGAGCCCTCCAAGAATGCTCCATTCTAGACCATTCTCTATGTCTGTGATCACACACACACACACACACACACACACGCTCCCCTGCCACTTTTCAGAAGCAATTTCTTGAGGAAATCCCCTGACCGATCATGGCTCTGGAGGAGAAAGTGAGGCCGGTGACTTTGCAGTCCCCCAAGCATCTCACGGTCATCCTCGAGAACGAGGGACAAACAAAAACAGGAACTACCTTGTCTCGCTGTGGTCCCTTCCCTCATTTTTTTCCTCCCACTAGATTTGTTTGGTCATATATTCTCTCACACTCCCCTACCCACCAGCAGAGAGGTGAGCAAAAAGAATCTCTCTGGTGTCTGTCTGTCTCTATCTCCCTCCGGCTGGCTCCGTCTCGGATCCTAGCTCAGACTTTTTACAATCATGTAATGAAACCAAAGATCTGCTCCTGTGAAGAAATCAAGAAACCGAGGAAGAAAAGCATTGTGGAGACTATTCGGGTTAATTAACGGAGGTAAGAATAGCACTGAGACTGTCACTGGGATAGACTACAGATCAACTGGGAAGAAACGTGAAAATCAAGGAGTTGGGAAAACAAGCCTGGATGGGAGGGGACTCCGATTACCTGTACTTCCCCAGGACGAGTAGAGAACCGATTTGTGATTTGCTTTAATGTTTTCATCTTTCAAAAGACTGAGTGAATCCGTCCAAAGAAATAAGTAAATAAAAAATAAGAGAGAGAACTGAGGGCCCATCACAGAGGCTGACCCAGGCCTGTGAGAACAGCATCAGGTACACTAAAGCGCTAAGGCTGGTAAGGAAAATGAATAACAGGGAGGAAGGGAGGAGATAGGCTGAAGGAGGGTTTGAGCGCATTGGAGAAAGGGGATCTGAGGAGGGATGGGACACCGGCCCGTGGTGGAGAGGACAGTGGACAGGGGAAGGCAGGGCTGCTCAGTGCACATATCGTGTCAGTTCTCCCTGCCAAGAAGGATAAAATAAAAGCAGATAATGGGGAGATGATGTTCAAGATGAGCAGAGAGACAGAAAGGGAGAACCTGACTTCCCTTAATCATTTAGAGTGATCTAGATCCCAGGTTACTGAAAAAACTGATAATGCCATTGTTGAAAGACTAGTAACCTGAGAGAACACAGGGGCCAAAGAAGAGTTTTGAGGAAGTTTAAGGCACCAATTTAAAATTGTTTTTAAAGAAGGAGAAAATGGAGCCTGTAATTATAGACCATCGAGGGTGACTTCAAATGCGGGACAATTCTAGAGCTTATTAGAAAGGGATGGTCAGAGAACACTTAGGAAGGGAACACGGCTTAATCAAGGCCGGGTCGTGCCAGACTAACTATTATCTTTTTAAAGGAGGGAGATTAGGGAATGCCATCTAGTCTACTTGGGCTTTTTTAAAGCATTTGATAATTTCTCCTGCCGTCCTAATGGAAGAGATGAAGAGACGGTAGTTTGTCCAAAAAGACTCAGGACATAAGGAGTCTGATCCAGGGGCTGAAAAGGGAAAAGGAAAGAGTTTCTGGCAATCAGAGCTGTCCCAAAGAGGAAACGGGCACAGTGGATTCCCCCCTCACCGGAGGTCTTCAAGCAAAGGGCGGGGATCACTTGTGGGGAATATGGGAAAAGCAGACCAGCTCTGAGCTCCCTCCCGACTCCAGGTTTGCGGCCCTTTCTCTCCTCTCACACCGACTTTATTATTTTCGGTAGCAGCTGCACGGGATGCTTTTGGATGGTGAGCAAGCCAGGAAGCTAGAAATGCTCTATGTGGAAACCCACACCTGCAATAGCGCCCTCATCCCGCATATTCCTCCCTACCCAGAAATCTTTTTCCCTTCCGGGGCCGATCTCTACTGTCTCGGGTGCACTGAAGACCGCCCAGCCAGCGAGGCTTGGCACGAGCCACTGAACATTTACCGGGTAGTGCCAGCCCTTGCTGCTAGTACGAACCAGGGGCCTGGCACTGCCACACTGTCCCAGAGAGCTCGGGATGGGGAACGTTGTGCTTTTAAGAGGCTGGCCACGAGGGCTCTGGCTTCTAGGAACGAGAGGAATTTTTCCACTTTCAAGGAAAACAACAAAACAAGACACCGTATCGTCGGCTAAAGGGAAGGGGTCGTCAGCCTCCGATCGGTCCAGATTCGGGAGGCCGAAGGTCTCCGTGGAGTCCCGGAGAGGCTCAGATGTGTGGAAGATGTGTGCCAGGGGGCTTGTGGAGTCATGGAAGGGATGGGCAGAAGGCCTGCTTGCCAGGAGCCCCACCTATTCTTTGCCTTTGGGCACACGGAGGGAGTGGTGCCCAAGACCAAACGAAAGGAGGGTGGCAGCAGCAGGGAGCATGAAGCTTGCCCCCGGCAGCCACGTGGCCACGTCTCATGACTTCTTTTCAGACCATCAGAAGGGGCAAACAGAGCCAGAAAAGGAAGGGCCAGGCTGTGTCTTCCATTAAGAATATACCAGCCATAGGGGGCCCAGGAGTGAAAAAGAAAAACAAACTATAATAGGCACCAGGAACACGGAGTATCTAGAAATTTGTCCGCTCGGACGCTTGCCAATCATGTGACCTTGGACGAGTAAGTTCCAGTCCTTGGGTCTCAGTTTCCCTATCTGTAAGATGACAGGATTGGGTCTATCACACTCACCGGCCTGAACAATGCTAAGCCAGATTTCCTTAGCTATAAAGTCTCTCTCCTGAAATGACTTTTTATCCCTCTGCATAGATTTTGTATTTTTTAATAGTGTTCTCCCTTAAAGACAGGAACTGTTTCAGTTTTTGTCATTGTATCTACATCTCGGCAGGACGACATAGATGCTTTGTGGTCGGTCACTAGGTGGGCAGAACCTACATCCCTTGCAGACGGGAACGGTTTTGCTCTGTCCTCGTATCTGGGCACCCAGCACACCACCTGGCACAGCGCCCAGAACGAAGTGATTGGAAAACCACCCTTTCCTCCCGAGCAATCTGGGCCCATCGGGAAGCCTCCACCATCTACTCCCGGAGTCCCGGTGAAGGTCACCCACCTCACATTCACTCCTGACATTAGCTACTATCCGTGCACCGAGGCCCCTCCTTCCCAAAACACCTTGAGAGGTTCGAGCTCAAGTTCTTCCCGTACGGTAGTTCACCCAAATGTTTGTCAGCATCTGCCCGGTCCCCGGTGTCTCCCGGTCAGCCCTAGAGAATGGAACCAGGGTCTTACGGTCCAGGGTCTCAGGCCCCTCCCTTTGGGAGCCTTTAAAAAGCTTCTAGTGAACAACATACGACAGATTCTACGTGGCCACCATCCTAAAGGAAACAAGATCTCTGCCCCCTCTTGGGGTGGCCCACGCCAGGCAGGCGCGAATGCCAGAAGCAGCAGCCACTGAGATGGGTGCCACTAAACCCTGAGCAGCTCAGAGGAGCCGAACCACCCAAGGAGCCCAACCCCCCTTCCTTTTATCAGAATTAGAGGGAAAGGGTTTGTCATGCACAGGAGAGCTGGCCGAGATGCTCAGGACTGCTGAGGAAATTCATCCGGAGGGCCTGTTTCAGGATGAAGGCTTTTGTTTTCTAAATGGACGGTTCAGTTATTAAAATGGAAATCTCAGGATCTGGGAGTTTTACATGAACAACATTTATGTGAAGAGGAGCCTGGCCCAGGGCAAGGGCCGCCAACGCTGGCTGGACCTGAGCCCCGGCCGGTGGTTTGCTCATCCCTAGTCTAGCCGGGAGCCAGTCACGGAGCATGGAGGACACTTGGCTGGGTGACCGGCCAAACCACTCACCTTCTCAGGGTTCTCGGACTAGCAGCTGCTGCTGTACCCTGGGAAAGGGAGTTTCCTTAGCAGCAGACTCACTAAACTGTCCGACTAAAGGAAAAAATCTTAACACGCGCCGGTCACTAATAACACAAGGGGATGTGGGGCGGGGGAGCCTTATCTCAAGCCGCTACGGCTCAGGAGGATGCGTTTTACAATATTTCAGAACTTCCTCGCAGGCTCGTCCACCTGAAATGAGAAGGGACCTTGGAGGCATCACGTTTTACCATATACTGTGGTGGGCCGGGAGTTAGGAGTTAGGAAGACTTGAGTTCAAATTCAGCTTCGTGACCCTGGACAAGATAATGCTGGCGCCCACCTTCGAGGAGTGTGATGAGGAGTAAATGAGATCAGTAAAGTACTTGCTATTTCCTCCCCTTCTCCCCCTTTCCTAGCCTGGCCATCTCCACTGCCCTGGGCCTCGGATGCAGGCCCGGCTGAGCAGAAAGAAGCGAGCAGAGGAGCCGCTGGTGCCGGGGCCTGCCCTGCCCTGGCCTGGGAAGCTGCTCAGCCGCCCCTCAGACCCGCTGGTCTTCACAGGGGTGACAGGCGGAGGCCGCGGGTCCCAGCACAAAGGCCCGACCTCATTTGCTCACTGACCCCGCCAAGCTGCACGTGACTAAGCTGCAGCTCCCCCAAGACCTTGCTCCTACACCCAATAAAATGAGGGAAGGCTCCTTCAATCCAGTGCGAATCGCATTCAAATCCCACCAGTTCCTCTGTCCATATGATCTTAACAAATCCCTGGTCTCAGTTTCCCTATCTGTAAAATGAAGAGATTAGACTATTCAGCTCTGAGGAACCATCCGGGTCTGGGTCTGGGCTCCTAGGACGCTTCCCCTCCCAGTGCCTCAGTTTTCCCACCAGTACAAAGAGGGATCAGATTACACAGGCTCTGGGGTCCCTTCCGGCATTAAGCATCGGGCTCCGTGACCCACCCCGGAAATACTCAAACTTCCTCGGTGGCTCCTTAGGCTCCAGCTCTCCCTGGTCCGATTGAGAAAGAGTTAGGCTGGCCCATCCTTCTGCCCCCCCCCTCCCCCCGAAGTTGCCTGGCTCAGGGAACTGGGGGAGGGCTGAGCCGCGCAGAATCCAGCCGGTGGGGGATGGGCGGCAGAGGCCCCGCAGGAGGGTTCCCGGGTCTCGGCAGGTTCTCTCTAAGCTCTTAGATGCGGTGGTTCTTGTCCCGGCCCTCCCGGGGCCCTCCTGGGTGCCAGGAGCCCCACCCATCAAACACATGCCAGGCTAGTCCAAATCAGAAACAAAACTCAGAAAGCGCTCCCACCGCCGCCGGGTCTGGAGCCTGGGGTTTGCCCGGGGCGGCCAGGCCCGCGCTTCCCCCAGCCCGAAGAGGGCAGGGCCGGGCCCAGCCCAGTACCACCCGGTGCCTCCCACCCCCCTCTCAGTAGCAACAGAAAGCCCTTTATAAAACCATTTTAGTCCGGAGGACTGGGGCCCGGGGGAGGGGCGGCTCAGTCTCGGGCTCCCTCCCCAAGAGAACGAAACTGGTTTTCGAAAAATGCATTTCCACTCGCTCTCCTCCCGCTTCCTAGAAACTGTCAAAATCTCCCCTCAAGTTTCCCTCCCCCCACCTCATGGAGGTATGGAAGCCTGGGCCTTTGGGGGAGGGGGCTCGCGTCCCCGGAGCTTACCGCTCCGTTCCAGTTTGCCTTCGTAATTAAAAAGGGGTTGGGGGACCCGCCTGGGGATCCAATCGGGCCCTTTCAGGCACCAGGGGAGGCTGGGATATGCAGGGGAGGCTCTGCCCGCCCCGGCCGCCTGCAAGGGCTCCTGGGTGATCCCGGACAGGCGGAAGCATACATGGCACTCGCAGGCCTGGCTCAGAAGCTGTCAGACGCAGCTCCCTTCCCCACCCCCACCCCTGGGAAGCCCGGGCCTCCTCTGGGCAGGGGGCAGGAGCGTGCGGCCGCGACTGCCTCGTGTCCCGACAAGCCCCGGACACTTAGGGCTCTAGGGCAAACCCAACCACGCTCCGGCCAGAGAGAGTCCCGGGTTCCGCGGCTGCTACAGCAAGCTACCTGTCTGACCTTCAGGGAATCCCGCCCCCCCCCCCCTGTCTTCCTTTAAAAAAGCCTCGAAGGCGCCTGGCAGTTCCCCGAGGCCTTCGGGACACATCAATATGAGACACCCGGGCTCTTCTTCAAATAAACAAGGGAAGTGGGAGGGCGTCCGGCCACCAGAGAAGTGGAACTGGGGTCTTAGCTGCCGGCCGCCAACCCCTCCCTTCCCTCCCCCTCCCCCCCCCGGGCGCCTGGAGCAGAGGGGCCGGCAGGCCGCTGCTCCGGGGCCCACCCGAGGGCTGGTGTCCCCCTCCCCATACTCACGGCGGGGGCGTCGCTGCTGGTGTAGCGCAGCACGATGTGGAAGGGCTGGTGGGGCTGCAACGCGCCGGGGAGGCTGATGGTCAGGGACGAGCCGTAGTCCGTGAAGGGCTCCACCCGGAAGAGCAGAGGGTGGCAGGGCCCGGGCGGCGCGCCCGGGAAAGTGGGTAGGGGCGGTGGGGGACTCGGCGCAGGAGGGGGCTCGGGATCTGGAGGCTGGCCGGCGTCGGGGGAGCGACCCGGCGCAGGGTCCGGCGGCTGGCCATCGAGGCAGGATCCAAACGTAGGGTCGGGCGGCTGGCCCGAGTCGGGGGAGCGTCCGAGCACACGATCGGGCGGCTGGCAGGCGTCCGGACAGGGTCCGAGCGCAGGGTCTGCCGGCTCGGCAGGGTCCAGGCCGCGCGGCGGGGCGCAGCGGGGCTCGGGGCTCGGGCCCGGTTCCGGATTCGGGTCCGGGTCGGGCGCGAAGGCGAAGGCGCAGGGCGGCTGGCCCGGCGCGGCGGGCCGGTAGGCGGCCGAATGCAGGCGCACGGCGGGGTGCACGTCGAGCACGAGCGCCGGGGGCCCGGGCCGCAGAGCGCACAGCTCCAGCACCAGGCAGCCGGCCAGCTCCCGCGCGGTCGGCCGCAGCTCGAGTCCCAGCTGCAGATGGCGCAGGCGGAAGAGCTGCGAGCTGGCAGCCGAGGCCACGTCCGGGGCGGCCGCCGGGGCCGCTGCCGCAGCCGCCGCTGAAGCAGCCGCAGCCGCTGCAGACTCGGGCCCCGTGGCCCCCGGTCCCTTGCGGCAGCAGCACTGGGCCGCCATGGGCCGGGGCCGGGACCGGAGCCGGAGCCGGGGGCGCGGCCGGGGGGCGGGGGCCGGGGCCGGAGCCGGGGCCGAGGCCGGGGCCGGGCGGGCCGGAGCCGGGCCGGGGCCGGCGCTATGTGAAATCCATGGGCGGGCAGGGCCTTCCGGAGGGAGCCGGGGCCGGGGCCGGGGCCGGGGCCGGGCGGGGCGGGGCGGGGCGGGGCTGGGGCCGGGGGGCGGGGCGGGGGGCGGGGCGCGGGGCGGGCTGCTGGCCTGCGGGGTGGGGGAAGGGAACGCGCCGGGGAGGAGGCAGGGGCCGGCCGGCCTGCTCAGACCATCCCGGGAAGTCTCGCGCGCAGAGATGGATCAGCTCCAGGCCCGGACTCCCGGGCCCGCATCCCCGCGGA
This sequence comes from Antechinus flavipes, assembly GCF_016432865.1. Lineage (NCBI taxonomy): Eukaryota > Metazoa > Chordata > Mammalia > Dasyuromorphia > Dasyuridae > Antechinus > Antechinus flavipes. The sequence goes on from NC_067401.1 coordinate 10,776,238, forward strand.
GCTTCGTGGCCGCTCTGCTCCCCTGGGCTCCTGCGCGCGCGCCCTAGTGGGCGGACGAGGGAGGGGAGAAGGAAGGGAAGGAGAAGTGAGGGAGCGGGAGGAGGAGGAAGGAGAAGTCCAGCCTCTGGGGAGGTGCGTCTCGCCGCCTGGCCCACTCCCACGGCTCCACGTTCGTGGACCGGCCCCGAAGCTCGGGGGTCTCCGAGAGTGGCTGCTGGGGCCCTAAAGCCCCGGTACTTCTGAGATCGCTAGAACCGGAAGTGTCCTTAGAAGCCACCTAGTGCCAATCTGGCCTCGCGGGGGCCACTCGGGGACACGGCCTGGCCCTGCCGCTTCCTTAGAGGGGTGCCCTGAGGCTCGGAGACCAGCCGCGGCCGTCCTAGGGCTGGACAGAGCTCCCTCTGCGGTAAAATGAGGGCGTGGGGCCCAAGGACCTCTGACCGTCTCTGACCGTCTACAGCAAAGTCTCTCGACGGCACTCCTCGTCCTGACCGCAGGCGCACTTCCGAGAGCCTGGGCCAAAATCCTTGCTCCGCTGCTTGGGGAAGGGGTGTCTAGTCCGAATCTCCCCGCCCCTGCCTTTTACAGCTGAGGGAACTGAGGCACACAGACCGGAAGTGACTTGCTCCGAGGCAAGCCGCGAATGAGCCTGGGGAGGGGGACTCCCGCCTTTGTCGTCAGTTTCCTGACCTTCTCACCCCGCGGCTTCCCCTCTGTCTCCCCCCCACGGCTGACTTAAATCATTCAGAAACCCCCGAGTTCTCGGCTGCAAAGCGCCCTGGCCTTTTCAGCAACGGGGCGTGTTTGGTTTGTTTTTTAGCGTCTGAGATCAGACGGTGTCCAGAACCTCAGACCGGGGGGGGGGGGGGGGGGGGGGGGGAGGCGGGGGGAGGCCGGCCCCGCTCCCAGAGGCCCGAGCTGGAGTCGGAAGGACTCTCCCTTCCCCGCAGACATTCCCTGGATGTGCAGTCCTGCACAGATCCCCCAGAACCTCCGTTTCTCGTCCGGAAAATGAGCCAAATAAATCCCCTCCTTTACAGAGCGAGACTGAACGCGCTCGGTCCCTCAGTCGTGTGTGGCTCCTCCCGACCCCCTTCGCGGTTTCTCGGCGCAGACAGGGCGGGGCTTGCTATTTCCTTCCGGCTCATTTTACAGATGAGGAAACTGAGGCAAACGAGCGCTTTGCCCCGCGTCATCCAACCTCCAGATTCGCACTGGAAAGCGAACTGTTGGCCCGCGCCAGAGAGACGGCGGCCACGGCCACCTTCCTCCCCCGGCCAGCCACAAGCTGTGGTCTCTGGGGCTCAGATCCGTTGGGGTCAGAGGCTGGTGGGTGACCCGGAGCCAGGGCTCTCTCAGACACAGAATGGCCCGGGGGGGGGGGGGATCACCACCTGGTAAGGGTCTGGTCCCCTGCTTAAGGAAAAGGAATAAGCATTTAGTGAGAGCTCCCCGGCTCCTGCCCTGTGCCCGCCCTTTATAAATATTACGGCATTTGGTAATGAGCCCTGGGAGGGCGACCCTATGCATTACCCCCTTTTACAGATGGGGAAAGTGAGGCCGAGGGATTATGCGACTTGCCTAGAGTCACGAGGCTAGTAAAGGTTAGAGGCTGGATTCCCCAGCCCAGCACCGGCAGCTGCTTCTCAGATTTTAAGTTGCTCTGTCCCTGGAAGGCTAATCTCAGGAAAAGTCCTGACCTGCCTCGGGAGAGGGAGCTTCCTGAGCTGGCGGCCGTTCCCTCCCAGACCTCCCTGGCAGACCCGCCCGGGCAGCCCTTCCACTAGTTCTGGGAGACGCGCGTCCTCCTAGTGAAGGGGTCACTGGGGGGGAACCTGCTACTGTGAGGTGGGGACGGAAACCGCCTCTGACCCAGGGATTTCAGCTTCTAGAGCTCAGTTTCCTAAGCTGTAGAACTGGGAAATCCCTAAACCTGGGATTATATGATGACATCACGCGTCCTTTAATCTCTCTGAGCTTCGGGTTCCTCATCTGCAAAGGAAAGGGCTGGGCCGGTCCCAGGCGTCTCCCAACCCGTGGGGCGTCCGAGGGCCTTGTCCGGGGGTGTCCTTTCCGACCTCACTGCGACCTGCTCTGACCTTTAGGGAATGTCCCGCTCCCCCCATCCCCAAAGCTTTCCCGGATCCCGCTGTTGCCAGGGCACTGCCGGGGGTGGGAGGAGGAGAGGAGCGGCCCCTCCCCCGCCTGCAGGCCCAGCATCCCCAAAGGAGCACCCCCCCCATCCCCCCCACGTGTACCAGGTGACTAACAGATCTTAGCGAGGGTGTTTCTGGAATTCAAACCCCAGCTACCTGCGGGATCTCGCGCGGGGCCTGTGACCTCCTTGGGCCTCGGTTTCCCCTTCTATACAAACGAGGGGCCAGACCAGATGCGGGAGACCTCTTCCTGCTCTCACTCTATGATCTAGATAATGAAACGCTCCAGGCAGTGTAAGAGCCGGTGTAAAGCCGCTCCGAGAGCGGCTCGGGAAGGGGGGAGCATCCTGGGAGCAGGCGGGGATGGGCTGGAAAAGGCTTTTTGCCACCGACCTACTTGGAGTTGGATTTTGGAGTCCGGAGGCAGAGATGGGGGGGGGGGGCTGGGGGGGCATTTTGGAGGTGAGGTGCTGGAAGGTGCAATGGGTGGGTCTCGGCAGCAAGGTGGCCATGAGGGGGGAGGAGCGCCCCAAGTTCAGCGTTTGCAAGCGCTTCTGCCCTCCTGAGGCACCTCCTCCAGGCCGCCTCACTTCCTTGGATGGCTCCCAATGCCGCCTTTCGCCATTCTGGCCTTCTGCGCACTCTCCAGCTGATCAGCAAGATGCGGCCCCTGGCTGGCAGGAGTCCCCCGCTTTGTGGGGGACAGAACCTTCCTTTCCTGGCTCGCTCTTGGGGCCCAGAGGCCGGTTAGTTCCGGCAGCTTCCCCTTCACTCTGAGGCATCTGTGCTTCTGGCCATCACTTTTCCAGGCCTTTTCAGAATCCTGCCTCCCCGACCTGGAGCTTGTGAGGGGGGATGATTTTTATTGTGTTTTTTTTTTTTTTTGGGGGGGGGTTGTGTGGGTGCGAGTGTGCGCGCCTCGGGGTATGTGGGGGGGGGTGTCAGTTGGGGTTAAGTGACTTGTCCAGGGTCACACAGCTAGTTAGTGCCGACTATCTGAGGCCAGATTTGAATTCAGAGCCTCCTGACTCCAGAGCCACGTGAGGGGAATTTTTAAAAATCCAATATAAGACTTGAAATTTGCCCCTAGAGTAGGCCAGGTTATTTGGTTCAACACCACACACTAATCCAAACAGATTGTTTAGGACAGAGGCTCGCTCATCCACCAACTTGCCCTGGTTTTTCATCTGCAAATTCAATGATTTCCATTTATTCCTTTATCCCAGTCCGTGATAAAAATATAAAACAAAAACAGCGAAAGACAGAATCTTAGGACACTAGAGGCCTTCCAAGGTGGTTTTGAACTACTCTTTGGGCCCCTTCAGTAAATCTTCATTATTTTCTTTTTTATTCATAATAAAATTATTAATAATTTTTATGATTTCTTTTGTTATTTTCAAAACATAATTTCAACATTCCAAAACCTTGTGTTCCAAATGTTTACTCCTTCCCCCACCCCCTCCCCTAGATGGCAAGTAATGCAATATGTATTAAATATGTGCCATTCTTCTACATGTATTTCCAGAGTTATCATGCTGCACAAGGGGGAAAAAAAATCAAAAAGGAAAAAAAAAATGAGCAAGAAAACAAATTGCAAGCAAACAACAACAAAAAGAGTGAAAACGCTACGTTGTGATTCAGTTCCCACAGTCCTCCTTTGAGTGTAGATGGCGGTCTTCTTCACAAGACCAATGGAACTGGCCCAATCATCTCATTGTTGAAAAGAGCCACAAGCTTCCTTTTTTTTCCCCCTGAGGCAATTGGGAGTAAGTGACTTGCCCAGGGTCACACAGCTAGGACGCGTTACTTGTTAGAGGCCAGATTCGAACTCAGGTCCTCCTGACTTCAGGGCTGGTGCTCTATCCACTGCACCAACTAGCTGCCCCAATCTTTATTTTTTTCTAACTTACATCTTTCCATCTCATTCATAAGAACAAATCAAATGTCCATCAAATGAAAGAATGCTCCAAATCACTAACAATAAGATAAATGCAAATCCCAACAACTCTAAAGTTTCATCTCCCACCCAGGAAATTGTTTAAAACAAAAGATGGGAATAGTTTATACTGTGTAGTTGTAAAAAAAAAAAAAAAAAAAAAAAAAACCATTGCATTATTGGTAAAGTTGTGAATTAATAAAACAGTCTAGGAAGCAATGTGGAATTAAACGTGACTAAATTACCCATACCCTTTGACCAAGAGATGGCAGTACTAGGAATAGGAAGGTCATTGACAAGGTCATTGACTCTGTATATACCAAAATATTTAGCGTGACCCTTTTTGTGGTGGGGCTGGCGGGAAGCGATGCCCGGTGGTTGGGAAATAGCTGAACCAACCGTGGGCTGTGACTGTCAGAATTTTCCTGTGCTATAAGAAGTGATGACTACGGAGAAGCTTGGCAAGATTTGTGTGAAACTGATGCAAAGTGAAGTGGGTAGAGCCAGGGAAATAACATACACTGTGGCTCCCCCCCATAGCCTGAAAGAGCACAGGGACGGGAGCAGGCCAGTTGGAGCATTAATGGGTCATAAGACTGGAAAGGTGGCTTGTAAAACAATTCATTGATCTCAAACCAACTTCTCTTAGGGAAGAGGAAGTGCTTGGGGGTCAAGGGAGACTACAAGAAAGGGCAGCGTAGAAATTTGAAGGGAAAAAGCGATGATATCAAAAGGGACGAGGGATCAAGAAACAACCAAAGAACAGTGCCCTGGACTCAGTAACAGGGCCTCTCCAGCTGCCTCCATCAAGAAGTCCTAACGAGATTCTAGAGCAGGGATTCTCAATGGGATCCATTTTTAATTGATGGCTCTATTTCAATAAAATTGGTTTTCTTGGTAATTTTATTTTAAGCATTTAAAAACATTGTTCTGAAAGGGCTTCCCCAGGCTGCCCCGAAAAGGGCTGAGAGCTTACTTCTGGGCTCTCCTCTATGGAGAAGGAGTTAAGAAAGGAACTATGGGGAAAAGGGGCCTTCCAAATTCATCTCAGAGAAGAGGGGAAGGACAGGGAGATGAACAAAGAGGAGCCATTATTGCTCTTTTCGGTGAGTTTGGAAGGGAACTCGTGTTTCCAAGGGAGGCTTCTTTAGCCCGAGCTTTCCGTGTAGTCTAACATTATTTAAGCTTTATTCTTTCTTAATTAAATGCTTTCTATTTGATGTGCAGTTTTTCTATGGTCTAAGAGTAGAAAGCATTGTCCAGTGGGGGTTTTGACTCTGATTTGCTTGCTTGATTACCCAAAATATCCTACTTTCCACCTAGTAAATGTAGGAAAGGGTTTCGGGGCTAGAGTTCTCAGGAGGCTTGTAAGAGACTGGCGTTACACAAGATGTAATTCATGTGGGTGTGGTAACCAGAACGCATCAAAGCAGAAAGGGCAAACAGGTCCCCATTACATCAGCACTTGTGATCCCGTGACACTATAACCCACTTTCTACAGCTCATAGACTAGACGTCAGCATGGCGGTCCCCCACAATGACCCAGCCACGGCCTCTTCTTACCAAAAAGTCCACCCTGTGGTTGCCTGGAGAGCTTCGTGTAAGTCTGCGATGACCTGGAGCGCTTCTGGGACAAGATAAAAGTGGGCAGGTAACGATGGACTTGCAGGAGCCATTGCAACATAGCACGTTTTGACAGGCAGGTAAAGTGAGGCAGCGTAGTGGACTAAAGTCCTAAAACCCGGCCCAGCTACTTAATGTCTCTCTCACCTCAGAAAGGGCCACAGACAGAGTCCTGGGCCTGGAGTCAAGAGACATCTTCCTGAGCTCAAATCAGGCCTCAGATACTCAGTAGCTGTGGGACTCTGAGCATCACTTCACCTTGTTTGCCTCAATTTCCTCCTCTGTAAAGCGAGCCGGAGAAGGAAATGGCAAACCAGCCCAGTAACCCCGAAAAAAAACCCAGGTGAGAGTGAAATCAACACCGGGAAAAGCTAATTCCTCTTTCTGGGTCTCCACTTGTTATGTAGAATTAGAGTTGGTTTGGATAACTTCCGGGGTCCATTTGAGTTATAAATTCTAAGATTCCTAAGGTCATTGTGCTTTCTGAAGCAGCATTAATGGTAACCCAGGAGCAGATTGAGGACCAGAAAAGATCTTAGCGGTCAGTGTTAGGGAGGGACCATTGCTCCCTCCATCCACCCGACACAATTGCCCCCTAGGGAAGCAGAAAGAGCCGGAATGCTGCGCCAAGAATCGGGCAGGTAAATTGAGTCTTCAGGAGGATAAACCCTCCTATGAACACTGGTCAGAGCCTCTGACCCAGCAGTCCCACTACTAGACACATACCAAAATATTAATGGCAGCATTTGTGAGTGTGTGTGAGTGTGTGTGTGAGTGTGAGTGTATGAGTGTGTGTGAGTGTGAGTGTATGTGTATGTGTGTGAGTGTGTGTGAGTGTGTGTGTGAGTGTGTGTGTGTGAGTGTGTGAGTGTGTGTGTGTGAGTGTGTGTGTGTGAGTGTGAGTGTGTGTGTGTGAGTGAGTGTGTGTGTGAGAGAGAGAGATAGGGAACAAAACAACACAACAAGAAACAAAGTAGGAATTGTCCATTGGAGCATTTCTGAATAAACTGGGATATAGGATGGTGTAATCCATGGCTTGGGGTCACCTGGAGCTGGTTCGAGCGAGTCTTGTTGATGTTCAGCCATTTCATTCATGTCCAACTCTCTGTGACCCCATTCAGACTTTTCTTGGCAAAGATACTTCCCCAGCTCTTGTTTTTTGTTGTTCAGTCATGTTGGGTCCTTCCTGATTCCATGCACCAGAGCACACCAGGCCCTTCTATTTTCTACTCTCTTGAAGTCTGTCCAAGTTCACTTTCATTGTTTCCGTGAGACTCTCTATCCATTTCATCCTCTAAGTTTAAGAAGGACTTGAAGGAGTTTCTTTCAGAAGGTGGGACTTTAGTTGGGGTTTGAAAGAAGCTGGAAAGTCAGGAGGCAGACATGAGGAGTGAGAGCATTCTAGGCATGGGGCACAACCAATGAAAAGGCCTGGAGGTAAGTCTATCGGAGGAGATGAGACCAAAGTCTTGGGCCTTGACCAAAAAAACAAAACAAACAAACAAACAAACAAAAAACAACACAAGGGAGGGCTCCCTTTTCATTAGGAACTGGAGAAATAATCCTAAATGAAAGCCTAAGAACCTCCGATCTTATCTATGCTATAAACTCTACCTTCCAGTTTTGTATCATTTGAAAATTGGATGTCTCAAACAAATCATTGGTAAAAATGTGAATTAGCCCTGGCTAATGACAATCTTATGGCATGCCCTGAGAGACTGCCCTCAGGCTGAAGAGAATCATTACTCATTACCCTGATGAGTAACATACTTTTTTCACTTTCTTTTCTTTTTTTTTTTTCTTTTTTTTGGCTTTTGCTTCTTTTTGCAACATGACTAATATGGAAATATATTTTGCATGATTTCACATGTATAATTGATGTCATATTGCTTCCATGGGGGAAGGGCATGAGGGAAAGAATTTGGAATTCAAATTTTTTAAAGCTGAATGTTTAAAAATAAAAAATACATTTTTTAAAAGAATAACTGCTTAACTAGCTCAATTGTAAAATCCACCACAAAGTAGCATAATCCAACAGCGGTCCATATTTAACCACTTTGTCCATAAAGAGAACATGAGAAACTTCAAAATACACTGCTGGAATCAAGAACATCTTAAATCTATGGCATTCCCCTGATCTATCAGCTCAAGAAGTCTACTTTTAGAAAAGGAAAGGAGGCTAGTTTTACTTAAACTGCTAAAAAATATTTGAAAAGATTGCACAACTTTTGCATAAACAAATTCAATGCAGCTACGATTAGAAGGGAAAGTTAGCTGAAGAAGAAAAAAGAATCCTAACAGCAAGTTTCTTTGATAAAGGCCTCATTTCTTTTTTTTTTTTAATTTTTATTTAATAATTACTTTATATTGACACTCGTTTCTGTTCCGATTTTTTTTTTCCCTCCCTCCCTCCACCCCCTCCCCTAGATGGCAAGCAGTCTAAAGGCCTCATTTCTAAGATGATATAAGGAACCAGGTCAAATTTCTGAGAATATTAGCCATTCCCTAATGGACAAATACTCAAAGTATATAAACAAAAGAAAAACCTTACAAATTAGTAACAATCTTATAAAAGTGGAAGAACTCTCTAAATCACTAAAAGCAAGAAAAACATCAATGGTCAAAGAATATGAACAAAAGAAAAACACTGAACTATTAACAACCTTATGAAAGAACGCTCTAAATCACTAATAGCAAGAAAAGCATCAATCAGAGCAACCTGAGATTTCATTTTGTCACCCAGCAAATTGGCAAAGGTAACAAATGATTTTCATTTTTTGTTGTTTGTTGTTTAAATTATGAAATAAAGTAAGTAAAATACCTGGGCCTTTTAACTCAGATTCCAATACACTTCTTGGACTCACTTTTAAGAAGAAAGTCCTCATATACACCATATACACAAAAAGTACTGATACACATCCATACATATCCATGTTGTGGTAGCAAATACAAAAATGAAGAAGATACCAGTTGGGGAATGACTAAGTAAACTATGGTATATGAATATATCAAAATGTTTCACTATCTTTACGTGTAATTAGAAAAAAATACTATTTGCAAAAATATATATTATTTGTTATATGGGATGGCTCTTTAGGAAGGTGAGAGGGAGAGGTAAAGGGGAGAAATCTTGGTGACAAAAAGATATCAATAAAAATTGATTTAAAAAAGAAAATGCATGGAGTTGGGCATTGGGGTGTCTTGGATGAGATGTAGCAAGCAGCCCAGATTGTAAAGGAAAGTGGAATATAAGAAAATAGAAGGGTTGGAAGGGGACAAGTTATGAAGGACTTTAAAAACCAAACAGGGGATTTTATATTTGATTCTGGAAGTAGTAGAGAGCCATTGGGTGACATTGTCAGACAAGAGCTTTAGGAATATCAAATTGGCAGCTGAGGGGGAGATAGAGTGAAGTGAGGAGAAACTGAGGCTTCCTCCCCCACCCCCAAAGAAGGCTTTTGCAATAATAAATCCAGGTGCACTAGGGGGTAGTCAGAGGGTCCCCTATTCCCATTTTATCCGCTAAAGAGAATTGATAGTTGAGGTTTCCTCCAGCTCTAATTCGGGGGGGACATGGGGGAAGAGTGCCAAGAAAGAACAGGTATTGGTGGTGGCACCCAGCCAGTGCTTGGAAAGAAGCCAGAGATTTTCAGGGGTCGCCATACTTCTTGGGCCAGGTCTTCACTACTTATTTATTCCATCCATCTGGTCTTTCTTCGTCCAGTCTCCCTTTCTAAAGGGAGGAAAGGAGTGACCCACCTGAGCTCTCCCAAATTCCCTCCCCCCAATACCTTTAAAACGTTGCTTCAAAATAAATTCTGGAGGGTGAAATCCATAGGACAGGGTGAAACAATTTTCCAAGCCAAGACAACCTAGGTCGGTGGGAAAGATCTGTCCCAGCAGAGTGAGAGTGGAACACAGACCATCTTCAGCTGTGCAAGAACAGACCAGGTCAGGAGCAAGCAGGCCTTGGGGGTCAGTGTCAGCACTGACAGTGGCTGCTTCTATCTCTGCCCACAGATAGTAAGGGGGTGGGGGGCAGACCTTGGCTCAGAAGAAGATTATAGGGTCCCTTTGCCGGTCCTGGGGCAGGACTCTGCAGCACAGCCCCTACAAGGCAGTCCCAGGTTAAGGAAGAGCAATAGCAGACCAGAGCTAACATTGCAGGGGAGGGGGGGAAATCCTATCAGAGGTCCAGGGTAGACCAGAATGCTGCTAGTCATTCGCAGACTGGAGAGCAGGAGTGGAGGAAGCCCAACTCTCCTTAGACCAATGCACCCTGGAAGAACTGAAAAGTCACAGATCTTCAGAACTCGCTCTGAAAATCGCTGCACAAAAACTGATGCGTGGGATGGTGTGCCCTCCGCCTAGAAGCAGAGACCTCTGCTGCCATAGATTTAAAAGCTAAAAAATAGGCTGGAAAAATGAGCAAACTCCAAAAGAAGGAAGGCTCTTTTTTCCCACTCTTCCTCTGAGAAACAATTATTTCTCATTAGTATCAGTAACTAATTATTATATCAAGACCAAGGGCTTTCCTCTTTTCTACTTCTTCACCCAGAAACCAACTCTCTTCCACTCTTATCCAGCTTAATCAGACAGTAAAAGAAATTCTAAGTTTCAGTTAATGGGCCCATTCCCGCTCAATGTATTTGCTCAGACAAGTCTGGGGAAATGTGGTTCCTCCACCGTCAGACAGGTGATATGGAAACTGATGTCTCTTTGACCAGATTTGAGTGAGTCAAGTCACATAACCCTGAGTCCTCATTGTAATTGAGCCCATTCTCTCATTATAATATTCATTCTTCACTAATTGTTAACCAATCAGAGTTGACCACCTGAGAAACATCTCTTCTTCCAAGAACATTCTGTGAGCCATGGCCATGAGGGGGTCTCTGGTCTAGGTGAGACAGCCAGATGATCATCCTTTTATTAATAAATTTGCTGCTCCTATTAATAAGGTAATTAGATCACCCAGAAGTGATTTTAATGTTTTTCAATGTCACATTCTCTACTCCAAATGTAAGTTCTTTGAGGGCAGGAACGGCTTCATCCTTGCCTTTGTATATTGTTAGTGCCCAGCACCAGTAAGCACTTAGTAAACGCTTGTTGGTCGGTTGACTTACATCTGTGTGTAGGTATATGGGGGCATGTTATCGGCCCTGAGACGCCGTGACTCCCTGGGAGCACAGGCTGATGGCATCCCCAGCTCTGACCTCTACATGGGGGTCACATTGGTGTTTTTGAGGCCATTCGACTGGTGAGTAGAGTCAGGAAGAGGGGGGTCAGAACGTCCTTCCGGCACTTCCCAGCTGCCCAACCATGGGCCATCTGCTGAAGATCCCCAGTCGGGAGCCACATTCCAAGACGAGAAGTCATAGATGGCGCGTGTTGATGGAAGTGTTTCCACAGTCATAAAACCACGGGCTCTGCTGCACTGAGCAGAACTGCCCGTTCGGGGAGTTTCGGGGAGGCTCAGATGATGTAACGTGCACAAAATGCTTTGCTTGAAGTACCCATTGTTATTATCCCACTGGCATGGGTATTTTTTTCCCATGCAAAGAGTGTTGCTCCATGTTCTCCTAGAAACTCTCCCTAAGGGATCCACCCAACACATTAGACACTTCCCCTTATTCTTTCATTGTCTCACGGAGTATCAATGGTTTCTAAGGTCCCTTCCAGCTCTAAATCTATTCTGCTTGTCCCCCTTTGTGTCAGGTGTTGGAATCCTTACAAACTCTTAAGTCATTAGAGTTGATAGAGACAATAATTCTCTACTTTAGTCTGGTTCAGTATGATTGCTTTGATCCTACGAGGAGATGTTATGGGCCAGAACTTGAAACAAGGTACTAAGTGAAATTGAGGAGACAATGTTTAAATCTAGTTTAGCACTGATTTAATCCTACAACAAATAATGGTTTCCTAGTGATATAATGATTGGTGTGTACTCAGTGAACAGCATATAAGCAAGAAGCTCTCAGGGCCAAAGAGCATTCTGGGAGAGATAGAAGCCTACAAGCCCACTCTCAGAGGCAAAGTCAGATTCATTCCATCTTCCACCTTTGTGCTGGCTGGAGGCTGAAGAAAGCAGAGGCAAGGGACAAGCTGCAAGAGCTCTTGGAGAAAGCAAACGTTTGGATTTTATCAGCTGGCTGAATTTGCAATGATTATTATTTGGAACTGAAACTAAGGCTGCCACCAGAAAATCTCCCCAAGAAACCTGCTCCTAGAGAACCATTATATTATACAAAAGAAGAGAACAGCACAGTCAGGAGTAAGAAAAGCTACAGCAAAGGGCCCAAGAAAGTCAGATCCAAGCCTGATCCAGTGTTCTCAGCAACATCTCTTGGACATCAAAAGTTTTGCTATTCATCTGCCATCCACAAAAAGCCTTATGCCTAACAATATCCAGCCTCCCATTTTCCTTCCTATTCTTTTAATCAGTGACCAAATATAACCTGGACCCTCATTGTAATCTAGCCCCATCTTCTTATTGTAAGATTCATTGTCTCATTAATTGTAACCAATCACAGTATAGCAGACAGGTAGAAGCAAACATTTCCCAGTCTCTATGTTCTCTCAACTCTACCTTCCTCAATCCCATCTTCTCTTTTTTTTTTTTTAAATTTTTATTTAATAATTACTTTATATTGACACTCGTTTCTGTTCCGATTTTTTTTCCCTCCCTCCCTCCACCCCCTCCCCTAGAAGGCAAGCAGTCCTTTATATGTTAATCCCATCTTCTCCACCCATAGCCTATTATTCAGCTCCTTCCACTTCCTATCCTTCCACTGTGCCCTTTAAAATTCCCTTCCATAATCAACAAATTTCCCTTTTTCTGAGACTGCTTTCTCTCATGCTCCTTCCTTCCCTTTCGTGGTATAATATCCATGGCTCTCCTCAAAACCCCTCACTGTATCTGCACCCAAACCCTTAACTCTTTGTCTCTTCTAAACTTCCCATCATCATCCCAACATCCTTCTCCTTTGAAGTTCATATTATCAAAAATTCTCACCCAACACAGATTATGATGGTCCTTCCAAGTCCTTCCCCCTTCCTTTCCCAAGGATTCAATACCCAGCTTACCATCTTCCTCTCCTCCCCAAATCCTGCCGTTAAATTAGGACTTCAACATGCACAGGGATGCTCTCTTAACTGCCTCCAAAGCCCCTGACCTTGCTTTTACTTCAGCCACACAGAGGGATGCTCAAATCTCGGAGGCAAAGACGGCCACAGATATTCCCCTTTATTCGTTAATAACTCCGATATTCCTCTCTCTGGCCAAAGGCTCCAATCGGGTGATTTCTCCCCTGGCTCATCCCATTCTTCATCAAGATCCCCAGGCCTCTTGGTCGGCATTATCCCTCCTTTTGCTTCAATTTCCTTCTTTTCCAATTTTGTCTCTTCCACATCCTCCTCCATCCATGGATGCTTCAGGTGCTTATTCCTCTCTTGCCCAAACTTTTCAAGCGCTTTAAAGGTTCTCTACTCATTCAGCACATCAAGGCCCAACTCCTTGGGGTGCCATGAGTTCAAAATTGAGCTCAAACACTTTACTTGGCTGTATGATCCTGGCAAGTCACTTAGCCCTATTTACCTCAGTTTCCTCATCTGTAAAATGAGCTGGAGAACAAAATGGTACCACTTTAGTACCTTTGCCAAGAAAACCCCAATGGGGTCACAGAGAGTTAGATATGACTGAAAATGAACGAGTCATTTTATAATTGAGAAAAATGAGATACTGAAGAATTATGTGATCTGTCCGAGGTCTCCCTGGGAATGCCAGATTCCCGATTCTAGCTTCAGTCCCGACTTGCAATCTCATGCTGATCAGGCTGCTCTCCTCCCTCTGGCCTTGTCTTTAGGGCTCACTCTCCCTAATTATTCCTCCCATTTCATGTTTTCTCCATTCTCTTCCTTCCCCCAATTCTCCAGCTCTCTGCTCTTATGTCTTTCTCCCAGAATCCAATGGCATCAGAGCAAGGAAGTTTGACAGGAATACAAACAAATGAACAGACAGAAATTTGAATTCAAATCTCTTATTGTGCACTTTCTGGTTGAGAGAAATCTAGTAAATGAGACCTGGCTTTCTTCTTCTTCTTTTTTTTTTTTTTTTAGTCTTAGAATAATCCTTTATTACACACACACACACACACACACACACATATATATATATGTATATATATATATATATATATAATTAAATGCCATTTCTTTCTTTTATATTCACATCTCTCACATCCATTCCCTTCCTACTATTTATATGGAACACCCCCTAATTTGAATCCTCATCACTTTTTACATGGATTGTTGTACTAGCCTTCTAGTTTGTTCATGAGTCCCTTATCTTTCTTTTTTTCTGGCTTTCTTCTTGGGTGAAATGATAGTATTAGCACTTAGCTCATAGGGCTATAGTGAGAGTCAGGCGAGATAATGTGTGTAAATTTATAAAAATTGAAAGACTATGTACATTCAATACCATTAGAGGTGGAAATTATCTTAAAATCACCTACTCCAACCCTTTTGTTTCATTTTATAGATAGAAAATATTGAGTCTTTTCAGTCATGTCTGGCTCTTTGTGACTCCATTTGGGTTTTTTTTTTTTTTTTTTTTTTGGATAACATCCCAGAGTAGTTGGCCATTTCCTTCTCCAGCTAATTTTATAGATTAGGAAACCGAGGCAAACAAGGCAAAGTGACTAGCCCAAGATCACACAGTTAGTGTCTGAGGTCAGATTTGAACTCAGGAAGGTGGAACTTTCTTCCTCCAATCCCAGCATTCTGTGCACTATGGTGCCAACTAGTGTCCAGCAGATGGAACTACTGAAGTCCAAAGCAGGGACTGGACTCATTCATGGACTACTAATATGAAGCAGGTCTGGATCTCAGACCCAAATTCAGCATCCTCAAGTTTAAGTCCTAACTTATGCTGGAAACTGTCCCTCATTATTCCAGATATGAGCTGACAAACGTTTAACGATTGGCTTTTTGGCAAAGGGGTAAAGGGGAGGAGAACGTACCTTTGACACACTTTTAAGTTTAATCTGCATTAATTCCATTTTCTCCATCATTTTCTTAAGTCTAGACAAGCAAGAAAATGATAAATCAAGTCCTGAATTGTATTTGCCAATACCTGCCGTGTAAATGCTCACAATGAAAATTTAACAACCAGCTGGCTTCAGCATGCCCCTGATTGCAGCTCACACACACTGTTGCCTCATTTCTCTGTCCTCTGATGGTACCCCATAACCACGTGTTGCATTGTAATTTTTTGGTAAGTTAATGGGAGATTTTCAGGTTTTAGCTGACTTCCAATCTAGATGGAAAACTCCTGGAAGGCAGGGATTCTGTCTCACTGTTTCTTTGACCCTTCACATTGCTGACCACATCACCAACATCCAGGAGCTATTTAATAAATAGCTAAGGAATAATATTTGTCTTCTTTGCTAGAATTTTTATCGTTTTTGCGCTTTCCAAATGTAATCCAGATTTTAAGCCTGGAGAATTTAACTTTCCTAACTGAGGGAGAGGATGATTCCTAAAATTGGGAGAAATGGAGGAGAAATGGCGTTGGTGCAAGAACTTTGGGGAGAAGAGAGAGTTTTCACTCTTCAGGGCTCTGTGCCTGCATGAAAAATGGAATTGGTGCAAGAACTTTGGAGAACAGAGATTTCCTGCTTGAGAGATAAGGAATTTCCGGCTCTTTTTAGGGAGAAACATAGGAAGAGAGAGGGAAAAAAGACTAGGAAGTGGCAAGAAATAGACACAGGCCAGTGCCTCAGTAAATCCCAGATTTCCAGTCTACTTCTCAAGGAATTTTGGGGATTTGGAGGTGAGATTGGGACCTCTCTCTGTTGAGTTGAGATAGCTCGCTTCCAGTGGGGGAGCTCATTCACACTCTATATCTTCTGTATATTCGAATCTATATAACTTTTCCAGTTCCTGCTTGTTGTTTGCTTGGGTAAATGAGTTTACTTATTATTCCCTATTTGTAATGATTTTTTGTGTAACTAGCATTTAGTAAAAAAAAAAAAAAAAAAAAAAAGGCAATCTAGTGGGTGTAAGCTATGGATTATTCTCTCCTTAAGCTATGGATTATTCTCTCTTTTCAAAAAACAGCAGTTAGGGAAATTATTTGTACCTAAAAATCATCTTCCTAGATCAAAAGTATTTAGGGGAGCAGGTGGCTATAATTCTAGTCTGGTACCTTCTCTCAAAGAAGAAAAAGAGGCTGGCTTTTTGGCCCTTTCTCTTTGCTCTATTCTGGGCAGGAACCAAAAACTCTCTTCCAGAGAAGTGGGCAAGATTCCAGAGATTTTGGTCATCCCTCTCCATAGGCTCCATTTGGACAACTCCCTGGATACACATGTCTTCCCTAACGTAAGACACTCCCCGCATGGCACATAGGGTAAGCAGGGCTATCCGCATTTTAGAGACAAGGCAACTGAGACTTAGCAATTTCTTTTGATCAGTGACTTAAGTGGACCACAGAGGCTGATGAGGTCTCTAATAGTTGAAAGAGTATTGGCCAGCTGTGCATAGGCTTCGGTCCTGCAATGTCTCTATTGGGCTTGTATCCCAAAGGGATCATAAAAAAGGGAAAAGACTCATATGTGCAAAAATGTTCACGGCAGCCCTTTGTGTAATGGCAGGGAACTGGAACTGAGCGGCTGCCCATCAGCCCGAAGGGCTGAATAAGTGATAGTAAATGAATGTTATGGAATATGATTGTTCGGTAAGAAATGACCAACAGGAGGATTTCAGAGAGGCCTGGAGAGACTGACAGGAACTGATGCTGAGGGAAGTGAGCAGAATCAGGAGATCATTATACACGGCAACAACAAGATTATACGACGATCCATTCTGATGGATGAGGATCTTCTCAACAACGAGATAATTCAGACCAGTTCCAATGGTCTCGTGATGATGAGCCATCTGCACCCAGACAGAGGCCCATGGGAACCGAGTATGGATCCTATGATCGCTGCTGATGATCATATACTTTATCAGGATTATCATAGGTGACCCTCTGTGGATGATCATATGCTTTATTAGGAGGATCAAATACCATGGAAAACACAGCTGGACATTCAGAGGCGATATACTGAAGGCTTCAGTGAGTGACACAGCGGGATTTAACCTTCTTTTCTTTTCTTCCCCCCCAAAATGGTCTGAAGGAAGTGATGGAGAAAGAATTGGGATTTAAACACTGGGTAGAAATTTCTCCAGCACAAAACTCTAGGAAATCATGGTGGGGGGAAAAGGAGTTTTGGGACAGACTTCCTGTACCTCATCATGTGATTTGGTCTTATATGCTCTTGGCCACTTTGGCAAACCTCAGTCGGAAGAAATTCAGTGCTCTCAACATTGTCGGCAAGGAGGAAATGTTCTCTGGAAAAACTTCAGCTTCGGACGGAAATACGTTAGACGTGACGACATACATCTAGATCACTCGCTTGCTGTTTTAGGGAGGGGAGAAGGAAAGGAGAAGCCCAGACCTGAAAAGATGAAGGGTGAAAATTGTCTTCGAATGTAATTGGAACAATAAAATGCTATTGTAAAAAAAGAATGGAAGCTTAAGACTTGGGCAACTTCGTACACCCTCACACATATAAACATTCATACACACACACTCACACACACACTGACACATAGATACACTCACACACACATATAAACATTCATACACACACACACTCACACATACACATATATACACATACATACACACACACACTGACACACATATACATTCTCACAAACATTCCCATACACAGAAACACACACACACTCTCACACATCCTCTGACCTTCCTCAGTTTCCATGGCACTGCTCTTTTTTTGGTTCTTCCCTCAGAATGCGCTTCTCTGTTTCTTTTGCTGGATCACCATCTCTCCTCCCCCCACTAATTGTTGATTCTAAAGGTCTCGTCCTGGACCCTCTTCTCTTTCTCTCGGTGGCTATACGGCAAAGAGAGTGCCAGGCCTTGAGTTAGGAAGGTCTGAGTTCAAATTTAATCTCAGATACTCATTAGCTGTGTTACTCTGGGCAAGATACTCAGTTGCTCTGTTTGCCTCAGTTTCCTGATCTGTAAAATGGGATAATAATAGCATCTATTCTACAAGGTTGTTGTGAGGATAAATAATTATAAAGTGCTTAGCCCAGTGCCTGACACATAATAAGAACCATATAAGTGTTAGCTTTTTTAGTTATTATATTATTATTAATTATACTCTCTCCATGGCTTCACCAGCTCCCATGGGTTTAATAATCACCTCTATGAAGACGGCTCCCAGATAGAAATATCTCAGCCCAGTCTCCATCCTGAGCCCCAGTATCACGTCGCCACTTGCCCCTCCATCAAATCCTCCCTTTTCTGTTGAGGGCACCGTCATCCTTCCAGTCATTCTGCTTCATACAATGTACATTGGACGACCAGCAAATTGAGGGAGGGAGAGTCCTCGAAGCTGGTACAGATGCTCCCTGATTGGCCCAAATCCTCTGCCCCATTTCCAATCCGACTCTCTGAGAAGGCTCAGGGACTGAGGAGGTGGTACAGGCAACTTCTGTGACCTCTGGGTGAGACAGAGGTCATAAGCTTCTCTCTCTACCCAACCACTACCTCAGTACACGGCGTCTTTATTTCTTTGGGGTTTTTTCTTCCTAATCGTTGGTGATTGAATATTCTAAGAGGAGAGGCCTGTACAACTAGGAGATTCATTAGAAGCCCCCAATGGATGCCGGATTTGGTGGCAGAGTGTACCGAGCAGTCGTGGCCAGTGAGAAAGGGCAGAAGGGGCGGAGAAACGGTCCCCAGCATGGTCCAGCTTCAGACATCAGGGGCCCTCATCACAGGAACAAAGGCTGGCTACAGGCTGTCAAAAAGCAACCATCCCTCTCTTCCTCCTTCCTCCCTCCTTCCTTCTCTCCTTTCCTTCCTCCCTCCTTCCTTTCCTCCTTTCCTTCCTCCTTCCCTTCCTCCCTCCCTCCCTCCCTCCTTTCCTTCCTTCCTTCCTTCCTTCCTTCCAGGGCCCTGAAGCCCTGCAGAGAATCCGACCTAACTTTGGCTGGACACCACAAAGGAAGAAAAGGACTTCCAGAGGGACCGCTTGGCTACATCTGTCCTTTATGCAAGTGCTTTTTGTAGTTAAAATGTGAGCCTGCTCCCTTCAGGGACATCATGCATATGAGGGGGGAATCCTCTCAGTTTGGGGACTATTTGTTATACTTTCTCAGGAAACTCCTTTTTCGAAAAGTTAATCGAGTTCTATTGATAACAGGCTTTGAGTGATAGTGTGAAAAGCCATAGTGCCTCAGGGTTTTCCCTGCATCCACAGGGGGGCCAGTAATCAGGAGGGCCCACTGGCAGTGGGAGTTAGGAAAATTAACCCTGAGGAGGATATGATGTTTAGTCATTTTGCAGTTGTGTCCATAAGGCCCCATTTTGGCCTTGATATTGGCATGGTTGGCCCTTTCCTTCTCCAGCTCATTTTACAGGTGAGGAAACTGAGGCAAACAGGGTGAAACAATGTGCTCGGGGTCACACAGCTAGAAGAATCTGAGGCAGGATTTGAACTTAGGAAGATGAGTCTTATACACTGCAGTGCCATCTGGACCCGTGATGTGACATTAAGTCCTAGTTATCCTACCCTATCTACTTCCTTCTTTCATTCACATCACTACTAAGTACCCTGGGGCAGGCACTTTCAGATTTTCTTACATTTTCATCTGAGCTGAGGAAATAGCTTTTCTCTACCTGATTGTTTTGTCTGTGGGGGAACTTTCTACTCCCCTTTTTGGGACACCCGGACATGAGATAAATCTGAGTATTAAATGATTTAACCCCTGTCCTAGAGTGAATGTGTAAGAAGCCGGGAAGTGGGGAGGCCGTGTGGTGGGGGGCAGGGAGAGGGGAAAAGAGATGCAACCTGTCTCTTCAGAGACCAGAACTTGTCAACAAAGGGATCCCGAGCTGGCGCCCCTTAGTGAGAAGGAGAAGGAGAGAGGAACAGCTTAGGGCCCTCGGACCCAGCAGAGGCCGTCTCATTGCTCTCTCATAATCCCAATATCTGGCTCAGAACCTGCTTGGCACACAGTAAGATTTTAATCATTGCTTATTCAATTGAATGTTGTAACAGAATACAAGTTCCTTGGAGGTAAGGATTCTTTCATTCCTTCTTCTCTTCCTCCCTCTCTCCCTCCCTTCCTTCCTTCCTTCCTTCCTTCCTTCCTTCCTTCCTTCTTTCCTTTCTTCCTTCCTTCTATTCTTTCTTTTTCTTTCTTTCCTTCCTTTCTCTCTCTTTCCCTCCTTCCCTTCCTCCCTCTCTCCTTTCTTTCCTTCCTTCTTTTCTTTCTTTCTTTCCTCCCTCCCTCCCTTCCTCCCTTCCTTTCTCCCGTCTTCCCTTCCTCCCTTCTTCCCTTCCTCCCTTCCTTCCTTCTTCCTTCCTTCCTTCCTCCCTTCCTTCCTTCCATCCCTCTCCTTCCTTCTTTATCTTTGTACCCTCAGCCCCTAACTGCAATGCCTAGAAATAGCAGGAATTTAAGAAATGTCTGTGGAGTTGAGTTACTAGATGAAAACAATCTGAAGAACTAAAGCCAAATCCTGACCCCGTTCGCTAGAGGCTTGGGGACATGATGTAATAGAGAAGAAAGGTCAAAAGAAGCTCAATAAATCTTTGTGTCATACCTATGGGCTTTCCCCACTCATGCGGAGCTTGATTCCCACAAGCACAGGGAAAGGGCATCCTGTAATTACCACGGGAAGAAGAGACAAGTAATTGTGGTTGGTGGCTTCCTCTTGAGAGGAACATGGGAGTTGGTCACACATGTTGACTTGACCTAAATAAGAAGTTCTACTTCCTGCCGCCATTACCCAGCCACCACCTCAGTACGTGGCCTCTTTATTTCCCAGTGTTTAACACAGATTTAATAAATAAACACATCAATAATAAACAAATTTAATAAATAAATAAAATAATTAATTTAAATGAATACATGAATGAATGAATAAGCAATTTCTAAGCACCAGAGCTTCTCGGGAAAAGTTTAAAACAATCAAAAGAGATGGGCCCTGAGGGTTATGGAAGAATTGGGAAGGGAATTAACAGTCTGGCAAAGAGATACAAAACATTCTCAAACCACAAACTCTCTGAAAATTAGAATGGGCTAAATAGATGCCAATTACTTCATGAGGCAACAAGAAATATTAAAGCATAGAAAGAAGGCTGGAAAAGAAGAAGAAAATATAAAGTAGCAAAAGCAACTGATCTGGAAAATAGATTGAGGAGAAAAAAAATTAAGAATCATTGAACTATTTGAAGACAAAGACCAAAAAGAGCCTATTCTATTTCAAAAAATCTTAAAAAGAAAACTGCCAAACCGCTAAGAACCAGAGGACAAAGTAAATATAGAAAGTATTCCCCGGATCATCTTCTAAAAGAAATTGTAAAATGAAAAGTCTGAGTCAAAATCCAGAGTTTCCAGGTCAAAAAAATTTACTACAAGTGACCAGAGAGAAAGGATTCAAATACTAAGGATTCCTACTCGGGATCACACAAGATTTGGCTGCCACAACATTAAAAGAATAGAGAACTCGGGGGGCATGATACTCCAGAAGACAAAAGATAAAAGTTTACACAGCCAAGAATAATCTACCCAACAAAATCGAACGTATATGCTATATGGCAAAATGAACCTTTAATGAAATAGAGAACTTTCAGGATAAAAAGAGCAGAGTTGTAGAGAAATTTAGAAGTTCAAACATAGGAGAGATGAGAAACATAATAAGGCAAATATAAGTGAACAGTAATAAAGAACTGAAAACTGTTTATAACCTTCCCCCCCCATAGTATTTCATTTTTTCAAATCACACGGAAAATAGTTTTCAATATTCTTTTTTAAAATTTTATTTTTATTAAAGCTTTTTATTTACAAAACATATGCATGGGTAATTTTTTCAACACTGATCTCTGCAAAACCTTTTGTTCCAGATTTTCCCCTCCTTCCCCCACCTTCTCCCCTAGTTGGCAGGTAGTCCAATACCTGTTAAATATCAACATTCATTTTTGTCAGATTTTGAGTTCCAAATTTATTCTTCCTCCCTCCCTTAACTCCCCATCTCCAAGACAGCAAGCAATCTGATATAGGTTATTCATGTACAATAATTTTAAATATATTTACATATCAGTCATGTTGCAAAAAAAAAAATCAGAACAAAAGGGGAAAACTGCTTAGAATCTAACTCTAATATGGAAAGATGATACTTGTTTCTCCTTGGAACCCTACTATCAGCAGAGCCCATTAGGGAGTTCATTTCAAGAAAGCTCGAAGTGATTTTGTTATAGCTTGGTGATCTTAAGAAAAGAATGAAAAGAAAGGGAAGGAGATGAGGGGGAAGGCAAAAATAAGCTTAAGGAATGATCACAGAATCAGGGTGCATAAGTAGGTGTTTATAGGAAAAAGGAGAAGAGGGCAGGGGGAACAGCTGACACTTGAAAATCATTTTCATATGAACTTATCAAAAGAAGGAAGAAGAGAAAGAGAAAGGGAGGTAAAAAAAATTACATTTCACTCAACAAAGAAACAGGAAGAAAAGAGAAGATGGAAAGAGGGAATCAGAGGGAGAGTAGATTAAGAGAGCAATTTTTCCTAAGCAAAACGAACTCTAAGAATATACAAAAATATTTATAGATCTTTTTGAGGTGGCCAAGAAAGGGAACCTTAAGAGAGCATTTATAAGTTGGGGAATGGATGAACAAGTTAAGAATATGCTGTATATATTATATATATAATGTGTATATTATGTACATATATATGTATAGGCATACATACATATATAATGTATATAATATTATGTATATAAATGTGATAAAATATATTGTTCTGAACTCATAAGCATAATGAACAATCAGATTCCAAGGGACTAATGAAGAAAACACGGTATCCGCCTCTTAATGGAGAGCTGAAGGACTCAGGAAACAGAATAAGACAAATATTTTTCTGGACACAGGCAATGTGGAAATTTGTTTCGATTGACTGCACTTGTGTGTAATGGGTTTTGTTCTTCTTGTGTTCTCAATGAGGCAGGGTGAGTAAGAAGGTAGAATAGACTGATTAAACAAAATGCTCCTCTAGAGTTTTTTTTAAGATATATAGAAGTAAATTTAGATTTGATGGGAGAGTAAGGGGGACATGGACCTTTGCCAGATCGTGAAAATTTGCCACCTCCACCCCTGCGACTATCAAGATTGCTAAATGCTTCTCTGAGGTTTATCGAAATTAGGAATAATACATTACATGCTCATTTAATTAGTGATTAGTAATTCGTACTAAAGCTATGTCAGGAGCTGAAAGGAGTTCTTGTACCCTAATTCAGCTAGGAGTGAGAACTAGAGACTTTCTGGGAAGGGGAATCATTTTTTTTAAAGGTTTTGGTAGCGTTGGAGAAAACTCCAGCAGATGGCAGCATCAGAGCAGTGGAGAAGTAACAAATGGCAGCTTGGGAAGGAGAGTAGGATGAGCCCCGCTTGGTCATTGGGCCCAGAGTGAAAGTAAATAGCGATCGTTTTTTGTTTTGGCCAGAAATCCCGAGGGGCTTCCCCTTCTCAATTTTATTTTTATTTTTATTTTTTTGGCTAGATAAAAAAGGCCATTTTCTGCCTCGTTTCTTACCTGAATCACTGAATGGGTGTTGCCTCTGTCAGACTGAGCCCTCTTGGGGACCTCAGCTTTAAAAGGCCGACTCTTGGCCACTGTATCCGGGCCATCTCCTGTCATCTACATCCGGCCGCTGGACCAGATGCTCTGGAGGGCTGATCTTGCCCAGCCCAATCCAAGTTATTGCATCACCTCGCCCCCGGCCTGGTCCTTTTTGAGAACAATCAGCGACAAAGGTTAATGAGTAATGTCCTGGTCAATGTTCCAGCCTAGTGTCTTCCTTTTGATGTCTGTGATGACAGACACACCATGACAAGGCAGCCATGTGGGATTGTGAAAGAAGTGTCCTTTCTTCTACCAGTAAAGATTTCTTGGGGAGATTGTACCATGGGAAAGATGGGGGAGATTATCCTGCTATTTGATTTTCCATGTTATTTATGGAAAGGTGAGGGTTAGGGCAGTCGATCAGCTCACCCTCTCTCCACTTAAACTTTGTTCCTTTAACCAGGTGAAGACATGTCTGTCGAATCAATCAAGCAAAGTATGATCTTTGACCTTAACAATATAATGTGAATATAATAATGATGATGATATAATGATGAATAGAACAGGTTTCCTTTATAATTGTAGATTCAGTGGATAAGAGTGCTGAGCCTGAGTTTAACTCTGACCTCAGACATTTACTAGCTGTATATGACCCTGGATCGGTCACTTCACTCTTATTGCCTCAATTTCCTCACCTATAAAATGAGCTGGAGAAGAAAAGAGCCGAAGTGTCTCCAGTCCAAAGACTCCAGTGTCTTTGCCAAGAAAACCCCAAATGGGATCATGACGAGTTGGGTACTACTGAAAAGTGACCTAACTACAATATAATCAGATTATTTTACCTTATACATTTCAAAACATTATTCCGAAAAGGGGGTTCGCCGGAGTACCGACACACAAAGTCTAGGAGTCCAGTTTTAGAATAAATGGGAAATCTTTCTTTGGTTAATTTAGACGTCCTTGAAAGTCATGGGATGAAATGCAATAATGTTGCCCAGGAAGGATTTGGCTTGGACCAGGGGACCAGGCGCACCCTGTGTATTTACAAAATAGCAAGCTAACTCAGAGCTCAGGAAGTTGAGCATCTGCTATCTTACGGCTGATATGGCACTTTGTGCTTTAGGAGAAACACCAAATGTTGAGGTTTGGTCCCCTCAAGAATTCCCAATGGCCATTCTCTTTGGTAAAACCTCTGGTGAAAGGGTTATTTAAGAGAAGAGATTACAGACAAAATGAAGGGATATAATAGACACCAGGAAGGGTAAATATGGAAGCATATAGTTAACAAGAGAGGGGTTTTACGGATTAATGATGGAAAGGGCAAGTTCCCAAGTGGAACTCATGTTACCCAGGAGAAAGGGGTTCACCCCATGAGGAGGGGCTGGCAGGCTAAATCTTCCTGCTAGAGAGGAAGGTGATTTGGTGCCCTCAAAGAGTTAATTAGCTAGAAGAAGGAGCCCATAAGGCACAGTAGGGTTTGAGAGAAACATGAAGCATGGTGGGGGTTGAGGAGGCATCCACCCTGTGGCACAGAAGGGAAAGACACCAGGAGGTAGAGGGCTATGGTGGACTGACCAAGAGCTTCAGCAAAACTGGCATGAGCTATGAATAGATTTTATTTTATTTTATTTTTCCTATTGGCCAGATTTATTTATTTATTTATTTATTAAAGCTTTTTATTTACAAAGCATATGCATGGGTAACTTTTCAGCATTGACTCTTGCAAAATTTTCTGTTCCAAATTCCCCCCTCCCCTCCCCTAGATGGCAGGGTAGTCCTGGACAGATTTTATAAGGAAAATTTAACCTCAGGGACATGATAGGCATTTCTTGGCTGGATACAGCAAGATGGGGATGTAAAGTTAAACTGATCCCCATCGGTGCCTCAGGGTAATACTTCAGTCTTTCTCTAGCAGTCCAGGGCCTCGATTTTAGAGTGGAATCTGGCAGCCACACCCCAGAGAAAGAATTGCTAGGGGGTGAAGCTCTAGTGGATGTCTTTTCTCAAACCCAACTGTGTTTAACTCAACGCTGATGTCAGCTTTTAGAGGGCCAGAGAATTCTGGACTTCCTCTCCAAGTCCTGGTCCTAGCAAGGTCCTTGGAACAGCTGACAAAAGTCTGCATTGGAGAAAAGAGAAAAACTACATTAAATCCACAGGCAAAAGGATGGACAGAGTGTGACAGACTTTGAAAAGCATATTTTATACTGATGACTCTTATTACTTGACTTCCTAAAAAAAATCCCTCTAATAGCTGGGTGTGACTGACAAAAAGAATCTCCAAGGTAGAGATCAACAATCAGCCATCTACACACAATTCAGCAGCGTCGGCCTGTTCTTCTGCGGTCAAACTGGTGGGTCCTGTAACACTGACAAAAATCACTGGGTCCCAGATCTGAAGCTGGAGAGGGTCTCAGAAGCCATTGAATACAACTCTCTTCTTTTACAGATAAGGAGACTGAGTCCCTGCTGATCTAGAAAGGACCTTCAGGGTCCTCTAGACCGGCCCAGTCATTTTGGTGGTAGTTGTTGCCTTTTCGGGTGCAAGGGTTTATCAGCAATGTGGTAGCTGACCTTGATAGCAGAGCCCGGTCATTTTACAAATTGGACCCAGAGGTTACAAGGTGCTAAGTGTTGAAAGCAGGACTGGAACTTGGGTTCCTAATTCCAAGTGCAGAAAGTGAGTGCCTCCGTGTGTATTTCCGGCACAGAGCCCCCGAACACAAATGTTTATTCAGTGACTAGGCAGGATCTAGAACAAGGCTAAACTCCAAGCCCAGCATCCCCAAGGGACACTCAGACCATTCTCTCCAGCACATTTTGAGACATGTCAGAAGTTCTCTTTTGGAATATGTCTAAAGCCATCAAGATGCTTACTTTGCAGCAGCTGCCACCAAGTGGACGTGGAAAGGTGCCCACGGACACGATCCCAGAGAAGTGGATAATACTGAACTTGAAGCCAAAGGATCTGGGTTCAAAACCTCCCACCGATAACCCTGGCAAAGCCAGATTTAATTTACTTCCTGACAGCAGTTATGGTCTTGAGATGTAGAATGAAACAAACATTTTTGGACATGACCAATAGGAGAATTTGCTTTACTTGATGATATATATTTGTTAACAGGATTTTTTTTCCCTTCCTCAGTAGGGAAGTGGAAATGATGGGAAAAGAAAATCAATGCTATTAAGTTAAATTTAAATTTAATAACATTTAATTTAAAATTTTTAATGAAAAAGAACAAATTTGCCAGGATTCTGGGAAGATGAAGGAGTAAATCAGGAAATTCCAAGCTTTCCAGATCTTCCCCCACATATAAGACCAGATAGTACCTCAGGCCAAATGTAGAGCAAGTAAAAATTGACAGAAGTTGGGACAGAACAGAGGTTCTTCAGGAATAACCAGAGGAGAGTTGGAGAAAGATCCCCACTGAGGTTTGGCCTCCCCAGTGAGCCACTGAGGCTGGGGGCTAGCGGGGCTGAGGGGAAGCCCAGGCCCCAGTGACAGGAATCCTTATCTCCTGGACAGTGTGGAATGTCTGGCATCTGAGCCAAGGAAGACTGAGTTGATAAGGGGCAAGCTGGGCTGCTGAGAGATGGCCCTGGAGGAGAAAGAACCAGCACAGGCCAGCTGAGTGCAGACGCTCGGGGCAGGGACGCTGCCCGCTGTGAGCACAATTTCTTGGTTTCAATTCCAAGCCAGAAAGGAGAGCTCAAGGAGGACCTGAGGCCAGAGGAACCATCCTGTCTCTCCACCCCACCCCAAAAGAGGTGATTTTATTAACAAGCTCCTATTGATTATTTTTTGAAAATAAAATAAGCTCTTTTATTCATTTAAAAATATTCTGAGGAGTGGTTAATATGTTTCTCCAGACTGCCAAAATGATCCATTGAACACCCCAAAAATTTCAGGACCTTTGTTCTACAATTTAGGTTGTATCACTCCTGATCTAAAAAAGCTTCACCATTAGTTGCTTATTTAGTTATAATTTATTCCTAAATCAAGTCCAAACTTCTTAGGATTATAAAGCTTAAAAAAAAAAAAGACCACATATATGAATGTTATGGAATATTCTTATTCTGTGAGAAATGACCAGCAGGATGAATACAGAGAGACTGGCGAGACTTACAGGAACTGATGCTGAGGGAAATGAGCAGAACCAGGAGATCATTATATATCTCAACAACAATGATACTGTTTGAGGATGTATTCTGATGGAAGTGGATCTCTTCGAGAAAGAGAGCTAACTCAGTTTCAATGGATCAAGGATGGACAGAAGCAGCTACACCCAAAGAAAGAACACTGGGAAATGAATGTAAACTATTTGCATTTTTGTTTTTCTTCCTGGGTTATTTTTACCTTCTGAATCCAATTCTTTCTGTGCAACAAGAGAACTGTTCGGTTCTGCACACATATATTGTATCTATTGTGACCTATTTAACATGTAAAGGACTGCTTGCCATCTGGGGGAGGGGATGGAGAGAGGGAGGGGAAAAGTCGGAACAGAAGTGAGTGCAAGGGATAATGTTGTAAAAAATCACCTAGGCATGGGCTCTGTCAATAAAAAGTTATACTTATGAAAAAAAATTTTTTAAAAATAAAAAATTAAAAGACCACAATTTATCATTTAAAATGAATGAATAAATATTTATCAAGCATCTTCCAAAATGGATGCTGTCCCCAACCTGCTCATGCACTTCTGAGACCGTGAGAACATCATTTCGGTCTCAGCTCCATCTGCAGTCAGAACTATGTTGCCAGCTCTCCACTCCCTAATGCAAGTGTTGTTTTCTGCTTCCAATTGCAGGCCCGCACAGCCCCCAGATATGCCACCTTAAGGCCTTGACAACTTGACAAATATAAAACTTAAAGACATATTGCCTGTCTGGGAATGTAATTCTTAAATGTGATAACCTTTGCCTCCTCCTTATTATAACGGATGCTTCAAACAAATCTTTTGTAGAATTTTCCTAGAGATATATGTTTCTGAAGCTGCTTAATACTGACCCCTCCCAGTCCTGATGGGGCTCAGTCCTGGCCAGTGACAATAAACGCTCTCCAACTTCCGTTATTTTGGCTGTCCCGTATTTTCTCTCGTTAGGGCACTTCATTTCTACATGCTAAATAGTGCATATCAATAAAGAAATAGCAAAGCAAGATAGTTCCTGAAGAAGTTTAGATTGTAAATGGAGGCATATAATGCATATAAAGGAGTTTTGGCTTCAAAAGTCACAAGGATTGTGAATAGAGGCGTCTATTTTTTAAAAAATGAGCAAAAGAGTAAGAACCTAACCATAGAAAGCTACTATGGGGATAGAGGAGACTGAGGTTTGTTTTCAGGAGACTGAAGCAAAAAAAAGTCTCTACTGTCCCAAAGAGGGATGTCAAATGGTTACCTGCCCAAAGAGAATTCATAGAACTTAAAAAGACTTTTAAAAATCAAAAAAGACATAGAATTTTTTTAAAAAAAAGAGAAAGATAGAATTTTAAAAAAAAAGAACAAGAAAAACAAGATTGTGAAAAGTCAACTAACTGGAAAAGGAGATCCAGAATCTTAAGGAAGAAAATGATTTCTTGAAAACTAGAATTGGGCAAGGGGGAAGCTAGTGAAGTTATAAGATAACAAAAAAATATATAATGGAACAAAATACAAAAAATGAAAAAAAAAAGAAGAGAATGTGAAACATCTTATTAGAAAAAAAATTGATCTGGAGAACAAATCAAGAAGAAAAAATGTAAGAATAATCAGACTACTTGAAGGCTACAATCAAAAAAGAATCTTGCTACAATCATACAAGAAATAATTAAAGAAGATTATCTTGACGTGTTAGAACAAGAGGGGAAATTAGAAATAGAAGAAAAAAAATCTATCAATCGTCACTTGAAAGAGAATCTATGAGGAAAACCTACAAGAACATCATACCCAAATTCCAAAACCCCAAGATGGTGGTTTCTTCTTTTTCTAGAATATGATGATTCTCTGGGAAAGCAGGTTTCTTGGGGAGGTTTTATGGAGGCAGCCTTAGTTTTGGTTCCGAGTAATAATCACCCCAAATACAGGCAGGAGTTAAAATCCAGTCCTTCATTGTGTCCTTCAAAGTCTTGAGCTTCAGCCCCTCGCTCCCTCCGAACGTCTCCAGCCAGCACAAAGGTGGAATATGGAATGACTCTGTCTCCGCCTCTGAGAGTGGGCTTCTTTCTGTGTCCCTGGCCCTGAGAGCTTCTTGCTTAAATGCTGAGTACACACCAATCATTGTATCACTGGGAAACCATTATTTATTGGAGGATTAAATCAATTCTAAACTAGATTTAAACATTGTCTCCTCAATTCCAGGAATTGTACGTTGTTTCAAGTTCTGGCCCATACAGTCCTGTTTGTAGTGGCTAGAAGCTGGAAAATGAATGGATACCCATCAATTGGAGAATGGTTGAGTAAACTGTGGTATATGAACGTTATGGAATATTATTGTTCTGTAAGGAATGACCAGCAGGATGAATACAGAGAGGACTGGCGAGACTTACATGAACTGATGCTGAGTGAAATGAGCAGAACCAGGAGATCATTATATACCTCAACAATGATACTGTTTGAGGATGTATTCTGATGGAAGTGGACCTCTTTGATAAAGAGAGCCTTAATTGATCAAAGATGGACAGAAGCAGCTACACCCAGAGAAAGAACACTGGAAATGAATATAAACTGCTTGCATTTATGTTTTTCCTCCCAGGTTATTTCTACCTTCTGAATTCAATTCTCCCTGTGCAACAAGAAAACTGTTCGGTTCTGCACACATATATTGTATCTAGGATATACTGCAACCCATTCAACATGTAAAGGACTGTTGCCATCTGGGGGGAAGGGGTGGAGGGAGGGAGGGGAAAAATCGGAACAGAAATGAATGCAAGGGATAATGCTGTAAAAAATTACCCTGGCATGCGTTCTATCAATAAAAAAATTATTAAAAAAAAAAAGTTCTGGCCCATAACATCTCCTCGTAGGATCAGATCGACGATACTGAACCAGGCTAAATTAGATAATTATTGTCTCTATCAATTCTAATGACTTAACACTTTATAAGGATTCCAACACCAGATCAAGGATAAAATATTACAATCAAGAAGAAAAAAACAATTCAAGTACAGCTGAAGCATAATTAGAATCATACGAGATTTATCAGCAACTACATGAAAAGGTTGCTGGTCTTGGAACACTACATATGGAAAAGCACTGGGGTTGTCGTCAAAAATATATCAGCAAAGATAAACATAATGGGAATGGGAAAAAAAGGGATATTCAATGAATTGTCAGACTTTCAGGATTTTATTGCAAAAAGCCCTGCACTGAATAGAAAATTTGACATATAAGATCCAAGAGAAATATAAGGCAAACATCAAAAACTAATTACAAGGGAGTCAATAAGGACAAATTACTTATTCTATATGGAAATGTAAGCCATATGTCTGAGATTGCCATTAGTAATTGGATAATCTGAAAGAAAGATTTGAGTAGAGCCAAGTATGATTTGATTAGGAACATAAAAAAGAGTTCTAATACAAATGAGGTGCAAAAGGAAGAAGTGACACAGAGGAATTAGACAGGGAAGGAGGGCCGGTAGTTTCCAGAACTACTCTTATCAGGAATGGGTTAAAGAGGGAATGTTACAGATATGGCTAGAAGAGTACAAAAGTCTTCTAAATCCAGAAAGGAACAAAAGGGGGAAAGATTGGAGGAAAGGATAAGGAAGGAATCCTTAAAGGAGGAGGGGTTAAGTAAAAGAAGGACAAGGGAGTGGGTAGTAGTACAGCAGAGAAGTCAGGAGCAAAAGGAAATAAGAGCACAAAAAGGAGCACAAAAGGAAACACAAGCACAAAAATAAGAGCAGGAGTAGACTTTAGGTTAAAAAAAAAAAGCAGGGGGTAATAATCATGATTTCAGTCTAAGTTAAAGCAAAAATTGGTTTAACCAAAAGAAAAATAGAAAAATTATCTAGTCAGTCGTGTTAATCAATATTATTTTAGACTAAAATAATTGGGCAGAATAAGGTTGGAATGTTGCTTTGGGGTAGGAAATGCTGAGCTATTGGAAAAATAGGATGAAAAATGTAATCAACCTTCAGAGAATTAGAGACCAATTAAACATAGTGTGTTTTTACATAGATGCATATGAATGTCTATATAGGATCGTAGATACCTACGTGTATATGTATACATGTGGCTGTGTGCACATATGTTTGTGTACATATATACATGTGCATAAATGTGTGCTTAATTGGAGCCTTCTTGGGGTGGGAAGAAGGAATGGGAGAAAAAAGAATAAAGTAGAAAGTGCACGAGAGAGAAAACTACAAGGAAGTAAAGACGGACAGCTCTGGCACGTGTAATGTTCATTATATAAACTTTCTTGAAATGGAAATGTATTGTTTTATATTTTGAATCCTTTCACGTTCTGCTATGCTCATAGCAATGCTATTTTTCCATCCTATTTCATATTAAAGTTTAAAATAATTTTTTAGAAATTAAAAAAAGAACAAATCCCTCTGATGCTTATGAACTATGTGATTTTGAGCAAGCCACTTAATACTTACGAGCCTCTATGTCCTAATCTGTCCATGGAGACCATGTCTATAGTCACAACCTCCTAAGTTTGTTCTGAAGCAGCCAGATGGCACGATGGATAGAGCTCTAGGTTTAGAGTCACCAAGACCTGAGTTCAAATCTAATCTCAGGTATTGTGACACGTTTTGTGTGACGCTAAGCGAATCAATTAACTTGCTTGACTCAGTTTCCCCAACTGTAAAATGGACATGATAATAGCAACTTTCCCCCAGAACTGATGTAAGGATCAAATAAGATAATATCATTAAGTGCTTAGCAAAATGCCCGGCCACTGGTACAGAGTAGTTACTTAATAAATGCTTGTTCTTTTTTTTCCCTCTCGATATAGGTAAAACAAAAACTTAACGTCATTGTCTAAATGTCAGTTATTATTCGCTACACAAAATATAGCACTAATGTGTAGCCTTGGTATTATTTTTTGGACACTCTGATGAAGTCACACAACTACAACTTGGGTTTAGGGCTAAAAAGGACCCTCGGGGTTACCTTGTTCAACACAAGCCAATCCCGAACTGCTACGTCCAAGTTTAAAAAATCGGGCAATGCAAGATCTGGGTTCCTTCCTCCGCAGGGTCATAGCTCATTTATAGATTGTAATGTCCAAGTCAGCTGCCTGGAGGGCCTCGGGGTCAGCCAGTCAGGATAAATCAAAGTCCTTGATCTTTAGGGGGAGAAGTGAAGGAGGCACGTGAGCCACCATGTGACTTGCCAAAGATCTCTCCTGGATTCTGGAGTCCGGAGTCACCAGCCTCTCTCCTCCTCGTCCTGCTGCCAAGTCCTTCTGAGCCTCCCTCTTTGCCCTCCAATCCTTGCCTATGATTACCTCACTACCCAACATTCAGCAAGTGCCAATGGTGAGGAGAGCCATCATCCAAATATACGCTGGTAGAGCCATTGCCTCACATGGAATAGGCAGCCTAAGTGCTCTCTCGTCTGATTCAGTTTCAGCCCTCTCCAGGAGAGGATGGAACTGAAGCCTCATGTACAGATGGCGATTTCCTGAACTGAGCTCCTTGAACCCCTAACAATCTTCTCACTGTGCCACGAAGCCCCATTTCATTAAGAAATAGCAGCATATACTCCCAGCGAAAGAACTCAGGGAGATGAGCATGAACCACTACCTAGAATTCCCAATCCCTCTATTTTGTCCGCCTGCATTTTTGATTTCCTTCACAGGC
The DNA here is from genome assembly GCF_016432865.1 of Antechinus flavipes. Classification (NCBI taxonomy): domain Eukaryota; kingdom Metazoa; phylum Chordata; class Mammalia; order Dasyuromorphia; family Dasyuridae; genus Antechinus; species Antechinus flavipes. Next base: position 10,809,442 of record NC_067401.1, read on the forward strand.
TAAGGGTACGCTATTTTGGAGTCTGATTCTTTTTGTACAGGAAAATAACTGTTAGGACATGTACGCTTATATTGTATTTAATTTATACTTTAACATATTTAACATGTATTGGTCAACCTGCCATCTGGGGGAGGGGGTGAGGGGAAGGAGGGAAAAAGTTGGAACAAAAGGATTTGCAACCGGTTGTCAATGCTGAAAAATTACCCATGCATATATCTTATAAATAAAAAGCTATAATGACCATTTAAAAATAGAAATACACTACAAAAAAAAAAAAAGAAATAACAGCATAAACAGATGAGATCTCAGGCTACCTTCGGTTGTTTTTCAATTCACCATTTTTTTCTCTTTGGTTATTTCTAGAGAGTAAACTAGTGGAAGTTGGCATAAAGTGGTTTGGAGCTTCACTGGAGACTATAAAGTGGCGCCATTTTTATTCCTTTTCACCTCCTCCTCACCACTTATTTTCCGTTCCTCCTCCTCCCTACATTCTATAAAGTGGCACCATTTTTATTCCTTTTCTCCTCCTCCCCACCATTTATTTCCCGTTCCTCCTCCCCCCGACATTCTACAAAGATCTGCTAATTTAACCGACCTCTTGCCCTCCCATCAGCTCCCCAAGCTCCGGGCTGCATTTTTGCCCTCTGTTCTGGGTGAATAAACAGCCACGTCCTAAGGGACCGAGCAGTGGAAGCCGCCCCGCGCCCCCCTTTGCCAAGAACGAGGGACACATCGGCTTTTACAACCTGCTTTTCAGTCACACCAGGCCAGTCAGCCTGGCTGATTTAATCTGCAAAAACAAAAGAGAGATCAAAATCCTGGGACTGGCTCCCTCTGCCCCACAGTCTCGGACCGGCAGCCCCCTCTCCCGGCTCCTGTGTCTGGCCTCCCCGTCCACTCATCCCCTCCGGTGCCAGGGTGGATGCCCGTGGCCGGGGCTTCATCGGCCTCTCGCTCGGCACCTGCCATCTCCCCTTGCCAGTCCAGCATTAAAGCCGCAGGGCCAAGAGGGAAGGCAGCTGGACGTAAAGAGCAGTGAACGTCACGCACCTTTGCTCCCCACCCCCGGGGGCCCGGAGCAGTTTTCTGAGGCCCCGGGGAGATGGTCCAGAAGAGCTCCTGTAACTGAGGGGCTTTCAGACGGCCAGTGCCAGAGCCATTAGCCCCTTCCCGGCCTGAGGACCCGCCTTCCCGTGGCCAGGACGCGGCAGAGAGGCCGTCTGGTCAGACCGTGACCCCTTGGAACGCTTGCCCATCTCTCTATTGATAAGGTTAGTGTGGGAGAACCCGGTTTGTTCAAGGCAACTCGGGGAGGGACGGCAGCTGTGTAAAGGAACCACCATTTTTTTGGAATCAGCTCTGACTAGAGTGGGGGGTGGGGTCAGGAGAGCCACCTGGGCATTTGAAAGATGATCCTAATTGGTCCATTTGGACCAGAGGGCAGACGGGCATTGGGTAAAAGAGGAAAAGGTTCTGAGTGACCCAAAGCGGAAGCCGCAGGTGTGGGCAGAGGCCCCGTTCTCTGCTTCAAAGCAGGATGGCCAGGGGGATCGGCCCACTAGGCGAGGGCCCTTCCTTTGGCTCACCCTCCCCAGCAGGGCAAGGTTTGCCAGGAGGCACGGCCGGGCCTCCACCAGCTGTTTCAGGGAGGATGGCACATAAACCCTTCAAGCTCTTCTGTCCCCCCCATCCAGACGTGGTGGGCTGAACTCGGTCCGCCTGGCCACACAGCCCCAAGTGTTGGCTGATAGCCACGGAGGCCGGTGCCCGCTCTCCCAGCCTGGCCCTTGCAGACCCGGTCGCCACAACACCCCGTGGGCAGCACCCACCGAGGCGGCCGCCGCTCTCCCGGAGAAACCTCACACGCCAAGCACTCTGTAAAACCCAAAATAGTTTTATTTCCCCCCCAGATCTTTGTCTTCACAAGGAGTTTAGCAAACATGCTAAGGTTACAAATTGTCTAGCAGACAGAAACATGCAGCGCTGATTCCTCAGCCCCAGGCTGCTCGGCGAGCAGCCGCCCGTCCCCTGAGCGAGAGCCCCACAGCCCGGGACGGGTCCCCGAAGTGTACTGCAGGTGTGTAGCACGTAGTCGTCAGCCACCAGAGGTAGGTCTCTTGACAGTTAAAAAAAAAAGGCAAACAAACAAGCTTCTACTTCAGTGTGTGACGGATCCCGGTGCAGGCTTTGGATTGCAAATCTTGAATTCTATCACAGAGTTATAGAGTAGGAAAGTCTGGGGGGGGGGGGGAAGGGGGCAGGAGAGCTTCAAAGTACCATCTGACACCCGCTCCCCCGGCCCCCAGTCAGCAGCGGCAGTGGCGGGCACCCAGCCCCGGCCGCCCAGCCAGGAGCTGCAGGAAGAAGGGCACGCGGGCGTGATTCTTCGAGAGAAAAGAGCATCCTCTGCCTTGGGCACTTCTGAGCTTCCCACTACTGAAGGGAGGCTGGCGCAGAGAGGGCTGGGAGCCCCGGCGGCGTGGGCCGCCCCTGCCCCCCACCGCGGCCGCCGTTCCTTCCACCCGAGCAGCTAAGAGTCCTGAGTGCTTCCAGCATGAGCCCCGCAGCCTCGGCCCCAACCCTGCCGGAGAGGCCGTCGGGCTGCCGCGGGCCTCCGGAAGAGCAGACCGCCGCCGCGCTCGTGCGTCCGTTCTGCCGGGCAGGAGGATCTGCCGTCGCGGAAGGGAGAGACCGGCTTAGAAAAGAGCCGATCGGCCACGTCTCTACATTCTGAGGGCAGAGTCGGAGCTCGGTACAGCCAACTGTACCAAAGGGGTACAAAAGGGTCTGCCCTCCAGCACAGTGCTCGTTTAATAGAAAAGAAAGCGCGCGGTTTCACTGTCTGTAATAGAGACTCTGGGCAGGATTGTGGAGGGAGCTACGTGAGTAAAGCTTCATTCTAGGCCTCTGAGACATTGATAATAACGGTTCCCTGAACCTTGAGAGTGCAAGTAAGGACGAAAACAAAGCTTGGTTTGTATGGAGAGGGAATAAATACGATAATTAAAACGTGAATCTCCCTGACGGTGAAACACAAGCCAGTCCTGAACTGCTATGTCAACGTTTAAAAACTTGGGCAATGCAAGATCTGGGTTTCGGGGGAGGGAAAGCGATGCGGGCCCCGCCCCAGGGAGGGTTCGTGAGGGGATGTTTCCACGGGCAACACCCAGCCAGGGACATCAGCCCTTGACGGCGACTTTGTTCTCTGCAGCAGCAAACATGGCATAGAATCGGGAGCTGTCATTGGACAGAAGCACAGCCGGAGTGTCAAATTCCACCACCTGGAAGAGAGGAGCAGAGCATGGAGGAGCCTGGCCCGGTTCGAGCCCCAGGCGGAGGGGCAGGGGAAAGCCCGCGTCTCCTGGGCGTACACGGCCACCTCGGCCTCCCAGAACACTCCCAGGGGCCTCTGCCAAAGCCTCTCTTTGATCCAATCTCACTGAAAGGGGACAGATCCCCTAGAGGAGAGCTCACGGCAGAGCTGCAGAAGGTGAGCCCAGGCCCCGCGGCCCCTCACCCCACATCCTCATCTAGAAAGAACACTGGACTCAATGGTCAGAGTCCTTTTCCACTCCCCAAGGTCTATCCATTTTAGCTCTCTCCCATTAAGCAAGCCCTCGGGGGACTCAAAGACCCCCCCTCTTCCCCCCCGGGTGAGGACCTCGGTCATTCCTAACTCAGGAGGCTGCTGACCTTCCCAACAAAGGAGGCTGGAGTCAAAGTGAGTAAAGGGGGACTTTGGGATCCCTGATCGCTTCCAAACCCATCTCTGGACCCCCTGACCAGCTGGGAGGGGGGCACCCAAGCCCCGCCCCGAGGAGCAGCTCCTCCTCTGCATTTCTTTGTCCTCCTTCCCCCCCAAAGGGCCCCGGCACTCGGGCCCCTCGCCTGCACCCTTGGTCCCAGGTCACCCTGTCTTGTGCCAACAGCGACAAAGCAAAGCCTCTCTCTGGGAAGAGTCTCAGCCCTCCCCCGCCGCCCCTTCGAAGCTACCTCTGTGCCTCATGGAGACCGTCTCGGACTTCCGAGCGAGGCTCTGAGGGGCCCCTGTGGGGCGGGGGCTTGATGCTCTACCTGACCCTGCATCAGCACCATGATACGGTCGGAGCCCAGGACGGTGTGCAGGCGATGAGCGATCGTCAGCATGGTGCAGTCGGCAAAGGCCTCCCGGATGGTTTCCTGAATCAGTAAGTCGGTCTCGCTATCCATGGCCGCCGTGGCTTCATCCAGTATCAGAACCTGCCAATGGGCCAAGGGACGGTTATAGCGCGGCGGGGACCTCAGGAGTCTTTAACACTCATTTGCTTCCAGCACAACAGCTAATCTGGGGTCCCCTGGCAGGTAAGGCCAAAGCCAAGGGCTTCTGTGTCGGGGCGCGCCTCCCAAACTGCCGGGTCTGGGGACCCAGGGTGGTCAGACCCCCTCCAACCACTCGGGGGCCGCACCTTGCAGTGCCGCAGCAGCGCCCTCGCGATGCACAGGAGCTGCCGCTCTCCCACCGAGAAGTTTTCCCCGTTCTCCAACACTTCCGACTCAAGTTTCAGAGGTAGCTGAGCAACCTGGGAGAAGGAAGGGAAATTCTATCGTGGCCAGTGGCTGGGCTCCCCATCGCCCCCCAGCCTTGCCCAGGGTCCGTATGGCAGGAGACGGACCGAGAGGGCCGGGAGACAGCCCTACGTGACCCTACAAACACCTGTTCCACAGGGAACATGTCTGGAAGGGAGCAGGGCACTGCTTCCTGTGAGGGATCACTACAGACGGGCAGCTGCCCAGTGAAGGTGGGGGACGGGACTCCTCCTCTCCCCTACACTTCTACTTACACATTCTTTCATATGTGTCCTTTCTAGAGCATCCCAAATCTGGTCTTCACCGTACTGGTTGAAAGGATCCAAGTTTGACCTGGGCACAAGGGAGGGAGGGTTTTAGCGGCCCAACATGACCCAACCATGGCTTCCCCGGGTGGCAGGGAGGCCGAGGGCACAAGAGAAAGCCCAGGGAGAGCTACTGAACAACCTTACCTCCTGGAAGGCAGAAACTTGTCTCAGGACAAGAATCAATCCTTGTTCCTGACCGACAGACTCAACTGGGCGGCCTACCAAATCAGGACCCCCTCGGAGGAGGGACGGTGCAAGGAGCCCAAGTTGTCTCAGCCCACAGTCCAGGGCCCCCACAAAGAATAGGTCAGCAGCCCAAAGGGGCTATGGCAATGAGTGGGCTTGCCTTGCCTGCACCTGTTCTGAAGACCACCGTTCTTCCTAACCCCCCTGCCCGGCACACGAGCCAGAAGAACATACGCCCTACTCTCTACGGCTCCTTCACCATCATCTCTCTGCTCCTGTCCCTCAACGAGCTTTTCAGAAGTCGGTACAATCCATTAACAACAGACCCACAGACACGTCCCTCCCATTCCCATGGCTGCCCTCTCTCCTGACCTCAAGTCCCTTCCAACTATCTTCATTAGTGGATCTAGGGGATCACCAGGCCACCCTCAGGCCTTGCCTTGTCCATGCAGACAATCCAGTGAACAAACCCCTGTCCTCTTTCCCCTAAACCTGGCCTTCTCAAACCCTATCCATCATTCAAGGCTCACCCCACCTAACAGAAAGATATCCCAAGCAAGACCCTGTCCAAAAGGCCCACCCCAGAAATGGAAATGGAGCCCGGAAAGGCTCACAAGAAAGCACAACCTGCCGCCTGCCCAGGCTCCTGGGGTGATTTCTCAGGAACCCCAGGCTCACCTGACTGTGCCGCTGAACAACACGGGCTCCTGAGGGATGATGGAGAGCTTGCTTCGGAGATCGGCGAGCCCGATGTCATGGATCTTCACCCCATCGATTTGGATGCAGCCTCCCGAGAGCTCGACCAGGCGGAACAGGGCCATGCCCAGAGAAGATTTCCCTGGGGAGACAGGTACCAGAGCTTAATCCCCACAACGTCTCACAAAACCAGAGGGGATTATGGTTCCAATGTCCTCTGTCGATCATCTAACAAAGGCTCCAAGTATCCAAAGTGGCCCAGTTTCCACTTTGTAATGGAGGTTAGTCTCCAAGTTAAAGAGAACCCGGGAGAGACCAAACACAGGGAAGGATTTGTCTCATTCATCTTCTGAAGATCAAGAGGGGAAAATCCCGATTTACAAGGAGAAAGACAAAGGCTTCCTGCTTCGCATTTTCTGCAGAGAAGGAGGCAGCAGGGAGCTGCAGAGGGGCGACGGACAAGAGATTTTTTCATGTCCATCATCCTGCAAAATGAATCCTCTGGCCCCTGAGCATGTAGCTGGCTGAGGCTGCCCCAAAGGCCTCCAACAAAGCTCAGCAGAGATTGAGGGGGAGGAAGAAACAAGTGAAAGAAAGACACTTTGATAAACGGATCTGATAAAATAGGAGGGCAAGCTCATGGTTCGGTCTGAGTGAGCTTGAGGAAAAGTTCATGGTTCACAGCTCAGTGGGGTGACCGGGGCCGCCCAGCGGGTGGCAAAAAGGCCTTCTCTATTCAAATGAGTTCCAATTGATCAGTGATGAACAGAAGCAGCTACAGCCAGTGAAAGAACACTGGGAAATGAGTGTGTTCCACAACATAGCATTTCCATTCTTTCTGTTAATTGTTTGCTTGCATTTTTGTTTTTCTTCCCAGGTTATTTTTACCTTCTTTCTAAATCTGACTTTTCTTGTGCAACAAGAGAACTGTATAAATATGAATGCATATATTGTATTTAACATATATTTTAACACATTTAACATGTACGAAACTACTTGCATCTAGAGGAGAGGGTAGAGGGAAGGAGGGGAAAAGGGGGAACAGAAGTAATCGCAAGGGACAATGTTGAAAAATTACCCATGCATATGTTCTGTCGATAAAACGTTATAATAATTAAAAAAAAAAAAAAAAAGGCCTCCTCTGGCACTGACTGCAAAATCGAACCACGGTAATGCAGGTGTAGGACGCGGACAGCAAAGGCCCGGCTAGAAATCCCACTCTGACAAATCCCCTTCCCTTAGCCTCCGCTTCCTTCCCCACTTGTACAAGAGCACGCCGGAGCTCAGCTCCTCTATGCACGGGAGCTCAGCGGGACCGTGTCTGTGCTGGGCTAAGTGAGTGATGGCTTCCCAACATGGGATGAAGAGCCCAAGGAAGCAGAGGAAGCTGAGGAGTGGGGGGCTGGAGAGAATTTTCAGAAAGCACAAAGAAAGGCTGTCGGGAGCTATTTGAACCAATACCTGATTCACAGAAATGCTGGACAGAGTTGAGGGTTGGTATTCAAGCCTGAAATCTGGGTCGCCAGGGACTTGTCTGGCCTTTTGGGATTGTCTCAAGGTGGATGGTGAGTGTGTGTGTGTGTGTGTGTGTGTGTGTGTGTGTGTGTTTTTATATGTCTATCTGTTGGGGAACAGGCTGTCTTCTGAAGCCAGAAGACAGGCAGTCACCCCAGGGGAACAGGCTTTGGCCTAGGCTTGAAGCCTTCTGTTCCATCTCACAGTGACACTGCTTAATTTCTAGCTCTGGCTGCTGGCTTTTGCAGCTTATGACAGACCTTCTGTTCTGTCTCTTGTTACCTTTCCAGCCAGATCTTTTTCTTTTTTCTGATACTCCCTCCCTTCTTGATGCCAGAATCTCATCAAATCTGAGCTGATCCTGCCTCCTATTCTTCTATTTCCTTTCTCAAATAGGACCCTGAGACCACCTGTGTGGAGTTCTCCTATGGGGAACTGGACTGAAGGCCTGAGAGGCCCAAGTGGGGCGGCAGGACCAGAGCCCAGAAGGTAAAGAGAAGCTCCCACTCGCTGCGGTTCCTCACCTGAGCCCGTCCGGCCCACGATGCCGATCTTCTCCTTGGGTTTGATGGTGAAAGACACTTTCTTTAGGACTAGAGGGAGGTTCTCTCGATACCGCATCTCTGCATTCTCGAAGACAACTTCTCCTTCCTGGGGCCAGTCTGGAGGAGGAGCCTTGTTTTTAATTCGAGCAGGTGCTTCCAAGGCGAGAGTCTAGAGAAACAAAGGATGCCTGAGAAAAAGCCAACAGCCCCCGGGCCTTCCCCACCTCAGTGAAGTCAGCACTCAGGGATCGCAGCCCACTCAAGGATTCCCAACGAAGAACAGATTCTCCCATGATATAAATGATTTTGGGGTTTTTTTTTTGCCATAGGAGCAAGATTATTAACGTTAACAGCATGACCTTGCTGGGAAGCTCATTTATTACTATTTTCTAGTCTTGATTCTCTTCAACTTTTGGCCTAAATGAACTCTAATATTCCTCCCAAGACTGAAATTTTAAGATTTGCAATCCTTTTCATCAACAATATTTTAACCACTGGTATGGTTCCTCCACGGATTTCACATCATAAAAGCCTCTGTGGCAGCTAATCCTTTGACCCAAAGATGGAGAGAGCTCGGAGACACTGAGAACTAGGGTCTCAAATCTAGACTACAGGACTAGAGGAGGAGACATAAAGCAAGTGTGTGCACACGAGGTCCTTTTAAGTCAGGCCTGAGGATAGCCAGGTCAGAGAAAAATAGATCTCTGTGCTTGTCCTGACAGGGAAAGGTTTGCTGATGTAACAGCTTGGAAGTGGTACCCAGAGAGAAGAACAAATCTGCAATTCTCTGTAGAGAGTAATCACCAGTTAACTTCTACCAAACTTGTTTTAAGCAACAAGGAATGATCCCCTCTTTCTCTCTCTCTCCCAAGATGTGTAACAGGTGCAAGTCACCCTCAGGCATCTCATTTGTCCCTAAGAGTGTAATTAAGTTCCACAAACACCTACAACGTGCACAGCGTTGCATTGTGCCTTGCACAATGTGCCCCCGAGCGGACACGTTTAAGATAAAACAGACAAATGCAAATCTAGGTCAAAGATTTTGCAAGCTGGCGATTTCCAACTGGGAATTATGTTTCCTCTAAAGTCATACAGAGTTATCAGGTTTCCAGGTCTACTCCAATCGCACTTAATCCCCATTCCTAACACCGTTCCCAGGGAAGAGGCGGTCTCCATCACAACTGTAGATCTAGACATGCATCCTTCCCTTTCTTAGCATCAGATTGGGAAAATACACACATCAATGATACGGTACTTCGACAGTTTCCCGGGAGAAGGTTCCTCACTATGGAACAATGGGTTGTTATCTCCCAAATGGAGACAGCTCTGGGATCTAGATGCCTTTATATATACACTTTATAGACCAGCGGCTCAAAAGAAAGGGACTTTTTAAATGCCTATGAAATTACATTCAAAAGACACCTGTCTAATCTAAGCACTATAAACATATAATGAAAGGCTAAGTTATCAGGGAATAACTTTTAAATTTACTAATTCTACTAACTACAGTCATGTCAGAGCCTGTCACTTTAGTATAAGACAATCATTGCTTCTCAGTCAAATAGCCCATGTATGCGGAGAAGCAGAAATCTGGAGTGGGAAACAGCTGACGTTTAGTTACTGGCTAATTTTGACATGGGTCACTGTCAACACTGGTCAACATTGGTTAAGATTCAGAATAATGTTAGGGAAAAGATGGCTTTGGATATTGTCTCTTAAGGCAAGTTACATAAATTCATATTAGTCTTCAAACCCAATCTTCACGGATTGTATACTGTGTATAGGGCTCTCCTCAGACACAGACCATGGATATGGCAAAATATGGCAGAAAAATCTCTTGTCCTCTCTACTTAATTTATGGTGACCAAAAACTGTATAAGCGACTCTAGGAAGGCCCACAGGAAAGGCGAGACCAACTCTAAGGCGATCGAACCTTAATGTAGTGATTAATCCTCTCCACTGATGTGAATCGAGCTTCTGTCTCTGAGGCCAGTCGAACCGTAAACTGGAAGAGTCCCGTCAGCTGTCGATAAGAGAAAACAAGAGAAGTGAAGGGGATGGTTTCAGAAAAACCTGGGAAGACTTCTAGGAACTGACGCAAAGTGAAATGAGCAGAACCAGGAGAACGATCCCCATAGCAACAACAATATTATAATGATGATCAACTGCCAAAGATCAAAAGAATCATGATGAGAGGAGCTGTTCACCTCCACAGAGAGAAGGGACAGATTCAAAGGGCAGACAGAAGCATATTTTTTCCTTCTTTCTTATTTTTCTTCGAGAGCCTGGCTAATAAGGAAATGCCATTTTTCTAATAAGGAAATTGCATGACTTTCTATTTGTAATGGGCTTTATTTTCATGACTTCTCATTATATGAGGGAGGGAACAGGGAAAGACTATGTAACTAAAAATAAAATTCAATTTAGAAAAAAAAAAGACAATAGAAACAAATCTCTTTACAGCTATGGGGCTCTGCTGATAGAGGAAGTAAGTTTGGAGAAGGGGAAGTAGACAATAGAAGCACATGGATTTTCGAGGTCTTGTTATTATTTTCGTCACTAGTCTGGAGAACACTGACTTCCTGTGTCAACTCACATGCCTATCTTCCCAGATAGACACTGAATCACATAGACTTTCGATAACAAATTGCTTCTTATTAAATTGCTTTTTTTAAAGCTATTAAAAATAATCCACAACTTTAGCAAAATTGCAGGATACAAAATAAATCCACATAAATCATCAGCATTCTTATACATCACCAACAAAATCCAACAGCAAGAGATACAAAGAGAAATTCCATTTAAAATAACCATCGATAGTATTAAATATTTGGGGATCTATCTGCCAGGGGAAAGTCAGGAACTCTATAAGCAAAACTACAAAACACTTTCCACACAAATAAAGTCAGATCTAACTAAATGGAAAAATATTAAGTGCTCTTGGATAGGTCAAGTGAATATAATAAAGATGACTAAACTAATCTATGTATTTAGTGCTATACCAATCAGACTCCCAAGAAAATATTTTAAGGACCTAGAAAAAGTAACAACAGAAGAACAAAAGGTCAACTTTCAAGGGAATTAATGAAAAAAAAAATCAAATGAAGGTGGCCTAGCTGTATCTGATCTAAAACTATATTATAAAGCAGCGGTCACCAAAGCAGCCATTCGGTATTGGCTAAATTGCTTTTTTATTGAGGCACTTTGTTCATATACGGAGGAATATACTCCTACTTCATGAGATGAGATCTCTTATAATAAAACAAAACAGGCAAGATTAATAATAGTCATCCCAACTGAAAATTTTTCATTTTCTCTCACTCCTACCCATCCCTCCACTCAATTGAGGAGGAAGAGATGGGGAAGAAAGAAAAAAGAAAATCAGTTTCTTATAACAAATATACATCAACAAGCAAAACCAATTCCCTGGACTGTGGTCTACAAAAACATTTATGTCTCATCCCAGATCCTAAATCCCTCATCTCTGGAGAGTGGAGAATTTAATCTGTGAGGTTTTAGAATGATGGCTACCCACCGAACTACTTCCTCCTGTTCTAAGAGCTTTCTGGTCATTATCTTTGCAGAAAGGATCCTCCTCACTTTTCTAAAAGCCTTCCAGACTGTTCACTTCTATAATCCTGATGTTAACAGCATAAATAGTTCTTTGGTTCTGCTCAGTCACTCAGGACAGTCCGCCCCAGTCTTTCCATGTCACTCTGAAATCCAGGGTTTCCTCATTTCTCACCACACAGTAGACTCCATCATATTTACAGAGCACTGTCAGCCATTCCCCAATTGCTGGGCGTCTCATTTTTCAGTTTTTTTTTTTTTTTCGCCATCATAAAATGAGCTATATTATAAGTATCCTTGTATATTTAGGACTTTTCCTTCAGCCTTTAACCTCTTTTGGACATAGGTCCAGCAGGGGTGGAGCTGGCTCAAAGGGCATGCTCTATTTAGTATCTTTTTATAGAGAATGTTAAATTATTTTCCAGACTGGTTGTACCCATTCACCAGTTTCCCAATATAACATGCTCATTTTCCCAGGCCCCTCCAATACTGATCATTTTCTTTTTTTCCTCACTTTGCCACTCTGATGGATGCGAAGTAGAATCTCTGAACTATTTTAATGTGCATTTCGTTAATTATTAGTGATTTGGAGCAATTTTTAAAGTGGCTAGAAATAACTTGGTTTTATTTCCTTGAGGATTGCCCAATCATATATTTAAAGCACTTATCAAATTGCAGAATGGCTTTTTCTTAGAAATTTCAATTAGTTCCTCACAGATTTAAGAAACAAATGGGAAAAAGCTGTTGCAGTTAATTTAACTGATAAAATTAATTTTAACAACCACAATGGCAAGGCCAAGCTGCTCTAGCTGGAGATGGCAGGAAAATGAGAAGCAGGAGGTTGGAAGTGAAGTGGGCTGCACCAGGGGTCCAAGCAAACTGGGGTCTGACGTGGCACTTCTCCATCCAGGCTCCCACATCACGAGCAAAGGAAGCCATATCTGGGTGAATGCCTAGGGGCTTCTGGGGATTATCTCTACTTCTCTGTCCAACAGGTTTCCAGGTTTTTTTACATTAGTTACCACTTGGGGATAGGAAGTACCTGGGCCTAATAACTTGCTTTCAATCTTTCTGTTTTTATTGGAAAATATAAATAACAAGAAAACAAAAATCATGTTGAGGATGTAGCCTTTAAAAAACAAAACGTGGGAAGAGGTAGATAATAAAGGGGGAAATCACGGAAAAGGGAGTTTCTATCAGTAAAAATATACCAAACACCACATTTTTTGCAGAAATCTTTCTGCAAGTTATAGACTTTCTAATAGTCATTGACGCCATCTTGTTTCTAGGAAACACTTTGGCCAAGGAATTTGTTTGTTCCCTGCTGACTAAGGTCAGCCAGAGTCACGGCCCTAAGATTCGGCAGCTTCTTTCTGAGCTTGTCTGCATCTGGGAAGATCACTGAAAGGAAGGTGCTCTTGGGAGATATTCTCCCGTGGCAGGTAGTCCCATCCCCTGCTTCCAGAGGCATAAAACTCAGTGACTTCAAAAACACTCTATCCTCCTGAACAGCCAAGGAGGGCGGCAGAGAGGAGCTGTGGGGACAGTTTCCTTGGGCACCAACCTGGACAGCGTAGGAGATGGCGAGCCCTGCGTAGGCCGGGGGGATCTGGCCATGCATGAGGACGATCATCAGCCCCGTGGTGGTGATCAAGGCGATGCTGATCACGTCCAGCCGCACGGCCAGCCACCGCATGGCACAGGTGAACAGGAAGAAGGGAGCCTGGTTGTTGTCCAAAAGCTCCTGGTACCTGTGGGCCAGAGGACAAGCAGTCAAGCCCATGGCCCGGCCTGCTCCCAGGGGAAACCTGAGCAGCTTTGTGATCGCATCTGCAGCCTGTAAACAACAGGCATGGGGACCAAACTCCGAACAGGGGAGAGTCTGGGGGCCAATGACCACTCGCATGGGAGCCCCAGGCCAGACTTTTGGTAAAGAAGAAAACAAAGACGCAAGAGCAGGGAAGCTGGGCTTTGCAGGCGGATGGCCCTGTCGGTGCAAAGGCCGGACCTCCCTGCAGCTGGCCTCGCAGGTGGGGTCATGAGGTCCATCCCTCTCTCAGGGATGTGGCCACGTGGCTGGGCCTTTCCCAGCAGGGAGATTAAGATTAAGCAGCCTGGCCTCTCCCAGGGCAGACCAGGATTTCCCTCCATTATTTGTTCTGAGATTCCTGCAGGGCAATAGAATCTGAACGGGAGCAGGCTCGTCCCTATACCTTTAGGTCTCCCCCAAGTAATGTGCCGTCCGGGAGGGCGACCAGCTCTCCCTTGGCCCCACGCGGCACTAACCTGTGCAGAAATTCCTGCCCTCGGTTGTAAGCATGAATGGTGGCCAGGCCCTGGATGCTGGAGGTGATGTGGGACAGAAAAGGAGACTGGGTGATGTTGTCCAAGCGTTTGAGCTCTCGAATCAGGACCCTGGAGAGGACACACAGGGCAACCGTCAGGGAGGGCGAGGCCAGCTTGGCAGCCCCAAAGCAGCAGGGAGGCAGCCTGGGCCGAGTCTTGGCAGAAACAAGAAGGCTTTTACCTGGACAGAATGTGCAACACGGCAAAGAAAACCAGGAGGGGCATGACTGCCACCAGGAACCAGGGGAAGACCCCCGCAATCATGCCGACACAGAAGAAGACCAGGATGACATTCTGGATAAACATTTCAGCCTGGAATGGGAGGCGGACATCAACTGGGGAGAAAAGCCAGAGAACAAAGGATGACGTACCCGCAGGAGTCAGGGGGGCTCCAGCAACCCAGCTGCACCACAGCCCCTTCCTCTGGTCGATGCTCAAACTCGACTTCTGCCAGGGCGCAACCAGGTGGGGTCTGGCGGCCAGGGCCCGCAGCCTGGCACAGCTGCCACCGGGCATTCACCAAAGCTACACCTCGGGCCGATGTGCAAACTTCAATATGTTCTTTTCTCAAATTCTGTACCCTTGAATTACTTATTGAAAGTGACAAGGGAGACAAATTTTCAGCGTTCCTAGACGTGGAAGAGCGCTGCTGGCTGTCGGATTGGGTGGAAGTCATGGCAAAGGCTATGAAGGGAAGGGGAAAAGGAAGGAAAAGGGGGAAAGGGAAGTGAAGAGAAAGGGGAAAGAAAGGGAAGGTGGGAAGGGAAGGAGGAAGAGAAGGAAAGGGAAGAGAAGGAGAGAAGGGAAAAGAAAGGAGTAAGGGAAGGGAAGGAAAGGAAGGAAAGGGAAGGGAAGGAAAGGAAGGAAAGGGAAGGGAAGAGAAAGGGGAAAAGGAAAGGAAGGTGGGAAGGGAAGGGAAGGGAAGGAGAAAGGGAAGGGAAGGAGAGAAGGGAAAAGAAAGGAGTAAGGGAAGGGAAGGGAAGGGAAAGAGGAAAAGGAGGAAGTCAAGAAGGAAAGACCCAGGTCAAGTTCTAGGAGCCTGGCAAAGAACAAAAAAATACCTTCATCCATGTCCTTTGAAAATCGATTGAGGATCCTTCCCGTGGGGGTTGTATCAAAGAACTTCATGGGGCTTCGAAGAATCTTTCGAAAAAGCTCATCATGGAGCCTGGAAGATGCCCTCAGTGTTCCCTGGGCAGGAGAGCACAAGACAAAGATGGGCTGGGGGGAGCTAGTAGGGTCACGACCCTGGGCTTCCCCGCCAAGGCTGAGTCCCCACTCTAGGTCAGAGCTGCCCCTCAACCTTCCCTCGGTTCCTTGGGCTCAGCCAGGTCCCCCTTTCCTCTCCGCCCCCAATAATGCTTCAGCTCAACCAGGGATGCCCGGATCCCCAGGAATCTGCCTTTTGCCTGGCTAATGTGGGCACTATTCTATCTCCCACTCTGCACTTCTTGCTCAGAGAACAACTCCATAAAGATGAGCACAGTGACTGAAAGAGGCAGGCCCGAGAGCCTCCTGGGAAGCCCAGCCCTCCGCTCATTCGGTAAGGAGACCCCCAAACTAGGGGAGCCACAGTCCCCAGGGCTAGAGAGCCTTCCACACGTGAGAGGGCGGGTATCTACCTTGACAAAGACAATGCCGCGGATGGCCTTCAGGATCAGCATGATCACCATGGAGAGCGAGTAGATCCTGGCGTAGTAGTGCATGTGAGGGTTGTCCTTCATGCTGTCGCTCAGCAGGGTCAGGTTCCCCCTCGTCACCGTGGTGTTCTGTTTGGACACAAGGCTCCCCGGGTTAGGCTTTCGCGGGCCGCTTCCCTCTGGACTCCTGCGGCCGAGAGCTCTCACTAAACACTATTCCCATCTCAAAGTGGGGACAACGCCTCGGGGACTTGGAGGTGACAAACACAGGGCAGGGTTAGTGATGCCGTGTCGCCCCATTTCTCTCCCTGTTCCTGGGGGAGGGCAGATAAGATTTTAGGACAAGATCCTGGGAATCATCTCTCAGACCCTCCAGCTGGGGAAAACTGACTCCTGGCCTTGTTTCATACTTACTGGGAACTCTGTTCCCCATTAGCTGGTCGGTGATTTTTCTGCCTCGTGAGTTTAGGGCCTGAGCTCTTCCGTCCTGGGGAACCCTGGCCATTCGCTTCTTTTAAATGAAAACCAAAGAGGGTTCCCTCCTAAGGAATGCCTTAGATGGCTCCTCTCCTAGCCTCCCAGCTTCCATAGCTCCGTGTGCCCTTACCCCACTGCCTTGTTTGATCCAGTAACTCAACCACCAGGTGCTGAAGGCCGTGCTGCCCACGTTCAGGATGAAGAGGGACAGAATGAACAGGAACGCCAAGGGGCCGCCCGCGGCCTGGATGTAGGTGCCGTACACGGACCAGGGCAGAGAGCCCTGCCCCTTCTCCTCTTGCTGCATCAAACGTCCTGGTTGAACAGGAAAGGAGAAGCGTGAGCCCCGCCCAAGGCCAGCCATCTCCAAGGTTTGGCGCCCAAGCCAAAGGTCCTGAGGGCAAACGCCCTTTCTACCAACCGGTTCCTTCTCTACTCCTGCCTCGTCGGGGCCTGCTCATCATCAGGACTTACAGAGCCCGAGCACTTTGCTGCCACGGGCCGTTCTGACCTGGCCCACAGATGCCCCCACCCCTCCTCGAGACATGAGACAGTCTAATGGGCACCGTGGCCAAACGTCCGGCAGGCGCAAACTCCTGCCCATCTCTGGCGGGTCCTTGGTGGGCGAGGCCGTGCCCAGTGCTGGAGTCACCCTGCAAGAACCTGACAGATGCCCGCAACCCTTGAGGGCGACCAAGGAGAAGCCAGGGCTTGGACAGGAGGATGAGGATGGGGGCTCGGGATCATCAGCACAAGCAATCAGTCGATGTCATTAAGCCTCCACTACGTGCCACACTCTGGGCCAACTGCCAGAGATGCAGACAAGGCAAAAGACAGTTTCTCGAGGAGCTTATAATTTTGTGAGGGCACCAGTGTGCCAACAAATACGTACAAAGAAATCTGTGTGGGGAGTTAAGTAGACACCAGAAATTAAGAGGTTTGGGGAAGGCTTGGCCAGGAGGCAGAGGAGGGAGGGTTCCAGGCCCAGCGGAAGGACAGTCAGAGAGAAAGCCCAGAGTGAGACAATCCTCCCTCTGTGCCTACAGATTACTGCTGAGGGTCAATGGGAAAGACCATCCCATAGGCTACCACCAAACCACAGGGACCACAGAGGAGGCAGAGGCCTCCGGGTGGCCACAATATTGGACTGCACTGCAGAAAGTAAGGAAGCCTCTGTTCCAGGGAAAGCTCTCCAGGGAAGGGGGGAAATCTAAAGGGAAATTTTCATTAAACAAATAAAACCTAATTATCATCTTAAGAAAGGGAAGAGCTTTAGCTTGCCTAGTTGTTGGAATCCTAGTGTTAACTTAGCTTGAAACGAGGTACTAAGTAGAACTAATTGATACAATGCTTGGAGTTCACACGTTTGGGAGATTTCAGGGTTTAGTAGGAGATATCCAAATTCACACCTCCCTTGAAGCTCTTAGGGCCAGAGAGCACTCTGGGAAGAAACCCATAATCCCTCTCTCTCGTATCCCACAATTCCTCTCTTTCGTATATAAGAAACAGACAGAGGCCTTCGGACAGAATTCAGCTGAATTACACGGAGAGAGAAGCATCAAGTTATGGGTCGAGAATTCAGCGGAATTACATGGAGAGTGGAGCTGAATTGGAGGCTGAAGAAAGCAGAGGCAGAAGCAAAGGACAAAGCTGCAAGAGCTCTTGGAACCAAGCAGAGAGATAGGCCTCTAAGCTAACCGAGCCATATTGGAGACAATAAAAGATCTGAACTTTTGTCACCTGGCTGCATTTGGGGTAATTATTGATCTGAACTGATACTAAGGCTGCCCCCAGAAAACCTCCCTGAGAAACCTGCTTTCTCCCAGAGAGAACCATCTATATATTATATTTAAAAGAAGAAAATCACCACACCTAGTGACTAGGCAAGTCACTTAACCCCAATTGCCTCAGCAAAAGAAAAAAGAAAAGAAAAGAAAGGGAAGAGCTTGAGAAGAGCTCTTCCTAGAAAGATAAGCCACAAAAATGCTTGATCCCCCAGGAAAGGTCCTCGAGAACCCTGGGCCCCAGTCACTAGTAATGGTGTCCCATACACCTTCAGGCACTGCCGGGAGCGTTTCTTTTCCTTAACTTTACTCATGTGCTAAAAGGAAGAGAGGGCTTCTATGTAACCCAGGGTGAGGTGTGAATCTGTGTAAATGCCTGTGTGTGTGTGTGAATGCCGGTGTCTCTGAGAATGAGTAAATGTCTGTCTGTGTGTCTATCATGTGTGAATGTATGTGTGTGTGTGTGAATGTAAATATGTGAATATGAATGCATCTGTATGTGAATGTCTGCGTGTCTGAGTGTGAATGTGTGTGTTGAGTGTGTCTGTGTGTGAATGAATGTGTACATGTGTCTAAGTGTGAATATGAATGCGCCTCTCTGTTGTCTCTATGAGAATGTGTGAATGAGAATATGAATGTGAATATGTCTGTGTGAGTGTGTGTGTGTGTGTGTGTGTGTGCCAACGTGAATGCTTCTGTGACTATGTGTTAATGTCTGTGTATGACTGTCTGTATCTGTGTGTGAGAACGTGAATGTCTGTGTGTCTCTGTGTGAGTGGGAATGTGTGTCTGGGTGTGTAAGATGGTGAGAGTGATTGAGGGGAAGACAGATGAGGGTTAGGGAGGAGAGGCACCCAGGCATCTCAGCTGGGTTCTATCATGATCAAATGAAAACAAAAAAAGTAAATCCAAGTTTTTTTCCACCAAGTTCCTTTTTCTGTTCTTTGTATATGGAAATGGTTATGCTTATAGATGTTAGAATTCATAATAAAATTATTAATCTAAAATAAATCTCTGATAATTTTAAAAAACTAAAAAGATGAGACCACAGATGTCCCAGCGCGGCCTTTCCTTATTGCTGTCCCAGCATGCTGTGCCTCCCCGGCCTTAACATAACACTCACCCCAGTCAAAAGGCCCCTTTAGGGCTGGGATACTGGGCCGCAACCCACCCTCCTGGACTCCTGGTCTCCTGGTCTTAAGGCTTGGGAAGCTGTCCTAGAGAAGCCCCTGTACCCGGCCCACCCTCCATCTCCACTTGCCAACACGTGATTCTCAATGCCGTCCTGACTGTGCCCAAACCTTGGCTCTGAGACCAGGAAGAGGCCCTGATGACTGAGCTGGGGACCTGCTGTAGACCCAGGCTATAGTTACTCTGATGTGACTCCTTCTTGCCCTTAACAATACCAGACAGACGATGAGGAGCCATTTGCCACTGGGTCTGGCTGACATTTATGGTTAGAAGGAACAGCAGAGCAAAAACAGAGACGGGCTCCCGGGACCCCCGTGCCAGGTCCCAGACCCACAGAGCACCTGTGTCCCAGAAGACAGAGAGTGGCAGTCTGTGGCCAGGGATCCAGGTCCAGCTAAGAACTAAAACCCGGAAAAGGATGGTTACCTTCATCGGTCTTCACCACTTTGTCCTTCTTCACGGATCCCACTTTAGGGCCCTTCTCTTGTGGCTTTTTCTGAGAACCACTTGTCTCTTTTTTGGAGGTGATCTATTGCAACAACAAAAATCAGCCCATCATGCCACTGCTAGGCAAATACTCACAGGAAGGCCGGAGAAAGCACCGAGTAAACTGTTTCTCTGAGAAGCGCCTTCTCAGACAGCCCTTCTTCATCTCCCCTCTCCCCCACTTCTGGTACCTCAGGGGCTGGCGGAACGGACCGATCCGTGGTTTAAGGACCAGCCCCCGCATCCAAACCACGTCCTTTCTTTAGTAGGAGGCATGAATAAAACTTATCTAAGCCGGGACTTCCTACCAACCCTCCTATTCTTTCTTCACGTGTTTTTTAATCTGCTTCTCCTCTTTCCTCCCGCTCCAAAGCTGTAGCAACATTCTGAAGATGCCAAAGTGCTCAGAGACCCTCCATAAAAGGACAGTAGAGAAATCAAAACAGAAACAGAGAACTGGCCCCCAGTGGTAGCTGAATAGAACAGAGGTAGTCAAGGAGGATGGGGTGGGGAGCTTATGCACTCAGGCTGAATTAGACAAGTTATCTGAAATGTCCAGGCTAAATCGACATTCCCAAAGGTTTTGTTTCCACACTCGAGGAGACTCGAACAAAAAACCCCCAGAAACGTCCATGACAAAAGCTGCCGTGTCTCCTGGTCTTGACTTGGCCCAGACCCTCCCCGGGACTTTTGTAAATGATACTCCAGGTTATGAACTTCCATCCCCTCCACCAGTGATCACGGCAGGATGGCCACTTTGCCCCTGCCCCAGCTAATGGCAGTGACATCCCAGCGGGATTCCAAAATAAGCCTAAGACAATGCTGGGCACAAGCTACAGGGACTGGTTCCCATTTCAGCTACTTTCTGACCCCCTGGAGCCCAAGATGTCCCAGAAGCAAGGGGAATACAGGAGGCTCACCTCAATGTGGGGGGTCTCTCCCAGAAGCAGGTTATTAAAAATGGCCGCATAGTCGCCATTCAGATCCATCAACTGCTCGTGGCTGCCACGCTCCGTGATACAGCCCTCTTTCATAAAGATCACTTGATCACAGTCAACCAGGTACTGAAGAGAAAACGAAGGAGAGCCGGGCATCAGACCCGTTCCCAGCCCAGAGCCCCCGAGAGTCCCTCGCCAGAGGGTCCCGATCCCCTGGCCTGGCCCCAGCCATCTTCTCGGGCTCTCCTCCACAATCCCAGACAGTTCCTTCTCCCTCCGATCGAGCTCAAGCTGCCGTCCTGCCTTCTGCAGGGGCCTTTCCCAGGACTCCTGAATCTTGAATTTCCCATCTACATCTCGATCATATCCAATTATTTGGACGTGACCTCCCCCATCAGACTGCCGTCTCCTCGAGGGCAGGGGCAGCCTGTCCTTTGCCTTTTTTCTCTCTGACCCCCCCGCACTTGGCACGGGGCCCAGTTCTTGGCCGACCGCCTTCCTGACAGAGAAAGGTGCTGGGCTGGAATCCCTCCTCCCCCGCCGCACACTACAAGTGCACATTCAGGTAGACTCGGGGGAGGGTGGGGCGGCCTTGGTTTTCCTTCATCTCCCCGGCAGATGACGATGTGTTCAAACATTTACAGAAAACAGCCGAGCCTGCTTCAGAGATGCCACATGGAGCGGCGAGACGGGCCAGATTTGGTTTCCCTACCACAAGTTCGCGCAGGCTTGCCAAGTGTTCTCCCCGCCAGCCCCCATCCTGTTCCCAGACTCCAGGCCCTTCCCTGAGGACGCCTGACTCACGCCCTCCCAAGCAGGCTCTTTTTGTCCCCCGACCCTGGACTCGGAGGCAACTGACGAGGAAAAGCGAGAGAACGAGACTCTCCGTGTCGCTCGGGGAAGCGCCCGGTACCTGGAGCTGGTGAGTAACAAACAAGACGGTCTTGGACTTGAGGTATTTTCGGATGGCACTGTTGAAGATGTGGTTGCCCACGTGGGCATCTAAGGCACTGAGAGGATCGTCCAGGATGTAGATGCTTCGGTCACTGTACAAGGCTCGGGCCAGACTGATCCTTTGGCGCTGGCCTCCGCTCAGGTTGGCCCCACGCTCACCGATCTGGAACCCGAGAAGGATGTTCAGGCCGGCCTCCGGGCCTTCTTTCCAGAACGGGACCAAAAGGCCAGGCCAGGAAAGGGTGGTGGGGGCAACAAATATTTACAAGCAACTAAGGCTAGAGAGAAATCAGTGCGACTACGATGATGACTTGGCTGATGGCCCTGGATGTGATTGGAGTTGGGCCCTTAAGCCCAGAGCTGAACCAAGCTCCCTGAACAGGTCTCTCTCCCCTGCCGCACAAAGGCCAGAAGAGGGGGTACTGGGGTCCCGCCTTGCTGGGGAGGGGCCCACCTCAGAAAGACCACTCTCCTTCCCTCTCTTGGGGAGTAAAGAGCAATCGTGCTTCAGGAGGCGAGTGGGCCCAAGACACCAAATCACACTAAAGGGGCCTTCCTCGCTGGGGGGCCTTGAAGGAACCCACTTATGGGAGAGAGAGGCAGCTAAAATCCAAATGTACCAAAGGGAAAGTCAAAGAAAGTCACAGAAAACCAGAGAGCTAAGAAACCACACTGGTCAGCTCCTCCAGCTAACAGAGGGACAGGATGGAGAGCGGGAGGAAACTGGGCCCCACATTTCATCCCCTCTCTGGGCCTTGCTTTACTCATCTGCAGAGCAAAGATACTATTTTCCCCCTCTTTAAAATTGTATTTTTTCTCCAATTATATATAAAAAGAATTTGTAACATTTCATTTTAAAAAAATTTTTAGTTCTAAATTCTCTCTTTCCTTCCCTCCTTCCCCCCTGGCTCTAGGTTATATGTGGGCAGCCATGGGGGAAAGGCCAAGAGCCTTTCATTAAGATCATTTTCTAAATCTCAAATGCTCTGAAGTTCCCAAACCCACTGCTCTGTTCCAAGTCACAAAGCAGAGCCAGGGGCTAAAGCCAAATGCTTCTGCCACCATTTGTTCTAGGTTTGGGGGCCTGGCTCCTCCAGAACTTGCCCAACCTCATCCACAGGGGGCATGGGCCCTGGGCCCTTCACTTTCCTCACAACTGCCCTGGGAGCTGCTACACAAAACACCCTTGTTCCTATCATGTGGATGGGAGAACAGAGGCTCTGGAAGAGCAGATGGCCCCTGTGGCTGCACAGGCCAGAAGGAAGGGGCTGAAGGAGAGTCCAGCCTGGGTGTGCAGTCTTCCCACCGTGCTGCCTTCCCCTCAGATGGTGGCCTGAGGTTTGCCCTTGCTCTGGCCGGGCCTGGGCCCTCTCAGTGTCAGCTGAGGGGCCACACCTGCACAGGAAGTGCGCCTGAGGCCCAGAGGGCCACGGCTCTCAGCCGGCGCAAGGGCTGCTGGTTCCTACTCGGGGGACTTTGGGACGGAGCCGGGACACCCCGCAGCCTAAGCCAAACGCCCGCGCCTCCCTCCCTTCGGGTACCTCGGTCAGGTCGCTGTTGGGAAGGATGGCTAGGTCAGGCCTCAGACAGCAGCCGTTCAGCACAGCGTTGTATCTGGAGAACACAAAAGGGCCGGGGGTCAGAGACGGCCTGCCAACGGCGCCAGCGCGGGAGGCTGTCTCGTCTCTGCTGACCCCAAGAAGGCGAGTCAGGAAGGTCAGAAACCAAGCATTCCTTGCCTTTCTTCATCAAACTCCTTCCCAAAGAGGATGTTGTCTCTCAGAGTGGCATTGAGGATCCAGGCCTGCTGGGCCACATAAGCAAAGGTCCCATTAACAGCAATGCTGCCCTCTAGAAGGGTCATCTAAGGGGGAAGAGAGAGACACTGCCAAATGGCATCACGCCCAAAACGACAAGCTTCGCTCAACACACCCAACATTTCCTAAGCGCCTACTGCGTGCCGAGGATTGGCTGCGAGGAGGCAAGGGCCCTGCCCCTCAAAGAGCTCACGGCCTCCACGAGGTCAGAGCACGTGTCATCACAGCCCAGGGGAGTCCAAGAGCTCACTAGGGGATCAGCTCTGGGGGAGCCCCTCTTGCTTTTATGGACTCCTGTGATTCAAATGCACGTGGGGACTTTTGCCCAGCAGCCTGTCGCTTCGCTGACATCCTAGCGGCCCCAGCGGCCCCGGCCCACGCAGCTGAGGAGGCCGCTGTCGCGCAGGCCGAGGCTCCGAGTCAGGAAAAACCTCACCTATAAAACTGACCTCCAGCTGCGCCAGGGAACACAGAAGGCTCCTGTCTCTGCTCCCCCGGAGCCCGCAGGCCCTCCTCCCCCATACCAGCCTCCCTCCATGGAGATTCCAGAGGGCACAAGTGGGAGCAAAAGGGATGGGGGGGACACGGACAATGACTGTGGAATGATGAACGGCTCGGCATGCAATGAAAACTCTGAGTGACTGCGGCTTTGCAGAAAGGGCAGACAGGAAGCAGGGTTGCTACGATCTCAGGGGGCTGCCATCCACGATGGGAATCGGCATGCAGGACGCCCCCTGGCTACCGAGTCTTTCAAAGAACAACTGGGAAATCAAGACTTCCTTGAGGCGAGTGCAGGAAGACGGAGAGGGTGCCCTGACCTGGGACAAAAGCTCACCTGGCCCAGGATGGCGGAAATCAGGGAGGTTTTCCCGCTTCCCACGCTGCCACAGATGCCAACCAGTTTTCCCTGGTCCAATGCAAAGAGAGAAACACGGTCATTAGGAGACAATGACGCACCCGAGATTCCACTTGTACATGAAGCACTGTTGCTCCCCAGGAGCAATCACGACCCCAGAGTAATAAGAGCATTAATTAAAAGCCTAATCTCTTTCCCAAACTTGCTGGGACCACTCTCTCCCCCCCCTCAAACGGCCCCATGCCTTCTCTGTATGACAGTGAGCGTGCTGATGAGGCGCAGGGCCCCGTCCCAGGCAGACCCCTTTTCTGGGCCTCCGCTCCCCATGTCTTCATCCGGTGGACAAAGGAAATGAAACCACCGGACGTACCGCCACCACAGGCTGGGTCAGCCGCGCAGCTGACCTTTTCCCACCTCGATGGTCTGAGCCCTTTAAAAAAGCCCTCACCAAAAATCTCAGCTTCTCTGCCTCAGCAGCTTGTCTCACCCAGCTTAGAAACCAGACGGCACCTGCTGCAGGAGCGGGCCGGGGCCTTGGATTTCAGCTCCCCGGCCTTGGCAGGAGGCTCTCCCTGGGTCCGAGAGCAGCTTCTAGCTCCTAGCTGCCTCTGAACAAGCCAGGCCCCTCTCTGAGTCTGCCTCTTCCTCTACAAAAGGAGGGTCCCGGCCCCTATCTCTCCACCCAGGCACAGACGCTGCACAGACCTACTATGCGCCACTTATGCGCCACTAGTCTGTGATGCTGCCTCGGGCACCAGGACTCCCAGGGAGCTGCCTGTGTACCTCTTGATATACGGACTATGGATTCTTGGATCTCTAATGCAGTGAACCTACGTAAAGCTGGAGGCTCTAAAGTGCTGGCTGGTTATTTCACCTACTCCTTAAATGCTAGTAAAAGCACTTTAAAAAACTCACCCTCCCCATTCACCCTCCCCTCCCCAGCAAAAGAACAAAGCAAAGTGGGGTTTCAAAGTGTACTTTTCCTCTGAGTCTGGGGAGCCTCTCCTTGACTTCACTTGCCTGTATTTGAGGGCAGAACTGCTATTTTAGCTGTCAACCCCAGGCTGGGACAACTCCCTTCTAGCGCCAGACACGGAGGTGCCGGGACAAGAGGGACAAACGTGCTCTGAATGGGTAACTTTTCCAACAGGGACAAGAAATGAGACTGAACACAGCTTTTGGAGTAAGGGAGACTCATTAATAAAGGGCCTGCTACACCACTAGCGCGCTGACACTACGCAGGAGGCGAGAGGGGAGCGAGTGCACAAGGATCCCCTCTGGGAAGAAATGGGCTAATTTCTGAGGAAACGACATTCTGAACCCCAAGCCAGAGGTGAGCCCAGGTATTGGGGCCTGGGGTCTGGGCTCCCTTCTGCTTGAGTAATTCCTTCCTGTTGGAAGACTGGGAGAAGCAACTTGCTAACTTCCCTTTACTTGGGAAGATGTGGCCACAGCAAGTATGCTCACAGACTTTCCCAATAGGTAAAGTAAATTAAGGCACTGCTATGAGAATCTGGAATTGTCCAACTGGAAAACAAAGAAGTTCTATCCTGAGCTATAGCAACCAAGGAGAGGCCTCTGGGCCCCATGCTGGACTCCTGCAGCCGAATCCTGACTGGCCGGCCCCCCGAGCCCCATCGGCCCCTGAGCCCCATCAGCCCCACGAGCCCCGAGCCCCGCCAGCCCTCTCACCTCCTCGATCTCCAGGTCGATGTTGTACAGCGTCCTCTGAAGGCGGAGGCCGGCCAGGCGGATGGGCCGGCCCTCTTCCTCCGGGCTGGGCCGATCGTCGCTGTCCACCAGCAGGTGCCCCTTCTGCTCGGCCAGCACGGCCTGCTGCTGGTCCCCGTGC
The DNA here is from genome assembly GCF_016432865.1 of Antechinus flavipes. NCBI lineage: Eukaryota > Metazoa > Chordata > Mammalia > Dasyuromorphia > Dasyuridae > Antechinus > Antechinus flavipes. Next base: position 10,835,169 of record NC_067401.1, read on the forward strand.
GGCAGCTTGGCCTTCTCGCGCCTGCCCTTGGCGGATCTCTTGCCCTTTTTCACTTTGGGGCTCAGTTTTGGCGAGTTCTGGATACTGGAGTGGGGGGAGTCCCACGCCAAAGTGGCATTTCTCACCTCAATCGTGACGTGAGGACTGGCAGGTTTGTTCTTTACCATGTGAACCTCTTCCATTAGAAATAAACTCTGATAGGAGTTGTGAGAGAGGTGCAAAGATGGAACACTCAATCAAGACTGGGGACACAAGCCTAGGCGCACACTCATGAAGCAGAACACAGCGCGTTAGAGAACGGGAGGAGGCTCGAGAGCAAAAGGCCCCGTCGGGGGACACTAAGCGCGGGCCTGCCGCGGGCCCCGGCTCGGAGCAGAGGGGGGGCCCGTGCCGAGCCCGAGCGCTAGGGGACGGCAAGAGGAGGCCGCTGGTCATCGGGCGGGGCAGTATGGTCGTTGGCTTCTCTCACGGACAAGTGTGAACGATGCAGGTGACATGCTACAAGAGCAAGGGATGAGATCAGCAGGCAAGGACAGCCCAGACCGCCAGCGGGCGCGAGCTGGGGCCGGCGGGGGGCGGCCTCGGGGGGCCGTCCTGGAGGGCGGGGCGTCCCAAGCTTGCTTTCCTCCGCCCCCGCCTGCCTTGGACCTGCTAGGAAGGGCGGGCCCTGGCCTGGCCCAGGCCGTGGAGAGAGCAAGAAGGCGGCGCCCTGCCAGGCCCGAAGCAGGAGCCTGAAGCTCGACCCTCCCAGGACCCGCCAGGCCTGTCATGGACTCAACTCACAACTGAAGCTCTCCTTGGGACCTGGAGTCCTGACTGTCTCTCCCTTTCTCTCCCTAAAACTAACTTTCCTCAACTCTAAGCTTGGTTCTCAGATGCTTCCGATCAGTTACAGAGCGATGCTGGGGCCTGGGTCCGAGGGCCTGGGGGCCCTGGACGAGCCTCCTAGTCGCTAGCCTCAGCCGCCTCATCGCTAAAACAAGGGGTCCAGGCATCTGGTTGACCTCCCCCCTCCCTTAGCCGCTGCCGCTCACTGGGGTCTTTTCCTGCCAGGCTGGGCCAAACGGGGCATCCCAGAGCCCGGGTTGCATCAGGAGAAGCCCCGGGGCCGGGAGGTCAATGCCCGCGCCAGCCACCCCGGGACCAACTGGCCAGGCCTCCTGCTAGGGGAGGACAGGGGAAGAGGGACAGAGCATGGCCAGGGCGAGAGGGCTCAAAAGAGTCAAGGAAAGCAGTGAAAGGAACCGGGGGAATTAGCTTCCCTCGGAAAAATCCGAGAGCACGTGATCCAAAGGCTTGGACCGGAGTGACGAGGAGAAGGCAGAGGCCGCTACCTACGACAGTGGCGCCGAGGGAAGACGAGATGGGAGAAGCCACGTACCTTAAATCTCTCAATAGACACGGATGCCTCCGAGAGAGACTTCACCGAAAAGGGGGTCACTTTCAAAGCGAATGTCATTGAGTTGAAGACAGTCACCACTGTGAAAGCCTAAGAACAAGGACGTAAGAAACATGAGAACCCCTCTAGGACCCGGAAGCAACTGAGACTCCTACGTCCACGGCCTAGAGACCCCTTCTTGGAGCAATGTTTTTAAAAACTTATTATTTCATCAAATACTTCCCAGTTACATATGTACATTTTACTCGCTTTTTTAGATTCTGATTTCCAAATGGGTTTTTTTCTTATTTTATTTACGGGGGACACAGGCAATCAGGGTTAAGTAACTCGCCCAGAGTCACACAGCTTTTACCAAGTCTCTGAGGCCAGATTCGAAGTCAGGTCCTCCTGACTCCAGGGCCAGTCAATTCTCAGAGCAACGTTTTTACAAGTCTAAAGATTTGGGATTACCGAGGAAACTAATGATTCTGAAATCCAGTTATTGAAAAACGATCAAAACAAAGTTCATGAACGGCAGGTTGAATGATTGCTGTGGAGGGGGAGAAGGAAACTCTTGCCCTCACCCCTTGCTCAAGCCTGTGCCTTCTCACTGGGCCTGGGCCTGTGCCCACGGACTATGTCTGTCCTTTGGATATTGAGCCTGAAAGCATGGCAACACTCGGTCTCCCAAGCCTCAGGAGAGCCCCAGAGGCCCGCTCACCTGAGCAGCGGTGAGATCGTAGCCACAGATCATGTGCACAGAAAATGTCACCACACTGGCGATGACCACCACGATGGGGGCCACTCCCACAGAGATGCTCTGGAAGTATCCAGCCCGCTCTAGAATCCTGCGCTCCTCCTCTCGGATTTCTAGCAAGATCAAGCCAAGCATCAGAACACCCGGAGCGCAAAAGAGATGTGGGAACACAGGTCTGCCGCTCACGCCCAGACCATCTATCTAGCGACTCTGTGAGGGACAACCCTTGTTGCCCAGGGCCCACATAAATCATCTGCCAGAGCTGGAAGGGGCCTTCTAGGTCATAATTACTGAACTTTATCCCTCAGGAAACCGAGGCCCATTAGCACTCAGGCAGGTCCTCGATCCCTGCCCCTCCCCCCCCAGTTAGCTCTCTTTCCATTCCTCCTCCTCAATGGGAATTGGTCAAGGTGAATGTTTTGCTTCACTGGGTTCCCCCTTAACAGAGGAAGCCCTTTAGATACAGAACTGAAAAGGCCCAAGGCCTCATCTTTCACTGCTGTGACCCAACTTTTGTTCTACATCCCTCTGCCTCAGTGGAGCTTTGTGGGTTTTCCACCTTAAATAACGTCAAGACCTTTCCTATCACATCCATGTCAGATTAGTCTGCTGACCCTAAAATGCAGAACTTTACGTTCCTAACTGGCCACTGTCACCCAATACATTCACTTGTCTTCATGCCAAATTCTGACAGGCAGGCCAGCGTGCTTTTGACAGAGTTCAGAGAAATACTGGACAAGGACAGGGCAAGGGACAGTGGCGGCCCGCCACAGACAACCCAAATCCATCAACGCAGAGGGTTGTTAGAGACACCCTTGATAAATGGCTCCCTAGAATTTCCACCCTGCTTCTCCAGCTATCAGATAGATGTTTAGAAGGAGCACCCTCCCAATTCTAATGGATGTAGCTCTCTTTGATAATGAGATAATGAGACCAGTTCCATGATCTTGTGATAATGAGAACCATCTATACCCAGAGAGAGGACTGTGGGAACTGAGTGGGGATCACCACAGAGCATTCTCACTCTTTTTGCTGTTTGCTTGCTTTTTGTTTTCTTTCTCAGTTTTCCTTTTTAATCTGATTTTTCTTGTGCAGCAAGATAATTGTATCTATGTATACGTATATTGGATTTAATACATATTTTTACCATGTATAACATATAATGGATTACTTGCCATCTAGGGTAGGGGATGGAGGAAAGGAGGGGAAAATTTGGAATACAAGGTTTTCAAGGGTCAATGTTAAAAAATTATTCCTGCATATGTTTTGAAAATAAAAACAAATAATAATAATTTAATTATAATAATAAATATAGTATTATATATTATGATATAATAATAAAAACAAATATAAATAAAAATAAAATAATCAAATTAAAATTAAAAACTGATAAAAAAATTTAAAATAAATTAAAAATAAAATGAATAGACAGATAAATACATTAATTAATTTTAAAAAGAAAAGAAGGGGCTTCCTCTATGTGGTTGAGTGGTGGGAGAGAAAGGTCATCAGAGAAGAACAAAGTTCTTGATCTTTTCGATAAATAATTAGTTCTGTGACCTTCTTTGTAAAACAAGGTAAGAAGATAGAAGCCTCTTCTAGGACACTTCATCTCCTTAAGGGTCTCCAGTGCCTCTAAATTCCCAGCTCCCAACCAACAAGAGCCATGTGAACTCCCTCTTCCCTTGAGTGGATGGGTCATAAACCCCACGACTCTCCCCCCCATCCCGCCTCAACAAAGACCTTCCTACAACTGCGGCCTTATTAAATCCCCGTCTGGATACTCACTCTGGACATTCTGAGAAAATGCTTTGACCCAAGCATACATTTTAATAAATTTAATGTAGTTGAGAACTTCATTCATTTTCTGTACTCGGTAATCTGTGGCAGCCACAGCTTTTCTTCTGAAATAGGCAGTGAGCCGTGAAACAAACATCTGAAAAGAGACGAGATGCCATGTCAAGCCAAGCGCCAACAAGGAGCAAGGTCACCACGGCCCCCGCCGGCCGGCCCAGCCATCTCAGGGCATGGCTGGCTTGGGCTGAGCTCCTCGGGCAGGTCCGCCACCGAGGCGTTCCTCCAAGGCCTCCCTATTTCTGTTTAGGGCAATATTCTTACTCTAGAAACCTCGATCAAAGAGGCATCTGCTTCTGGGAAATTCCCAATCCAATCATATTAATGATCTCAAAAATGGCAAAATCCAATTAAAGCAACTGAATCCACGACGAGAAATGACCAGAATAAAGAGCGGGGCCGAGTACAGTAAGACTGTTCACTCACCATTGCTGGGTAAAACAGGAGGAAAACAAGGGATCCCAGGATGGCTGTTGGTCCCAGAACAATAACATTATACACCATGCCCAAGATGGCCACGATGGGGCCACCCGCTAATAAGCTGCCCACCGCCGCGGCCTCAAACATCCTCAGGCCATCGCTGGAACACAAGTTGATGAGCTGAGAAACAAAGAAGCAATGGAGGGCGCGGTCAGAAACAAAACTTAAAGATGGGTGAAAACGCAGGAACGCCACGTGTGCGGGAGCCGGCGGAGAGGCCAGGGAGCTCACCTCCCCCAAGGACTTCTCTTTCATGTTCTTCAGCTTCAGGATCTTCTTAAATGCCATGGTCAGGATGGCCCCTCGAAGGCGCACCCCGGTTCGGTAGTTCAAGGCCCACGTCAACGTCAGCGACCAGGACCGGATAACTTCCATCAAGAAGAGGCCCAGGACTAGCAGCAAACTATACGGGAGGTTGGACTCTGTGCCCTGCGTGTACTCCAGGAGATGTTTCACCATAAAGGCCTACAGGGAGAAACACACGCCCATGTGAACGTCTCTTCGGGCCTCCCGTGCAACTCAACAGTTTTGTGTTAAGTTAGAAAGAGTGGGGAGGCTCTCACTCAAGGCAAGAGAGAGAATCCGTCCCGGAGACCAATTATCCTGTGGGAAGACCTCCCTGACCCCAGGAGATAGTTTAGGGCATTCCAGTGGGGCCGGAGCTACATCGGAAACCCGGTTGCTTCTAGAGAACGCCATCTAAACCTTCACGTCTTCTAACTTAACATAAATCTGTCTGTGAGCCAAAATGAACATGAAGCAGTAAGATCGACCGTATTTTCACACATTAAAAGTTATTTCTTTAAGTGAAATTAAGACCTTCTTTGAATTGATTCAAACGTGCTTAGTTGATAAAAAGGAACAGGGTACCTACAGTTGTACTGGGGAAGAGTGAGAAGAACATTTGCAAAATATTCCTGAAAATAAACATCAGCAGTTTAATAGAATAGTAGAGAAGGGCAGACAAAACAGACTTTCCCCCCTCATCGGCCCGCCCCACTCCCTAGTCCCTCCCTGAAACAAAAACTTGTTACCTCAGGTAGCATATCCCAACCACCACCTGCGGAGGGAAAGCAGGACCACCGCTGGCCAGCTCCAGCTCTGGGGCCTGTGACGCGGGAGCACACGCACACTCACACAAGGCACACTCAGCAGCACTATTAAATACCAGCAACTGAGGAGTAACGCACTTTTATTGAAAATAAAAAAAACACAAGGACCATATTCAAAGAGCATCTCACAAGGCTGTACAAGGGGGGAGCATTGCAGTAACATACAGTGTAAACATACAGAGTGTTGTACAGGGCTAGCCAGCTAACAGGAGGCCTCGGCACTGTTCTTTGGCTACACACACAGCGGGTACAGAAGAGAACCAAGAGTCCGCGGGGAGTACCCCCTGCTCACGGCTGGCAGGGGCTTGGCAAGAGGCTGGAGAAAGACCCGCTCCCACCAAGACCTCGCTGCAAAGGCTCTAAGAACGCCGCCTCCAGAGCTGCCCTGCTCCCAGTGGCCGGAGCTACTGGTGCAGGTAGAGCCCGAGGAGCTCTCTCGGCTGCTGCGCAAGGTCCCCTGAGCTCTAATTTCCCTCCTCCCCAACAATGCGGACCGAAGGAGGACCTTCAGAGTCTTTTCAAGTCTTTGCAGCTAAAAGAGATCTTGGGGGAGGAAAAAAAGAAGAAAGAAAGAAAAAAAGCCACTCCCATCCCCTAGAGGAAGAAAACCTCACTGAACAAGGAAAAACTGGCTAATGTAACAGATAGCTGCAGCTGTGGGTCCCGTGGGCCCCCACGCCCAAGGACCAAGGGAACCGGAGCCACCAGGGGCGGTTTTTCCTGGGGGGAGGGAGGGGCTAATGTGATGCCCAGAATTCTTCCTGGATAATTTGGTATTTTTCATTAGTGCCGTACGTCCACTAGATTCTAGGATACTCCCCGGATGAAATAGGTTTCACACTCAGCTAGTGGACTCCACCTGTCCCCTCCCTGGGTTTCGGGCTGGCCTCCAGTGGTGGGGTCACAGCTCCACACAGCGGGGTCGCGGATTTACTAGGGAGGACATTGGCTTCTTTTCCAGTATTCAATCCAACATGTGGCACTGAGTCACTGAGTGGTTAGGGCCGGAGCCCCTTTTTTCCTCCTGTGAAGTAACTCAGTAAGCGGGCAGGGCAGTAACGCCATGCGATTGTTGCCAACAGTCTCCTCCAAAGGAAGGCGAAATAGCCAGCGGGTTGGTGAATTGGCACTCTTTCCTTCTAAACACCTCTGCCCAAATGCCAACATTCAGCACCTCCCGGGAGCGGGGGAGGGAGGAAAAAGGTGGTTACGAGACACAAATGCTTAGAGCACGTAAAATGTTCAAAGGGAAAAAGAGCAAACAGTCAATTAAAGAAGTTCTAAAACACATTCAGGTTTTCAAAATAGTTACATTTCAAACCATTTCGGTATGAGATAAAATGAAAAGTTTGCATGAAAAAATCCAACCAAAACTCAGAAAAAGAAAAAAGAGTCACAGCGTTATCATTTAAACTTAAATAAACTGGAAAAAAGTTGAGGTTTGTTAGCAAGGCTGGTAGCATTCAGGGTCTGGCTCTGGGAAGCATTCCCGGTGAATAAACAGGACCTTACCTGTACTCTTGGCGAGAGAGTCCACCCAGCTTGATTCTCTCATTCTGATCGCAGGCTACAGCCATCCTGAAAATTCTAGAGAACAGCTTCTGTCATTGGTCCCACTACAGAGACAGCCGCCCCCGCCCCCCGCCATCCAGCACCTGACCGCCCCGAACGAGCAGCTAGGGACGGGGGACAGTGGGAGACTTACCTCTAATGGCTTCCCACTCTCCCTCCCCCGAAAAGGCTCCCAAAGGAGAGTTAGCATTCAGTGAGCGCTGCAAGAGGCGGCCCCCCACCATCTACAGGGTGAATGCTAAGCCTTTCCACACAAGTCCCTGGGCAGGACTGGATTTGAAAGGGCAAGTGATCCAGAAAGGCTCAAAAAATACCCTCAAAAGCAGAGGCATTAGGCACTGCTGGTGCCCACAGGCCAGGAGTCAGATCTTACAGACAGCGGCCAGCCCTCCACCCACACTAGTGGGCTTTACAAAAGCCCGGAGAGCCACTCTAGCATGGAGATACCCAAAGTGCCTCTGGAGAAGCCGATTAGCTTGGAAAAAGCTAGAGTTAAGTAAGCCAGAGGTTAAAAAACATTAGGTTTCATTGTCTTAGCATAATTATTGACTTTCTGTGGCCCAGTGGAGAAAAGGCAATAAACATACTTTGTATGACTGGTAGATTTTTTTTTTTAACACGTTCTACCTTAAGGCTTCGGTTTATTTAAGTGCCCCAAAAATGTGCCCAAAGATCCGAACGGCTGTACCACCAAAAGGAGGACGCTCCTTAAAAGGGCCTATGCCCACAGCAGGGCATACGCCTGTGCCCAGTGCCAATGCACATTATTGGCCTTGCTCCTGGCATCTCTCACTGACATTTCCATTTCCCAAAACGTTAATTCGGGTCTAAATCTGTTACCAAATGCTTTCATTAGTTATCCTTTTGAGCATGAGTAATGTGGCCTGGTCTTGGGCTGTTAAGGATTCCCTTCTGCACAAGGATGGGATGGTAGTTAGCCAGCACTTGCCAGAAAGCACTGCTTACCGGAGTTGGCAGAAAAGGGAGAGCTTTCCCCTTCCTGAAAAGTGAGAAGGCTCTCGGCTCACACTGGGGACGGGATGGGCTGCCCCAAGGTTGGCGGCCTAAAGCCCTTAGCCTTAGAGAACACTTATGCGAGGGGTTCGAGTCAACCGAACATGCACCAGCAAAGAATCCCCACAACTCCTGGCTGTCTCCTCGGCATGACCTGTACCGGCCATGCAGCCGGGAGAACCTGCCTCAGAACGGAAGGAGGAGCTAGCAGGATGCCCCGAGTAGGGCAGTTACCAGCCCCTGTAGTGAAGCAATGACAGAAGCTCTTCTTGGGGAAGACGGTCGGTCCTATTAAAACCCCCGCTGCGAGTGGTCAATGGCATTACATCGGGTTACGTGGCACTGTGTGCTCTGATTTACACCAAAGTCTCATTACCATTCCAGAAAAGGGAACAGGGCAAAACTCTCAGGTATAATTAACAAGGAAAAAAACCCTCTGGAACTGCCTGAAGCTAAGGCACCATGCACGACAAGTGGGTACTTACCCAAGCCATGACCCTCCAGCTTACCCCCCCTGGCAAAGGCGCGTTACAAGCAGTACTACTGCTCCTGAGGCTGCCAGGCAGGTTTGTAGAGAAAAAAACCTAATCAAGGTCTCCATTGTAAATCAGCACAGCACAGCAGGTGCAACAAACGGGCAACAAGAGAGAGGGTATCAGGGTCAAGCTGCCTCGTATGAGCCCACAGCCGTGCGGCCGCCCCTGCCCGCCTCTGAAAGAAGTGCCGCGCCCGGCCACCACCACGCCATCTCCCCGCGGGCTCCAGACGGGGCCGGGCAGCTCCAGGGAGCCGACACGCTGCGGCCGACTCTGTGGCCACAGGCAGGCACCGACGACGGCCTCTTGGCCCCCCACGAGCCCTCAACTCTCCTGCCTTCCAAAACCAAGATTTTCACTCAGTGCCAGCACACGCTACCAGAGATCACAACAGAGCCACAGGGCTCCCCCCAGGAAAGCCAGGCTGCCTTCTGCGGCACCACGACCCTTTCATCCTTCTGCCTTTTCATCCAGGAAAGGGCTCGCCAGCCACGGAAAGACCGCCACTCGCGCCAACCACACTCACTCCCTTCCACAGGCGTCACTAGCTAGCCCAAGCCCTGCAATGGAACTGGAGAAGGTTAGCGCTGGCCAGGAGGCGGGCCCCGCCGGGCCCCGGGTGACTGAGAAAAGATGGGTCTGACTTACTGGTCCGCTGAAGCCAGCCAGCTGCGTGATCATCAGGCACACGATGGAGAGCACAAGCCGGGTGCGGCAGAAGATCCAAACAACCCTTCGAAGGGAGGCAGCCTCCGGCCCAGCTTCGTTCACCTCTTCTTGCCACAGCCTCTCTAGTCTTGACAAGGGCACAGGTCCTGCGTTACCACCTCTCCCACGGAAGGCACGGGCCCTAAGCTCCCTCGGGCAGCGGCCCTCCGGACCGTCCTTCCCAGAGGACACAGTCTCCCCGTCACAGGCCTCTCTCTAGACTCTCCAGAGCCGCCCTAGCCCAAAGCCCTTTCCTCCACCCAGCACAACTAGCCCTGAGGGTGATGGGGCTGGGGTAAGGCCCTCCTCCTTTCTCCAGGGTCCCCATCCCTTTCTGAAGGATTCTGCAGTAAAGCGTAAAACCATAAACTCAATGTTTATCGTAGCGCGCGGCTACCACCCAATGCAGCAACATAACCTCCCTGCCGACTCAGGAGAAGCGGGGCTGAGAGAGAGAGAGAAAGCCCTTGGTTAAAACAGAGAGAAGAGCTGAAGAGGAGGTCAAGAAGGTCACAGCAAAGGTCCCGGGGAGCCCCCGGCCACCTTCCCCCCGACCCCGGGAGCGGCTAGCTTGACTGCTAAAGGCCCAAGGACTGCAGCCAGGTGCACGGGAGGAAGCTCCAGGGCGGACCAGAGGCTCCTACCTCCTGCAGTTCACATCAGAAGACTCGTGCTGGGACAAAGACCACACATGCTCCATTAATAACTCCCCCTTCTTGTAAGCCACGACGGCCAGAGGGCTGAGCCAAGAAAAGGTCATGTAGGAGAAAAACCCAGCGTTGTCAACTGGGTGCTGGTGTCTGTGGGGAGAGGAGGTTTACGCGACTTACCAGACTGGCCAACACGCACTGACATCCCTGGCGCGGCAGCGTCAAGCCCCGTCCCTGACTTCGGACAAATAACCGAACACTGTGCCGGATCATCTAAATAAAACTAGATTTTTTTTTTTCTAAATGAAAGTTGAAGAGCCTTTGCAAAAGGCCTCAGGTGCTCCAGAGACTCACTTGGAAGTGGTGCGGAAGGGCTTCAGGACGCTTAGACCATGGTGGTATTTCCCCTTGGGGTGCTCCCTGTCCAGGAACCTCAGCTGAGAATGCATGGAGACATCCAACGAGAGACCCTCCGCTCGGGCTGCCGTTTCCAAGGCATCCTGGCACTCCACCTGCTTGCAGACACAGAGAGACAGACGAGGCAGGTTCTCAGGGTGTCAACAACAGCAAGGGATGCAGAGAAAGCGAACGGAGCAATCAGGACGTCGCCTAGACGGGGAGCTACAAGCAGTCAGCCGAGGGGGCAAAGGGGCTGTTTCACTTAGCATGGGACCTTAACACCATGCCGACTTCAAACCCAATTTCTAAGCTTAACCTGTGTGTTTGAGGGCACGGGGAGAGGGTCTCATTACATCCATGTGCAAACTGATTGTTTGTTCCTCACTGAAAGAATGAAAAACCACACAAAGAAAGTGGAGTAAAATCAAGTGGATTCTGTAACCCCCTACATGACACTGGAGAGATCAAGTCTACTCGGTTCAGGAAACCCATCCAGATCCCTCAATGACCTTTTTGACTGCCAAAAAAACGAGAAAAGCACTAGCTCTAGACCCAGGAACCCAGAGTTCTCCAGCCCAATGAGCCACAAACTTACTGGATGACCTTTGGTCAAACACATCTAACAAATCTAGCACATGATCCAAGGACACTTCAACAACGATATTGTATGAGGATGTATTCTGATGGAAGTGGATTTCTTTGACAAAGAGACCTAACTCAGTTTCAATGGATAAATGACGGACAGAAGCAGCTACGCCCAGAGAAAGAACACTGGAAAATGAATGTGAACTATTTGCATTTTTGTTTTTCTTCCCGGGTTATTTCTACCTTCTGAATCCAATTCTCCCTGTGCAACAAGAGAACTGTTCGGTTCTGCAAACATATATTGTTCTAGGATATACTGCAACGTATTTAACATATATAGAACTGCTTGCCATCTAGGGGAGGGGGTGGAGGGAGGGAGGGGAAAAATCGGAACAGAAGCGAGTACAAGGGATAATGCTGTAAAAAAAATCATCCTGGCATGGATTCTGTCAATATAAAGTTATTATAAAATTTAAAAAAAGAAGAAGAAGAAGCAGCTTACATTCTACTAGGAGAATCCAACCTAGAAAAGTACAGATATGCTTTGGTCACAAAATATGCAGGAAATCTGGGAAGGCCTCTTGTAGAAGGCACCATGTGAGCCTCCCTTTACCTTGTTGAGTTAGGAGATTCCCAAAAGTAAAGATAAGATGCTCAGCGAACATCCCAGACACGAAGGGTGATCAAAGGGAAAAGAAGGCAAGTGGGGTAGAAAGGCCTACCTCTGGAATACCAAGACCAGCCTGGCTGGAGAAGAAAAAGAAATGTTCAAGCTGAAGGGACAGGCAAAGCTGACCAGGAAAAGATTTCAAGAGTGAACAGAGGCCTTCTGCACAAAAGTGATCCATCTGGTTAGCCTCATGCTCTGGCAGCTCCACGGAAGATAGACTGGAAATAAGGAAGGAGACCTTGGAAAAGGGTGTTGCAGGGTCGGCACTTTCCAGTCCCTGGGAAGCAGGACAAAAAGGGATCCGGGCTGGGAAGCCCTCCTCGGCTGAGGGAGACCAGAGCAACAGCCAGACGCACAAACGGTCACATTTGTTTGAAGAAAATGGGTGGCAGACATCATTAACGAAAAATAACCACACAAATAATTTGAAGGAGGAATGGCTGCCCAGAAATAATCACGAAAGCGGCCAACTCTGAAGGGGAAGAGAAACCTACCAGCGTCTCTGTCGGGGTTAGGCATGAGAAGGTCATTGGCAGAGCCTGAGGTCACCCCAGGAAAATCAAGCCTCCCTTCGGAGTTAGCTTAGGGGTGGTCTTGGAGGGCATATGCTCAGTAATAGCCCAAAGTGATGGTGAAAAAAGACCAGAGTCTGCAAACTGTACATTAGTGATCTTGGTTTCACTCCTAGATGATGTTAAAGGACAAGTTAATAGACACATAGAAAGAGAATCACCTCAGAAAGTCTGGATCCCCAGAGAACAAATTCCCCTAAGCTGGCTCCCACATCAGCAATATCTCATTTGATTCATGTGAGTCTATACCATACAGTGGGAAGCCCCCAAAGTGATGTGACAGGAAGACTTTACAAGAGGGAAATGTGGAAGGGAGGGGGTTGCTCTCTCTCCTTCTCGGACCACGTACGCAGTCCTGTACATTCTAAGGGGACGTTGTTATACCAGTAGGCACAGTGACAACAGCCGCCATTTACCAGCTCAGCGACTCAAGCAGTCTTGTATCACTCCAGCCTTCAGGATCTCGTTGGGTCAAAAGGGAGGAAGTGGCTTCTGAGGAACCTTCCAGTGCTGGATCTAAATGCTTCTGCCTCTAACTCTAATCCACAACTCAGAATACTGGGGAGCCTTGAGACTCAAACCACAGAAGGATCGGTTGGGTGAGTGGAAGGGAGCACACAAGAATGCCGAGAAAGATGAGAAGACTTGTTGCATCAACAGATACAATAATCAATTAGAACCAGAAAAATAATGTAAAAGGAAACAACACTGAAAGGAGCTTCAAAAAGAACTAAAAAACCTTGTTCTGCTTGGCCCCAAAAGACTGAATTAGGAACAAAGGACAGAAGGGCTAAGGAGGGAAAGTCAAGCATCAAGAACAATTTCCTAAAAACCAGAGCTTTGCAAAAGCATAATGGATCACGTCCAGAAGCCCTCTCTTCAGGAGAGCCTGAAGTAGGGGCCGGAGGGGATTCTTGGTCACATAGGGACTGTCCTAGATGGTTTCTGAGAATCTTCCAATTCACAATCTGTGACTCAGTGAATCTATAGGGCACAATAAATCAAATTGAGTTTATGAAAGAAAGGATATGTATCTGTACATGAGTCAGGAGAGGGACCAATGGACCATGACTTCTCGTCTAGGAAAGCAGAACTGCTCCTCAGGTCTCTTACACACACTCAAGCAAGGGCTTTCAAAACTTCCCCATTCTAGGGAGCAAAATTGAACCATTAGATTCTTAAAGCCAAACATTACAAAAAAGTCACTGGATTGCAACTACTCACTTCAAACAAAACAATGAAGCAATAGTTTTGCCGTGAAGAACTTTCTCAAAATCGTCAGGAAGCTGGCCATCCTTTACCCTTGGCGAACCATGATGTAGGAGCTGAAAGGGACCTTCGAGATTATCTAGTTCCCCTCCCCCCTCATAGAGAAGGAAAACTGAGGCTCAGCAAGGTTAGATGGCTTGCCCAGAGTCAGGTGAACAGACTCCCAAATCCAGCATTCTTTCTATCATAAAATGGGGAAGAGAGGACCGTCTTCGTCTTTCCAAGGGATTTTTCTATTAAGTGTAAATCGAGGGAAGTAGTGACATCAATAAAAAGAAAAGCAAGATTTGTTGTGGAGAATCCCACTGTGTGACCAAAAGCGAAACCATTCAAGCAAGCAAACTCACTGAGTTAGCCTTGAGCCCATTTATTTCTTAATATTAGTGAAATGTTCTTATTCATGGTTCAATACCTTGAAAATCAGCTTGAAATTCAGAATGATTTAAAGTTCTATTGAAACAGAGAATTGTGAACAATTAACAGGCCTTTCAATTACAACCTCCTAGTATACATCATAAATAATGGACAAAAACATGTTAAATGCTGGGAAAAGAATGGGTCCCTGTCTGGAAGAATTTATCTTAAATGAATAAAAGTCAACATGATATTACTAAGAAGACACTGGACAAGATGATCAAGGTTCCCTCCTACTATGCAGGTTCAGTCAGCAGCTCTTCTCGCTCCATGAGTGGCCTAACTAGGCAAAGAAAAGAACTCGGAATATTAGTGGATATAAGGCATAACGAGAGGCAATTTCAGAGAAACCTGAGAAGACCTGATAGAGAGTAAGATGAACAGAACCGGAAGAACAATAATGTTATCTACAATGACAATTCTGAAAGACCAATCGCTGACTAACCACAATTCCACAGGACTAGGGGATGAAGCAAAAGATACAAGATGTTCAATGAGAGACATTTGTGGACGTGGCCAACGTGGGATTTACTTTTGTTGTCTTCCTATTTTGTTACAAAGGGAATATTTTTAAATAAGAAGGAAGAAAGGTTGCTCCCCCCCAAAAAAAAAACCCAAAAGGTCACTGAAACATTTTTAAATAAAGAAGAGAACAGAAGGAAGGCCAGAAGGAAACAGGCAAGCAGGATAATTAGGAAGTCACAGGCTGAACTCATATACTTTATCTTTAATTAATTAATTAATTGATTTTATTTATTACATTTAAAAAACAAACAGCTAGAAGCAATCAAAGCAATTATTGATCATAGAAGGATGTCACGGTTGGATCACCTAAAAAGATGAAAAATTAAGCAACCCATAGTTTTAAAATAAGAACTATAACACTGTGACAGAAGTCATAGTAAGTATGAGATCCTGTCACATGAGTGAAATCAACAATGGGATAACATCAGGGAGAAATCATCTGGGGCGCCTGAAGGTACAATTTAGCTACAAGAAGAAAAGGGCAGTCCAGGAGAGACAGGAGGAAAACAAAGAAACGGGCAAACACAAAGACTTGATGGTCAAGGGACATCCAGAGTAGGCCCACGTGGCCAGGAGGGGAGCAGAGGCCAAGTCTGAAAAGGTGGCTTAGTGTCCGTCCTAAAACCCTGAACACGCCCGATCTCGTCTGACCTCGAAAAGGTGGCTTAGGTGGCTTAATCATTCGATTAAGACCCATTCGGGTCAGATGCCAAGTTAATGAGTCTGAAAGAGCGAAACATCCCAAACGGTAACTGGTAGCCAAGGAAGGATTCCAACTGAGTGCATGGTCAAATAAATCCTAGGGATTATGTTCTATCCCAGCTTCATCTGGGATCTGTTTGGTAAAACAAATGCTCATTTCCCACTAAGGCACAGTAATGCCGCTATCGTAGCCACAGCCTTGTCATACTCTGCCTCAACATCCCTGTACTTGAAGGCTCTATCTACCTCTGGGGTCTCACCCAAGCAGTTAAGCACCTGTGTGCCCTTGGGGCCCTGTTTCAGGAGAAGGGATCCCAGTCCTACCACAGGTGAACAAAACAATCCTTGCTCTTACCTTCCACTGGCAGGGCCAATAAGCCCACACCAAAACCTGTGCCCTCATAGCAAGTGGTGACTTGGGAGGCCGTGGTCCAGCTGGAGGGGGGCACCCCTGATTCACCATCCAATGAGCCCCCTGCTCCTCCATCCTCCAAAGTACAACCACCATCATCCTTCCCTGAAAGCTTCCATAGGCTGTGTCCTGGCCCAGCCTACCTTGTTTCCTTCAAATCCCACCTCAATCCCAGGCTCCCCCCATCTCCTCCAAATTATCTTGTTTTCTATTTTGGACATGCTGATATGGCTATCTGTCCTGCCTGTCGTCACCTCCCTAAAGGAAGGGGCCATTCATTTGTCTCTCTGTCCCCAGGACCAAGATGGAGCTTGGCATAAAACGGACTTCTGGGGAAGCTACAGATCCTCTCAGAGAGCTGGCTTTGAGACGTGTAGATTCAAGATGTTTGTCTGAAGCCATGTTTTAAACGACTGTTAAGGAATCTCACGCAGATTTTTCAGGCGGGTTCGGCGTAGCCTTGGGGTTTTGATAGGTATGAGAACAAAATAAACTTCCTTGTTTTGAAAGGTTTAATCTTCATCTAAGTAAATAAGAACCTGTTTGCTTTAAGGTATTGTGGAAAATAAAAACCCCAGGAGAGCAAATAGCATTCTCTTGTTGGGTAAATAAATCACAATGGCACATCTGATCAACCTCAAGCTAGGACTGATCCTCAGCTCCTAAAATTTCCCTGGTAACGGGATCTAACAGATCTCACATTTCTGAGGGCTTTTGTGACTGTGCATTAACACAAGGTGAGACTTCTATGGGAGTACCCAATGGCAGGGAGGGCTGCCTGTGTCCATTCCTCCCTCCCCCGCAAGGACATGGGTGACTGATATTTAACAGCACTCTGGCTCCAATGTTCTCATCGATAAAAGGAAGGAGGAGGCCTCAATGGCCCTTCCTCTTTATCTTAGCAGATCTCCCCAGGGCCTTCTCCTTTCTTACTTTACCTCGTAGCAGAATAATTTGTCCACAGTATCTCTCACACCCTCCTAGCCTGTCAGTCAAATAGGAGCTCCTCGGAGGTAGAAGATGGTTGGGTTTTGGGGGGATAGGGAGAGTGTTATCTCTGGCACGCAGCCCAGGACATACCCGGCACGTAATTGGCCTCCAGACCGTTTTGCTCAGAACTCAGGGACCGCGGGGGATGAATAGCTAAAGCGCATGTGGCTAGAGCACCGGGCGAAAGGCAGAGATACGGCCAGCGACAGCCAGGAGGGAGGACAAATGCACTGACCTTCAAGAATGGAATTCTTGGCCAGGCCCAGTGGTGACTGGTGTTGAGGCTGCCCACAAAGGTCACTTCCCTGCCTGGCCCAGCCGGACCCACGGACCTCTCTGACAGGAGGCCCCCAGGGGCCTGAGGAAGGCCCCTTGGCTCTGAGATCACATTACTTCCCACTTCCTTTGCTGTACGTTCCCTTTCCAAAGCAAGGGACGGCCCCTTCGTTCCCTTTGCTACCAAGAAGGCTTTGTCTCTGCTTCCCCATCAGAAAAAGCCTAATGCTGAGGTGCCTGGGTCAAAGGGTACAGACGGTTCAGTTCTTTTTCTTACGTAATTCAAACTGACGACCCAGAAGTCAGGCCCAGTTCCCAGGCCCATCTTCACAGTGACTGGTTCCTGCCAACTCTGCCAATCTGCATAACCAGTCACCCAACAAGCCTGATTCACGATCTGTACTGGGTACAAGCAAGGAGTTTACAAGCCACAGGGCGGGGGAAGAGAGGCACAGGCCTCGGGCCAAGCTTAGGTACTGAGCAAAGAGAAAGGCTGCAGAAGGACCAAGGAGCCGAGGCTGGGGGGAGGCCCAGGGCCTTTTCACCTGCCTTGGCCCTTAGAGACAGGGAGCAGGCTGTTTACAACTCTTGAGAAAACGATTTCTCCCATGTGTTTTTGAAAAGCAAAGTCTTTTTCCTCTTTATGATACTCAGAATGTGGCCAATTGTTTGTCCAAAAGATATGATTACCAGCCCCCCCTTACTGTCTGCTTTTTGCCCTCTCACCAAAAGCTCCTGTCCTTTGACTACTGACCCAAGATGCAGAAGTGCTACGAGTGACATTTTAGAAGTAGCTCTTGTCCACTTCAGTCTGTGCTAAATCATCACCTGAAATTTCTCTTATTCTTGTTGCCTTTTTTGCTACAGGGAACTGGTATTTAACATTCGGACTCATTTTCTTTTCCTCTACTTCAATATTTTCAATTAAATTTTGTCTAGCCTCCATAATTTGTCTATACTATGGCCTTTTTTCAGTTTATAGTTTGCTTTTCCCTTCTATTTATTTCTATGATCCTATTGACAATTAGGACAAATTTGTTTTCAGGAGAATAAGAGGCTTTCAGCCTCTCTCCTGGTGCCTCCATCCTGCAGAGCAGACCACTCACTGCGCCCAGAACCACAGAAGGATGGGCCCAAAGCATGCTTACCTTCCTGGTCCTGTTCCCCTCCCCCACAACTGTCCTCCTGTGACAGAGCTCCTCATCCTATTCCCCAGGTATTAAATTTCCTCTCAGGGAAAAAAAAAAAGCTCATTACAGCCAAATCCATCCTTATTTAAGAAGCAGGAAATCAAAGGCACCTGTTGGGCGTGGAGCTAATTAGGAAATAATCCAAGCTTTAGTAGAGGCTGGAAAAATTCTTAATTGCCCACAGAGCTATAAGGTTTCTCCCCCTCAACTTTCCCAGCTTGGACTTGGAAAGGAGCCCCACAAGCTTGTCTGAGGAACAAAGGAGACTGACGGGGAAGGCAGGGGAGTGATTGGGTGTTCACATGGAACAGGTCACCTAGAACATCTGAATCTCCAGGCCAGCATCTTAAAGCCTGCAGGCTCTGGGTCAGGTGTGGCCTTCTACCCATTCACACTGGTCACCAGGGCTATGGAAAGAATGTCTCCAGGTGATAAAGGGACAGAGGGAGGGTCAAAAGCCTAGAGCAGGGGTTTATGGAGAGATTTTTTGGAGGCAACACTTTGAATGACATTAAAATTACATCTTTATTTCCACTAATCTGCACCAGATACTTAGTATTTCCTTTAACTATAGTAGCAGGATAGAGAAGGGTTAAGAAGTCTGTTCAAGCCAATGGAGCAGGAATGAACTGAACCAGCTACACCCAGGGAAAGAACTCTGGGAGATGACTAGGAACCACTACCTAGCATTTCCAATCCCTCTGTTTTTGTCCACCTGCATTTTTGATTTCCTTCCCAGGCTAATTGTGCACTATTTCAGAGTCTGATTCTTTTTATACAGCAAAATAACGGTTTGGACGTGTACACTAATATTGTATTTAATTTATACTTTAACATATTTAACATGTATTGGTCAACCTGTCATCTGGGGGAGGGGATGGGGGAAGGAGGGGAAAAATTGGAACAAAAGGTTGGCAATTGTCAATGCTGTAAAATTACCCATGCATATAACTTGTAAATAAAAAGCTATTAAAAAAAAGAAGTAGAAGAAATCTGTTCAAGAGCTTCTCAGAGGCAAGTCCTCTGGATCTGAGGGATGAGACAGACATAGGCCTGAGGGAAGATCAAAATGAGCTCAAAGCAAGCACGTCATGGGAGAAAAAAGGAAACTTTGTTCAAAGGCGGGACATGGCCTGAAGAAACTGCCAGAAGTGACTAAAATGTCCCAAAGCTATGACCCAGAGCTCTGCCAGGAACATACCAGAGGGGGCTGAGACACAGACACCCCCTTGCACACAATATTCTCAGCAATACTCTGTGAGGCAGGAAAAAAAGTGAGGGGGAAGCAGAGCACTACAGAGCCAGTGGCTCACATCAAAGTAACTGAGTGTTCCTGGGCTGTACGGAACAAGGGCTTCTATAAACTGAGGCAGAGCCAGGATGATCAAGAGCTGGGCTCCCGCCCAGAAGGGGAATGCGACCGGCGACCTTGAGCAGGTCCCTCAGAGGCAGCTGGCAGCCAACAGCCTGCAGACGGTCAAGAGCCACAAAACCCCGGCCCCTTTCAACTTCCCATTAGCCAACCAACATTTATTAAACACTGGCGTGAAATAAGGCAGGCCTGGAGGACCCTTGCCCTCAAGAAGCTTCCACTCTAACAGGGAAACAGCAAGGCCTTGGTGAAAGGCAATCAGATCTCTGAGAAGTACTTGGAGGCCACCTAGGAAGGAGGCCCTGCTGAGCATGGGGAGCAGAAGCAGAAGAGGTGAGACTGAGGCTGAATCCCAGCCCAGCTGGCTGCTTCAATGAGACCCAGTACTTTCTTAATTTCAAAGAACACTGCTGACTTCAGTGTTTTTCCATCTTAGCTGGCAAGCCACACTAAGTCTCATTTCCCTTCAAATTGTCCTTCCTTGCTGCTACTTAAAAAGGTGTGCCTGTATCCAGAGTGGTCCCCAAAACCCCCTTGCTCTGAGCCCCATTGCACACACAAGCCTTTCCCCAAACAGTCACCCTGACCACAGGGCGGCCAATGCGAGGCCAGGCTCTGGCGATAGCCATTCTGTGCTGCTTAAGAGTCGCCGGCTCCCAGGGCCCCGGGGATATCTGCACTTGGAAAAGGCCATTCATCCTAAGAGCCGTTCTGCTGTGTCACTGGTGCAGCTAAAAGATAAAGCTCAGGATCTCCCCCCACCCTCCTCTGCCGGGAACAGACAACAGGGACCCTCAAGATTCTGGGCCACAAGGCATTGAGGGGCTTCGCCCCGTTCTCATCCTGGGCCCTCACAGCATGGCGGGTCACTGGGCCTGGAAATAATTCACTTGTCAAACACAGAGAGACAGGCTGAATCTGCCCGGAGCTAAATGCTGCATTTCAAAATGAGCACGGGGAGAATCCAGGCAGATTTTCACCGTCCATTTACATAACTACAGGGCCTGGAGTCAGAAGGACCGAGTTCAAATTTAGTCTCGGACACTTAACACTTCCTAGCTATGTGACTGACCAAGTCACTTAATCCCAATGGCCTCAAAAAGAACAAGGTAAATCTGGGGAAATATCATCTGCCAAATCCCACTGGAGAAAGGACTTGAAAATAAGACTGATTTAAGTCTTCAAATACATCTTGACAAGTCAGCATCTCAAATCACAGCCCCACCCCCCAGCTGATTTGCACAGGGAGAAGTCAGAATATGGTGGGGGTGGGGATGGGCCACCCCAGAGAAGTCCTAAGCTTTCCCCTCCCCCAAGGAACTCATATCTGTAACAGGAGAGTTCAGTTTGGGGGAGGGGGCCTCCACCAAGGAAATCACATGCTTCTTCTCCCCTCTTCCCCATGCATCTTCCCAAAGTCAAAAGAAAACCACAATCCCCCTCAGAAGTCAGATGTCTAATTCATGACCCTCACACACGAAAAGAGGTCATTTAACTAAAGAAAGCCAGATCTTGCCCCTTTTTTCAAATGCTTCACTATCAAACCACATGTAGCAGACCTTGGGAGTCAAAAAAGTTTGATTTTACTTAAATGTGGCCCTGTCTACATAACGGGTCACATCTGATCCTAATATAAACCTCTCATATACTAAAAGAGAAAAGGAGCACAGAACAATTGGAGTGCAAGTTTTATTCGACTAAATTTGCATTTTATAGATGTTCCTCTGTCCGTTCCATTTTTTGTTCCTTAAATTAAAAATTTGAAAAATTAGGCTTCAGAGATTTTATTGCTTT
Source organism: Antechinus flavipes (assembly GCF_016432865.1). Taxonomy (NCBI): domain Eukaryota; kingdom Metazoa; phylum Chordata; class Mammalia; order Dasyuromorphia; family Dasyuridae; genus Antechinus; species Antechinus flavipes. The sequence goes on from NC_067401.1 coordinate 10,856,400, forward strand.
GATTTCTTTGGGGGGGATGGGGAAGAGGAAAAGGAGGCGTGCTAAGCAGGGTGCTGGTAGGCCACTTCATAAGAGTTTGGCCTTGGTGGACGGTGACCGGTAATGGGCAGGAGGGCACACTGAAAGCCAGAAGGAAGACCTGGAGTCAACAGGTCTCAAGCTTGACCCTGACAGACGGGATAACCCTGACAAATGCATGGCACAGTACCCCCCGCATCTCTATGACTGGGGCACAACAGAGGCCGACCTGCATTGGCAGGAGCACTTCCCTACAATGGGACAAAAGAAAAATGACCATGGGATCTGGATTTCACATCCTTCCCATGCAAAGGCAAGCCCAAGTTTAGCCGGGTGACCTGTTCAGGGTTTGGAACATCTGTTAAAATGCACCCCAGAGCTTGGACTTCCCGAGTCCCTGGAGAGTTCAAGAGGAGGAGAAGGGGAGCACTCACCGGATGTGTCTGCTCATACATGGCCGCTTCCTGCTCTCCATGCTGCCCAGAGGAGCCTGTTCTCTCCCTCACATTCCCGTAGCCAGGACTGGGAATAACGTACTCTTTGCCCATGTCAATATCCTTCATCTTCTTAGACGGAACGTCCTGAGGTTCATTGACACTTAGCTTCGCTTCAGAATTTCTGAAAAAGATCCCATTACAAGTGGTATTTGTTAAAGCTCCTAGCAAATAAATAAGGTTTGATAAAGCCTTTCCACAAGAAAAGCTGGTATAGTTATCCTTAAATAAATTTTCTAACTTCTCTCTCGTATATATATATACACACACACACACACACACACACACATATATATAGGAGAGAAATGGAGCTCAGTGATGAAGATAAAATTAAGTCTAATTACATGCATCCCAATTAGGTAAATACATTTTTTTAAAAATGACATTAATAAATAGGGCAAGAAGGTAGGGGATGCCAACTACCAATGGAAAAAAAATGGAAAAATATCTAGAAAACTCCCAAATCTCATTATTTATGCATCAGCATATTTGAAAGACTGAAATAAAATCGGCCTAAAGCATGACTAATGGCATCATCCCGAGATGGAAAACTACCAGAGGCTTAGCTTCCAGACCCCAGTCTCGGAGCCGGCCAGCGGGGCTCAGCGCTCTCTGAAGACTGCGAGGTCTCTCTCCAGAAACAGCTGGAAAAAGGCCCCCAATGGCACGCTCAAGCCTAGTGAGGCTCGCCTTTGAGGCGCTCCAGCAGAACCCTGCAAGACAGTTTCTTTCACATTTCTTAGAAAAGAAGAAAGGGAATAGAGGAGGGCAGTCCCCAAAGCTCCTATCCAGGGTAGGCCGCTTTCTGGTTACAGGCTCCCCCTGATCTCCCCAGCTCTGCACTTGGCCCCAAAGCCCAAGGTTAGGAAAAGCAGCGCCTCTCCAAAACAGCCCTTGACTGACCAGGAAGTACTTGGTGGTACTCGGCGTCCTAGTTCCACCATGTCTTGGAAGGGACAGGAAGCACCCTTTTTCCCCTATTCATGCCAATAAAACAGACCAGACCGCAAAACTTCAGAATGTTTTCCCTCAAAGAAACAGGGTGTTGGACCAGAGAGGACAGCAGCAAGAAGGAAAGTTCCCCTTTCAGACCTCAGGATCAAACGCTGCGATCTGAATGGATGAGGCTGCCTGGGCTTCCCTTACAAAGGGTCACCTTGGCTAGCCTGCCTGGAGAAGCTGAAGGGCTTCCCAGGATCCCCGGTTGGAGGGCAACGCCAGCGGGCCAAGTCTGAACCCTAACCCGAGCAGACTCGGTGGCTTCCGTGCCCCGGCCAACCTGGCAGCTCCAGGTCCAGTAACCCCCAGTTCTCTCCTCACCAAGAAGACTGCCGGCAAAGGGCAGCTCCTAGTTTTCTTATAAAAAGGATCTCTAAAGGTTCTCACACACATAAACAGTTTGTTCTGAAAGATAGAACAAGCTCACAGATGTTTATCAAGTCAGCCCAGATTCCACAAAGTCCAGATCCTCTCCATCTCAATAAAGCAGGGTCAGCGTCAGCTTTCCACACTCGGGAGAGGAAACAAGGGAACCCGGAGGACCGACTCCCTCCCTTCAGTGGCCTCCGCACAGTGTGGGCACTAGTCAGGTCCCTAAAAGCTCGTGAGTTTGCCAAGGGGGCATGGAAGGCCCCGAGAACCAGAGGCCTACATTCCCCGGAGAAAAACAACACATTTAGATGAGCAGATACAAAGTAACTGGGAAATGTGTTTTGTTTAACTACGCAAACAAGGCTCTCTTTTTCCATGGTGGGGAAGGCAGAATCCAACTTAATTTTTAAAGTAGCTGGTGGGAGAGGTAGGGCACCAGGAACAGAAGAACCCTGAGCTCCCACTGCAGCTGCCCCTGAAAAGGACCCAAGAGGAGAAGAGGCCTCAGGGAAGGCAGCAGGCCTTGAAGTCTGAAGAGGTGAAGGTGAGGAAGGAGAGGCCCGAAAGGGGCAGGGCCAAGCGCATGCCCTCCGGCTGCCAGCAGAAGTGCGCCACAGGTGCCCAGATGAAGGGCTCCGAGGCCCAGAAGCACTTGCCAGGCTGCTTTGAAGAAGGCATCGCTAGGCGCTGGGGAGACAACCCCACAATGAAAACCTACCCCCACTTCAAGGCCTTTTTCTCCCCTTAAGTAAGGGGTGTCATTCTAGATGGCTGACCCCCCCCCCCATCATTTTCCCCAACCTCTACACCATGTCCTCCCCTCCCTCCCTTGAAATTGCAGACAAGTTCTGGATAAAGGCTTTCCTAACTAATCCAAATTAAAGCAATCATTTTGAAAGCTCCCATGTACTTGTCTCCAAACCGATTAAGGCTGTTCATCTCAAATTTCGCCCCAAATGTGTTCACAAGCCTGTAACCAACTTCTTTCTTCTTCCTGGGTACCTCACAGGGGGAATTGGGAAACTCTGGAGTTGCAAAAACATCAGGGGGTCTTGATTGGAAAGCAGTCATGCCTTTAGCTCCCTGCAGGCCCGTGTGCCTCCTAGAATGATCCTCCCCTCTACAAGGAGCTTTCGGGGAGGGTGTCTAGGGTCTGCTCCTTCACCTCAGGAGGGTGCCCTGAAGGATGACAACTACACATAAGGTGGAGCATCTGCAGCTAAGGCTGGCATAAGATCGGGCAAAATTGAAAGGCTGCCCGGCAATCTGCACACCGTGCCAAGGTGAAGGTTGCATCAACCTGACACAGATACCAAAGACACCAAAGTGCCAGAGGCTGGGCCAAGCTGCCCTCCCAGAGGTGCTCCCTGGCAGACCCCTCCCCTTCCTGACCTTAGTCAGGCGCCCCTTCCTGATACCTGCTGGGCCCTTCCCAGTTTGGGGGGGTGTGAGGGGACCGTCCCCAAGATCCACCCCCAAAATCCAAGGAACGGAGCAGCGAGGCCCGCCACCCCCCAACTGTCTGGAACACAAATCGGGGAGGGAGTTTTCATGGCTCAATCCGGAGCCTAATGAGCCATAAGATCTAAAGGAGGAGGAGGGATGTGAGTGCGGGAGCCTCAGTTTCCTCCTCTGTAAAAGGTCATCCCTGAAACAAACGAGCCCGGCTCAAAGCCAAAGCGCTGCTGCTGGGGCCTTCGCTGCCCCCCGCACCCCAGATTTTCTGGGCCTCAGTTTCCTCATCTGTTAAACGGGAAGGGAGCGCAGGAAGGATAGAGGAGATGGGAGAGGGGGCTCGAGCGCAGATCGGCTGCCAGGAGGAGACTCGTGCGCAGGCGCTCGGGCCGGCAGCCGGGGGTCGGGGGGGGGGTACAGGGTAGGGGGAGCCCTCGGGGCGCGTGCGTGGAAGGAGCCCTCGCTCGCTCGCACTCCCTCCGCCCCCGCCTCCCCCAGGACCGGCAATGGCCGCGAGCGCGGCGCCCCCTGGCGGCCGCGACTGGGGAGCGCGCCTCCGGCCCCCTTTTTTTCGTCTGTCTCCCCGTCCCGGCCCCGCTGCCTTGTCCCAGCTCGAGACCAGGGAGCCCCTAAGCCCGGCTACCAAAGGCCCGAGGCCGCCGCTTTCGCTGCGGGCCAGGGCCCAGCCGGGGTCCCCAAGAAGTCGGGGGCTGCTGCGCGGCGGGAACCCAGGCCAGCCCAGCGCCGGGTCCGGCTGCTGCCCCTACCCGCGCCCTCCGTCCCAGAACCTCTCTCCCAATTCTGTGGGACTTAGCCCGCAGACGGGCCTCGGGGCCGCCCTTCACCCCGCTCCGGCCCGGCGGACACCACTCACCTGTCCCCACCAGCGGCCGTCGGACCGACAGCCGAGCATCAGCCCCGGAGCAAAAACAAGCCCTTATAGCGGCCCCGGCCGCCGATGCCGCCGAGACGCGCCTGCGCACTGCGCCGTGCGCCCCCCGATGGCTGCCGGGAAGTGTAGTTTCAGAAGGGTGCGGTCTGTGGCTGGTGCGGCCCTACGTCCGGGGGCTCCGGACTACTTTTCCCAGAAGGCAATAGAGAGGGCTGGAGGAGGGGGCTGAGGCCCCGCCCCCTAAGCGCTCCGCCCCCTTTCCCCTCCCCTGCTCTCTGGGGAGGGGGAGGAGGGCCGGCTGTTGCTGTCGTGTGAGTAATCTTAAAGAGGGACACGCCTGCACTAAACCCCAAAGTGTTCGGACTTTTGGGTGGGCAGCCCCCCTCTCCCGTTCTCCCCCACAGCTTCCAAAAACAGAGATTTAGCCGGTGACTCCGCAGCTCCAAAAGCTCCCGTGGCTCCCTATCGCCCTTGGGATGTCCTGGGCTCCCTCTTCCCGTCTTCTCGCACATCACTTCCTCACACACACACCGTGTTCTGGCCAAACTCCCCCCTGCCTTGTGACCTCAGCCAGCACGCTCGGGCGCCACCTCCACACCTCTGGGCAGCCTGTCCCCCTTTGCCTGGAACGCGCACTCTCTTCGCCCGGAACTCGTGGCACCCCGGGCTCCCTTCTAGACCCAGCGCGGGCGCCACCTCCTCCGGGAAGCCTTTCTGGATCGCACCCAGGAGCCCAATCCTCCCCCACCCTCCCTGTGTTTCCTGCGGAGCGGACTAAGTTTCCTTCAGCAGAGAAGGGAAGGAGTCTCCCCGCCTGCCAGGTGTGCCAGGTGTGTCTCACCTGGTGCCAGGAGGAGCAAACTCCATCTTGGGAGGAGGGCGCCGGATGAGCTGATGACCTTTTCTGGGCCAGAGGTGGCTGGGCACTTTGCGTTCGAGCTCCCTTTATCTTCGCTTAATCTGCTTACTAAAGCCCTGACCAGAGCCCCGGGGATCTAATAGACGCGGCGGCCCAACCACCTGCGGACCAGCCCACTGCTGATGTCATGCGGCCGGCCCCTGGAGCTGCCGCCGCGGCGCTCCCGGGTGAGGGGGCCCAGGGCCAGCGGCGGAGCTGACAAGAGTCCGAAGCTGCCCTCGGACCGGCAGCGGCGGCGGGACTTTCAGGCAAACCACTCTCAGCTCTTCCCCCTCTGTAAACGGGGTTAATAACAAGGGGACCAAATCAGATACTATTTGTAAAGCTCCCGGCCCGGAATAGGCGCTTTACAAATGCTCTCATCATCATCATCATCATCCCATCCCCCCTCAAATCTCCCAGCAAGTTGACCCACCCCCACCCCCTAATACCGGCCTAGTTTCTTGCCTATGGATTCATAAATGCTTGTTGCCTACAAACACTCCCAAGCCTCCCCCCACTCACCCACCTGTAAAAAAGACAAAACTTGCCTCCTCCCCGGTCTCCGCTGATCGTCCATGGCCTGGGATGTACTTGTCCGATGGTACATGTCCAACCTCTCTCAGCCCGCGGGCTGTCTCAGGGAGGAGCGAGCCATGGGGGAAGGGTTAGATTTACAGCAATTTTTTTTTTTTTGTGGCAAAGAATTGAAGAAGGAGGGGATCCCCCTCAGCGGGGAATGGCTAAATAAGCTGCCCTGTGTGACTGTGACCGAGTATTATTGTGCTATAAGAACTGACAAGCGGGATGATGTCAGAAAATGCTGGGAACGGGTTCTTTTTACTTCTGAATCCGATTTTTCTTATGCCACGAGAGGACTGGACAGATCTGCACACATAGATTGGATTTAAGATGTACTTTAACGTGTTTAACATGTATGAGACTGCCTGCCACTTAGGAGAGGGGGTGGAAGGAAGGAGGGGGAAAGTTGGAAGAGAAGTCATTGCAAGGGACAATGTTAACATTATCATCTCAGGCAGGGGGAGGGAGGAAAGAATAGAATTTGGAAGTCAACATTAAAAAAAAAAAAAACAAGTGTTAACTAGGGAAAGCCACAGGAGATTTGAAGATAGATGGAAAGATGTGGAAGTGTTGCTGTGGAGAAGGAAGAATGAGTTAATAAAGGAAGTTTAATAAGGTTGCCTCACAGCAGTGAGGGCCCAGTTTAGGTGGTGTCGCATAAATTTAAAGAACGGTTGTGTGTTTGGCAGCACAGGTGTAAGTGAGGAGTGATGGGGGTGAGCATAATTGGCAAGATGATAAATGGGGGCTAGGGATTCAGGAGAAGAGGGGGGTGTGGAATGGAAATGGTTCACCCAGGAATCAAGGAACTAGTGCAGCTGGTTCGGGAGAGATGGCCTGGGAGAGAACTGAAAGGTCAAGGGTCATGGGGACTTCATCTAAAGAGTAGGATTCTATAAAGGAAGGCAGAGGGACAGATGAAAAGCCAATAGACTATCGTTGGATAAGAGGATTTCAGAATCCTTGGACATGGACGTAGAGTGTAAGGGCAAGATCAAGGATGTGCCCATCTGTTTGCATGACTGATATGGGGTGAAGGGGTTGAGGGACTGAGTGGTTAGGGTCTTTGAGGAAGAATCATTCTATGTTGAAGTTCCCTAGTGTGGGGGCAGGAGCTGGGGAAGAGAGAAAAATTGTAAACCAGGTATTGAATTCATGGAGGATGCGAGGGAATTGACCTGGGGGTCTGCAGACAATAGCAACCAGGATTTTAATTGGCTCAGAGATGAGAACAACATGAACCTTATGAGTCATGGGAGAAGTGGGAGAACCAGGAAGCAGCAAAAAAAAAGGGAGCAATGTCAATTCTCCCTCCTCGACCAGAGAGCCAAAGAGAAGGGGTGAAGATGCCGTCAGTATTAAGGGGGATGCAATTTAAGATTGTGTCATTAAGAAGGAGCCAGGTTTCAGTAAGAGCTAGGAGATGAAGGAATGGGAGAGGAAAAGCTGGAGGATGAAAGGAAGTTTGTTGCCTGTGGCTTTCCAGAGGGCGCTGTGGATGGGGTGGGTGAGATGGGATGAAACTTTGGGGTGCTCGGAAAGAGAAAAAGGATGAAAAGAATTAGGTCCATCACAGAAAGAGGAAACATAAAAGGCAGGTAAATGAAGGGGCAGGATCGCTCCCAGGGCAAAGCACCTATCTTGGATTGGCTGGGGGGGAGGGACGCCGTGGGCTTTTAGAGATACATAAGATTAAAAGCAGAAGATGGACAAATCCTGCCTTTTGATTTAACAATACTCCTTTATAAGTTTATGGAACAGAAATCATAAAAGGATGATGATGATATTTCATATTTCTATATTACTTCAAAATTTGCAAAGCCTTTTATTCAGGATAACCACATGGGCCTTCTTCAAGACCCCCTAGGCTTCTCTCCCTTCCCCCCTTTTTTCCCTCCCCTCTTTTCCCTTCCCTCCCTTTTCTCTCCTGTTCTTTTGCCCTATAGTGGAGGAAGGGCTGGACTTCCCACCCGGGAGACAGCAAAGGTAAAGGCATCTCGACATCAACATTCTAATGAGAACCTTTGGGGCCAATTTAGTCCAAGAGCTTCTCCTAACTTAGTCATCCCCCTGTGTCCTCTCTAGCCAGTTCCTAGCTACAGTTCCCGTAACCACCGGCTTTCAGCACTGTCTGAGCAGAAACAACTTTGTCCTGCCGGAGGGACATCTTGTCTCTCTCCGAATGAGCACCATCTTGCCTCAGTTCTTAAAATCTCCTCTTCCTTCTAGACTCGGTCACTTAACTACACCTTCTCAAATTGTCTCATTGTCTCCAGACAAGTCAATAAGCAATTATTAAGCACCTCATATGCTCCTATACTGTGCTAGGAACACTAAGAATGGCCTCTCCACAAAATAAAATACCAGTCCTTGTTCTCAAGTCTCTGTTCACATTCTAATGGGAGAGGCAACATGCAAACAGTTACGTGCCATAGTTGCACACACATGTACGGGAAATATGAGTTGGCTCTTCTATGTATCGGAGACTCAGTAGGGGGAAGGCCTAGTGTAGGAGCTTGAGAAAGTTTTCTTGTAAAAGCGGAGATTTTACCTGGGACTTGAAGGAAGCCAAGGAAGCCAGCAATGAGGAGGAACAGAGTTCCAGTCCCGGGAGAGAACCAGTCAGAAGTCAGGAGATGGAACATCTAGTGGGAGGAACAGCAAAAGCCAGTGAAACTCTAACAAGGAGTACCTGGGTGTGAGGGGAGTATAAGAAGCTATCGAGAGTGAAAGGGCTTTAAAAGTCAGAAGATTTGAGATTTCATCTTGAAAGCAATAGGGAGCCATTGAAGTTTAGGAAAGGGTGACATGTTTAAAGGTATACTTTAGGAAGATAAATCTGACCTCTGAATGGAGGATTGATTGGTTCTTATAACAGTCCATGTAGGAAGTCATGAAGGCTTGCCTTAGATTGAGGATAGAGTAGAAAAAGAGAAATATAAAAGAGATGTTTCAAAGGGAGATCCTACAGCACTTGGTCACTGATTGAATACAGAAGGTGAGAGAAAAGGAAGAGCTGATGATGATACCTAGGTTGGAACCTTGGTGACCGGCAAAATGGTGGTGCCCTCAATAGAAAAAAAAGGGAAGTATTTAGGGGGGAAGTTAATGAATTTAATTTTGGACATGTTGAGTTTAAGATGACTCTAGGATACTGATTTGAGAGCCCCAATAGGCAGAATTGGAGATGTGAGACTGCTGGTCAAGGGAGAGGTTGAATAGGATGTAGAGATCTGAAAATCAATTGCTTAGAGTTGATAACTGAATAAGGTCACCACATGGAAACAGTTCACTGGCCATTTCCCCAGCCCTGCCTGTTCTCTGTGGTTCTGGAGGTTTCTGTCAAGCCTTAACCAGTGTTCCAATAGAAGATCTGACCTGTTCCAGCCCCACCCGGATATGAGCCAACTTTGGGGGCTACACCCGAAAGCGCCTCAAGCTAAGTCTCCTATTATAAAAAGGCCACGCTGGGAACCCCTCTTTGCAGAGATTCCAAATATGGCTACCATGTGAGAACCCTCTGTCCAGTGCCCTCCTTATCTCTACCTTCGCCTATACTTTAACTTTGCTTACCCAATAATAAACCTCTTTTATCAATCTAAAAAAAAAAAAAAAAAGCCTTAACCAGTGGTCCTGGCCTAGAACAGTGATAAGAGTGAGAAAGGAGAATGAAAGAAATATGGATGGTTTTACCCAGCACTAGAAAAAGCTCCTGAGATGGTGCTGGGGGATGATGGAAAAAGAGATCGATGCTGATTCCACCCTGAAATGGTGCTGTCGGTTAAGATGAACAAAAGAGCTAGAAAAGGTGTAGAGTCCAGGGGTCTTCAAACTTTTCAATAGGGGGCCAGTTCACTGTCCCTCAGACTGTTGGAGGCCGGACTATAGTAAAAACAAAAACTTTGTTTTGTGGGCCTTTAAATAAAGAAACTTCATAGCCCTGGGAGGGGGATCATCATCCTCAGCTGCTGCATCTGGACCACGGGCCATAGTTTGAGGAACCCTATAGACTAATATGGACCAGAGCTGGATGATCTAGCGAGATCTCTATGAAAAAGAGAGATGGTAGGGAATTAAGGTAGAAAGAATAGCAGGAAAGCATTGAGGAATTCTGGGACCAAGCCAATGAATTCCTGATTCAGGGGATGAACTACAGGAGAAGAACCACTATATGGAGGATCAAACCAGTATCTCACCCGTTAGTGAGTCAGTGTGAGTCATGAGGGTTGTGTAGGCCCAAGGGAGAAAGAGTCAATTCTAATGACCTAGAGTTTTTCACCTGAAGGTTAGTGGGGAGCCCTACAGTATTACCCTAAGTCGAAAGAGACTATGTGGGTTCTTGAAGGAGCAGAAGCATGTGTGACTTGGATTCACTGGCAACCTTAAGTCCTTTTCCCTACACAAAGGACCTCAGCCCCAGGGTCAGAGCAACCGCACACAGGCACCAGAGCAGAAAGTTTTCTCTATTCTGTGGAAGTGTATTTTGGACATTTTTTTGGTGTCCCAGACACCTTTGGTAGAAGTCTGGTGAAGCTTCCATGGATCTCTGCTCAGAATCGGGTTTTTAAAAGCATAAACTAAAATACATAGAATTACAATGGAAACAAAATATATAGAAAATAAAATTATCAGATTTTTAAAAAAATTCATGGACCTCGGGTTAAGAACCACTGAGGTTACGGGTTCACATCCAAGTCCTTTCTGTGCATATAGCAAACTTCACTTCGTCTTGGAAGACGAACATTCGCATGGGAGCTCAAAACACTTTGGCAAGAGCCAGAAAGAAATCAGAGAGAAGTATTGATAAACCTTCAAACTTAAACTTGTTCTGTAAGAACGCAGAGCAATGATGGATGTTCACAAACATCCCTGATCTCTTCCTAAGTTAGAATCACAAGTTGGAGCTGAAAGGGACTTCTCATATCTCTTCATTTCCAAGTCCTCATTAAAATCTGATTGTCTGCAGAAGTTCATCCCTTGCCACCCTCTCCAATGCTTAGATGCTCCTGCTCTCAGAGACCCTAATATGAAAAGCCAGAAGAGCGAGTTGGCAGAGTTCTTGCTCCTCACTTCTACTTCCAGACTTCCATTTCTGACGGGATTGTTCGGAAATGTCTCTTCCTGGAAAGTTTGCACTGTGGCAGGAGTAATGTCACTTAGGTTAGATTAATTTTCTTTAAATGGTGTGGAAACCATTGGCTCAGGGACTGGGCCTGGAGGCAATGAGGGAGCTTGCTGGTGGCCTACAGAAATATCAAGCCAGCCCCGGGGGCGGGAGCTGCTGTCCCTCAGAGCGGACTAGTCTGTCCACTTGGCCAACACGAGGAAGGGAGGCTGGGCTCCGCTGAATCACCGCCGTGTTCTTGCTGGGTATCCTTTCCATGCTATGGCTAAGTAAGCTTCTTTGTGTTAACTGCTAGTCTGTAAGTGTCTCCTTTAGCTCCAGTCTCACGGGCCAGAATCAGGCCTGCTCCACAGAGAGCTGAGGATGGCAGCAGCTCGGCTTGGGCTGGCTGAAGTTGGGGAAGGCTGGCGCAAAGAAGGTACTGGCGAGTCCCATGTCCTCGGGCCCATGGAGGACTTGTCTTGTGGCCAGCAGGAGAAGCAGTGGATGGAAGCTATAAAGGCCCAAAAGGAGGCTGACGTCGGGGATAAATTGCCTCACAGCTAAGGTGGAAGATGGAATGGGCGCCCTCTAGAAGTAATGGGTCCCCCTTCCTTCGAGCAGAACTTAACCAACCCTCACTGGTGACTCCTCCCTGCCTGGATCGGACCACGTGGCAGCCAGACTCTGATTCTGGCTCTGAGGGCCTCTGCTTTTCTGTCAGGGTTGGCCAAATGCCCTGAGGCATCTCCCGAGTTGCCCTGGGGGAATTAGCAAACAAACTATCTGCTGTATTTTGCAGTAACAGACAAATATAAATGTGCTCACACTTTTAATAGTGCCCTGAAGGTAAAACACGGTATAAATTGGCACATGGTATGTTGGATGTCGTTTCTTTCTTGGCCCATCGTCTGGGGGAGGTCTGGGCTTCTCTGTGCAGCGCCTGTGATTTGGCCGTTTTCTAGGCCCCGGGCTCGAGGAACTGCTGGGGACTCTCTATGTGACATTTCAGAGGCTCGGGAGAATTTTGTCACATGGACTTGGCTGGAACCATTGAGGGAAGGGCTCAGGAGGAGGCACTTAAAGGACGTCCTTGATTCTCTTCAGGAGCCCTGAGTTCTTTCTAGAATTAGGGACGAGAACAAATGTGCCAAATACATCCCAGTCAGCTCGGTAGGGTTGGGGTTGGGGGAAATAGTCCCAATTTAAGTCATTTGAAAGGAGAGTCAGCTTTCTCAATGGCACTTATAAATCATGACTCTCTTCTCTAGTTCTCGACAACTGGCCTTTCCCGTTGGGCATTAGCTTGGGGAGAAGTGGCCCATAGCAGGGCTCAGCCCGCACAGGAGGGAAGACTTAGGCCACAGGGCATGGGACGTGGCTAGGTCTGGCCACGGGAGAACAGGGTGATGGCCCCTGGTGCAAGTCCTAGAAAAAGTGAGATTGTGGAGTGGGCTCCAGCAACAGTGGGCAGAGGGACACGCCCCAGAGGAATGGCACTGGCAGGGGTACTGGTAAATACAGCCGCAGCATAACAACCTTTGCCTCCTATCATCCAGAAGTGATTGAGTCCAACAAAGGGGAGGAAGGAGAAGGGAGAGCGACCAGGGCAGAGCTAACCATTTCTATGAAAGGAAGATGCTATCCCAGAAGTAAGCTCGTCTGTACTCGAGAGCTGAAAGTGAGCGTGAGCCAAGGAAGGCCGGCGTTGGGGCTGAAAGGGGAGATTCGGAGGAGGACCATCGGCTTTCTCAAAGAAGAGTCTTCTCAGGCTGAGAGAAATCCCGAGAAAAGGTCAGTTTTCCCCCCAACTTCCCCTGTGGCTCCCTGGCCACAAATACTATAATATAATCTGCTGTTTCATTATTCAAATGTTTCCTGTAAACCGAATTTTGCCTCAATCAGAGCTATCTAGAGAGAGCTGTAGATGCAAGATTAGGCAGAGGGCCCAAGCTCCGGGAAGTTTTACTCAATTGGGACTTGGATCAGTTGTGTTTGAACTCAGAACTTTTCCTGTCGAAGAAATTCCCCAAAGCCAGGGAAGAGAAGCAGGTGGACCTGAGAGGCCATTACAGGTTTCCCAGGGGCTTAAACACAAGCTAATTATTGTAACAAGAACTTTTGTAGAGGCCGTTTTTATAATATAAAAGAAGTGGAAACAAAATCTATGTGTCCATATATATACATATGTACATGTGTATCTTTCGATGGGATAAAATGAAACAAGTTCAAGGACATAGACTGACATGGAGATTCATTTTGAAAATTTAGAACTTCAAGGCTTTATGGTTGACTAAGGCATTTTCCTATAATTGTTTTAAAACTAGAGGGAAAACCACTATGTGATTACATAATTTTTTAAGATTGAAGGATAATTAAATAAATTTAAAATGCCATATAATATGTGTACATAGCTACATATTATTTCTATATATGTATGTGCAGACATATTTATTTCTAATTCTTTTGATACTCCAAAAGCTGCTGCTATAAAAAATTCTTCTGGTGTGCTCTATTACATATATGGGACAATGGCTAAATCTCTGGACCTGAAGTCAAGAAAACCTGAGTTCAAATCCAGCCTTAGACACTCACAAGCTATGTGACCCTGGGCGAGTCACTTAACCCTGTTTGCCTCAATCCACTGGAGAAGCGGCTTTGCCAAGAAAAACCTCATGGACAGCATTGGCAAGCTATGGTCAACAAGGACAAGAAAAGTTGGACACGGCTCTATAAGTGAATAACAACAGTATGTGTATAAATATAAAACATATATTTTATATATACATGTTCCTCTATGTATATATATATATATTATAAATATATGTATATATGCATAATTGGGGAATGACTAACAAGTTGTACATGAATGTATTTTTACTGTGTAATAAGAAAAAAAGAATATGGGGCCTGGAGATACAAGTACAGAGAATTAAAAGACCCTATTCACAATAAGCTTATTTCCTAATGGGAGAAATTGCCTATTACCTGTTCCTAATGCCATAGAATATCAAAATCATAGTAATGGCTCATATCTTATTTCTCTATTTACCTGCCCAGTACTTAGCATACTGCTTTGTACTTAGTAAGAGCTTAAAAAATGCTTTATTCATTTATTTTGTATACAATATCTTATATTGGATGTACCCAAAGCTATGCTCCCTAACACTTTTGTAGTAGGAAGAAAAAATTGTCATTTTTCAGTTGTAACTGACTCTTTGTGACTTCATTTGGGGCTTTCTTGACAAAGCTATTGGAGGGGATTTGCCGTTTCCTTCTCTAGCTCATTTGACAGATGAGGAAACTGAGGGAAACAGAGTGAAGTGACTTGTGGAAAGAAAAAATTGTCATTTTTCAGTTGTAACCGACTCTTTGTGACCTCATTTGGGGTTTTCTTGACAAAGATATTAGAAGGGATTTGCCATTTCTCTTCTCCGGCTCATTTGACAGATGATGAAACTGAGGCAAACAGAGAGAGATGACTTGTCTAGAGTCATATACTATATGTCTGAGGTCAAATTTGAATGCAGGTCATCCTCTCTCTGGGCTCCTAGCTTTATCTCCTGTGCTACCTTGGTGCCCCACGTTTGTGGTACTGACCTCCTCAGCTGACCAGAGAGAAAAAGATTAAGTCAGGAAATGCAGACTCCCTCTGCATTCATCTATGTCCTTGCTTCTCATTTTGTATCTCTTTTCTTCTAATCAGCCTGCACACAGAGCGCAGATTCTGAAACACCTCCCATGTCAGGACTGATTGTTTCCTGTTTGTTAATGTGGACGCACAGTTTTAAATAAAAGTTTTAAATGAACGCTGGCTTCTCCAGGAGCAGCTGATGGAGTTTCTGATTTCTCCATTTTGGGAATTCCCCATACAGACGTTACCGTTATAATTTGGCAGGTGAATGTCTTAAAGCATTGCCGGAAGCTCGGGGAAGTAAAGTCATCATGCAGCCAGCTACTCTACTAAATGTTAGAAGCTGGGTTCCAACTCAAGTCCTCTTGACCCCAGGTCCACAGAAGAGAGGAAACTGGGATTGTGATTTCATTTGTGTGGGAAACTCCCAGTGAGAAAACCCCTGCTTTGTCGATTCTAGCACTATATTCTAGAAATAATTTCTAGTGCCAGGAAGAAAAGTCATCATGCTGCCAGTTTCTCTTCTAAATGTCAGAAGCTGGTTCTGACCCAAGTTTTCCAAACTTTCTAATTCTAGAGTCACAGTCCTGTACCTTCTATTCAGTTCTAGAGTCACAGTCTTGTACCTTAGAAACAGAACTATAGTTCTGTACTTTCCTAACTTTCTAATTCCAGAGTTCAATCTACACCTTCTAAACTTTCCAATTCTAGAGCCACAGTCCTGTACCTTCCAAAATTTCCAGTTCTAAAACTGTAGTTCTATACTTTTCCAAATCCAGGTGCCCCTTCCTAGTCATCCGTTCCTCTATTAAACATAAGCTCTTTGAGCACAAGGGCTTTTGTTAGATAAGGTAGATGGCACAATGGATAGCGTGCCTTCCCTCAGGAGGACCTGAGTTCAAATGTGGCTTCAGATACTTACCAGCTGTATGACCCTGAACAAGTCACTTAATCATGTTTGCCTCAGTTTCCTCGTTCGTCAAATGAGCTAGAGAAGAAAATGGCAAACCACTCCAGTATCTTTGCCAAGAAAATGGGATCCCCAGACATTAAAAAAGTGATTGAATAACAATAGCCAATCCTGGACCTTTCCAAACCAAGATGCCTCTTCCTGGTCACCATTCCTCTTTTTGTGTTGTTTCCCCCATTAGAACGCAAGCTCTTTGTGTTTGTACCTCCAGTGCTTGGCTAACCCTATTAGTTTTTGATTAGTGCTTTTCACTCATTCTTTTATTCCAAATGACACTGACTCTATGACCTCTAGATTTGGAGAGTCCCTTGAGGTCCAGAGAGGTGGTTTCTTTCCTAGGGTCACACATTCAGTGTGACTCAAACCCAGATCTTCCTCACTATTCACTCCCCTGCTACCTAGAATTAAGAGCAAATAATGATAATGAGATGATTTAAAAACAAATCTGGATCTCTATGGGAATTTTAAAACAGTGCACTGAAAACTGTCTACACTGTGAGAACAAATACAGATTACTGCTATGATTGAGATCCTCCCATGGATCCATGATGCCATCAGTTGGGATACTCCCAGCATGCCCTCCCATCCTACGGACCTCACTTCCCTGTCTTCCCAGAAATTCATCACAAAGAGCCCACTAACGACTAGCATGAATATTCTTTTTATTTTGGGAGGGACCAGGGAAGTATCCAAGAAGCCACAGGCTTTCCTTCACTTTCACCATATAACCATTTCATCTTTTTTTTTTTTTCCCCACTCATACATTTTAGGAACCAGGCAAGTCAAATCACTATTACCTTAACCATCGCCTTTCTTTTGTCCTAATGGATAGTCCAGGCCCTTGAACTCAAGACCCTTCAGAATAACAGTAACCTCACACCAGCAGCCCTCTTTCTAGTGCATCCCCAAAGTCATCATGGAGAGGAGTAATCATTATAGAGAAGGATCAAGGTCAATGGAGATATTCTGACCAGCTAGGGAAGAACAGATTGTTACATTTTCAATGTGAAACTTGACACCATCAGTAAATATTACAAATCCGGGCTTGATTTATTGTTTTGTGCTGATTGCCTAAAATTAAGAAAATGATAAAGCACATACTAATAATGAAGATTAAATTTAAAAGTGGGTCCTGTCTTTTCAAAGAATTGTTTGTTAAACATTTCCCAGCACCCCGTGCTCCATCTTCCTCACCAGCACTTCTGCTACAGATAGGCTAGGAAGCCCAAGAGCTCCAGAAGCAGCAACATCTCCCACACCACTGGTCCTGCTTCCAGTCCAGCCCTTCCAACCATCGCCCTGGGAAGCATTTCTTCTGGACATGTGATCTGGCAAAGACTTCTTTTTAATAAGAGCTTTTTTATTTGCAGAATGCATAAAAAGATAATTTTTAACATTCACCCTTGCAAAATCTGTATTCCAAACTTTTCACCCCCCTTCTCCCCATAGACAGCAAATAATCCAATATAAGTTAATAAACATGTGCAATTCTTCTATATAAATATTTCCACATTTATCATGCTGCACAAGAAAATTCAAATCAAAAAGGAAAAGAGAAAGAAAAAAAGCAAGCAAACAGCAATAAAAAAGGTGAAAATACTATGCTGTGATCCATATTGAGTTCCTAATGTCCTTTTCCTGGATGCAGATGGCTCTCTCCATCACAAATCTATTAAAATTGCCTGAATCATCTCATTGTTGAAAAGAGCCAAGTCTGTCACATAATCTTGCTGTTGCTGTGTATAATGATCTCCTGGTTCTGCTCATTTCACTTAAGATCAGTTCCTGTAAGTCTCTCCAGGCCTTTCTGAATCATCCTGCTGGTCATTTTTTTACAGAACAATAATATTCCATAACATTCATAGACCACAATTTATTCAGCCATTTTCCAATTGATGGGCACTCAGTTTCCAGTTTCTTGCCACTGCAAAAAGGGCTGCCATAAACATTTTTGCACACGGGGGTCCCTTTCCCTCTTTTATGATTTCTTTGGGCTACAGGCCCGGTAGAAACACTGCTGGGTCAAAGGGAATGCACAGTTTGCTAGCCCTTTGGGCATAGATCCAGATTGCTCTCCGGAATGATTAGATCAATTCACAACTCCAGCAACAATGTATTAGTGTCCCAGTTTTCAACATTTATCGTTATCCTTTCCTGTTATCTTACTGGCAAGGGTTTTTAAAGACCTTGAAAAGAAACTTCTCTCCACCAACGTCCTTGACATCATTCAATGTTTCAGCATCAGGAAAGGATTAGATTTCCTGAGTAGAAATGGTATTAGAGACATTATTTCTTGTACAAAATCATTAATATGGAAATGTTTTACATAATTGCAACATGTATAACCTATATCTGATGGATTACCGTGGTGGGGAGGGAGGAGAAACAGAATTTGAAACTAAAAACTTTAAATAAAAGGGCAAAAAAATTAACTAATAGGCAAAAAGGAGAGATCAATAGATTAGCCAGATAGATATGACATCACATCAAATATATACAAAAATAATGTTTAATAAATCCAAGGAAAATTTTTAAATGTTAAAAATTCATAAAATTATCTTGTTTGTATCATCCTTTGGAACTTTCTTTTTAGTACAATAGGCATAGCGATGCATTTTTAATAAGGAAGGGTTAATTTTTTTTCCACAGAAGGATATGTCACTTTCTTTTTCTAGCATAATAATTTAAAGTTCTTACACACTAAAGTTCTTACACACTGCACACTTATCCTTTTACACAGATACTAATTAGTGTATCATATCCACAAAACCACATCTAAAAGTTTCCTGCAAAGTCTTGACACATTGCGGGGGTTTCCAAGCACACAAAGAAACAGAAAAGAATTGAAGGCTTCTTAAAGCAGTTATTGGAAGCATCTGTGGAAAAATCCATGTTCTTTCTATGCTTGAGTTCCCCAGGAGACCATTCACCAGCTTTGGACTATCCGCCCACACACTTGGGGTGAAGGGAAACTTTTTTTGGCTAATGATGGATTTCAGGAACCAATATGTGCAAGTAACATTTTCTTCAGAATTTGAGAGAAGAAACAGCAGAAAATTCATTTAATTCTCCCCCTAAGAAAGAACTTCCATTTCTGAAACCTACTGTTCTGAGGGGCTAGTCGTGGTCAGGTATTCTAGCAAGAAAGGACAATGGCTAAGTTTATTTAAGAGAGTCAGGTGTTCCCAACTACAATGTGATTCTGCATCAGGAATACAGATCTCTTCCACTTATCCTATCACAGGAAATACAAAGCTCAGCTTTATCTTTTCAAATAACTAATAGAAGCACTTTTTTCATCCCTAAAAAAAACCCTTTAGGATAGAAAAATGATGGTACATCTTTGGGCCCAAAAGCCTTCAGGCTGTCTCCTATTGCTTTGAGAAATGATCTTTCTTCAATTTGAAAAGCAATTTGTGCAAAACCTACTATTTGGGGGAAAAAATTAAAGAAACTTAAAGGGAGGATTTTGAAGGGAGAGGACCTGAGTTGAAATTATTTACTTTTGTGACTTTGGCAAGCCAATTAAACTCGGGACTCTGGTTTCCTTATATGTAAACAAAGGGGCTGGATTGAATCATTTCTAAAATCCTCTGAAGAGCTATTTCCGCTGAAGTAGCTCTGGAATATGTCCCCCCTCTGACACACACTGACTTTGAGACCTTAGGCTAATTACTTAACCTTTAAATGATCCTATGAAACTCTTAAGGAGTTGCTGAGAAGATGCATTGGTACAGGAAATTTCCTTATCTGGAAATATTACATACCATTGAAATCAAAAGTTCAGTTCTTATTCTGGAGCTCTCGTATCATTCCATGTGAGCACCAGGATTCTTTTCAACATGTAATGCCGGAGAAACTGAGGCAGGAGAGAGATTAGAGAATTTTTAAATATTTTATTCATTGGAGAGCATAATTGACTGGACAGGACTCTCGTCTCAAATTATCCAATCAGACAGAGATAAAGATATACTGAGACCAAGGGATCCATGTTGGTCCCAGGGCTGGAGGAGACTATCATCTCAAAGAATCCAGCATCCAGCATCCAGCCTCCAGCGTCCAGAATCCAGCCTCCAGCCTCCAACAATGAATGGGGGAACCCCAACTTCTTAAATACCTTTTCTCTCAACAGAGGAAGGGGTAAGAAGCGCGGGAAAACTTCTGTCAGGATGGCGGAGGTCGTAAATCCTAAAAACCAGAGATAGGACGTCTGAATACACAGAAATAAAGATGTCAGTGAGGTATCTTGGAATATTTTAGAAGAATATTGTAAATTCTTGAGGACAGAAAAGAGTCGGGAGGTCTACTCTCTTGTTTATCTTGCTTGCATTAACAATATATAACCCCAGAGCAAATGGTTCCTAGTCTTAATGGACCAGAGGGGGAGTTTTACAGTTTAGGGGATTGAGACAGAACAGTTAAGGAAACTGAGACAAGGGGAACTAGTGCAGGGAAACTGAGTCAGGACAGTTAAAGAGAACTGTGGCACAACAAACATTTTCTTGGTTGCATTGATTTTATTTGTGCAAAACCTTTTCAATTTGATGTTATCAAAATTACTCATTTTATTTCCCATTATGTCCTCTGTCTCTTCCTTGGTCATATATTCTCCCCTTCTTTATAGATCTGAAAAGTAAAATATTTCCTCTAATTAATTTAATTTAAAATTTAAAATTAATTTAATTAAATTATGTACCTATTTTGACCTTATCATGGTATACAGTGTGAGATGTTGATCTATACCTAGTTTCTGCAAACCATTCTCCCTGCAATTTTTGTCAAATAGCGAGTTCTCCCAAAAGCTTGAATCTTTGTGTTTATCAAAAACTAAATTATTATAGTAATTGACTACTGGGTGTTTTATACTTAATCTATCCCGCTGATCCATGCTCCTATTTTTTAATAAGTATCAGATGGTTTTGATGATTACCACTTTGTATAACAGTTTGAGATCTGGTTCGCTGGCCCACCTTCCTTCCCATTTTTTTTCCATTGCTTCCCTTAATATCCTTCTGTTCTTCCAAGATACATTTTCTTACATTTGATTCCAATTTCATCAATAATCATTTGTTAGTCTGATTGATATGATATTGTACCGATTAACTGAGGTAGAATGATCATTTTTATTATTTTGGCTCAATCTACCCACGAGCAATGAATACTTCTGCAGTTGTGAAGATCTGATTTTAGTTGTGTGAAAAGTGTTTTATAATTGTTTTCATCTATTTCCTGGATTTGTCTTGGCAGGGAACCTCCCAAGTATTTTATGCCAATGGTGCTGAAAAAGGGGAGTGACATGGTAATAATGCCCACGGGGGAATGTCAAAAGTGTCTCTGCCACAAAGGCCCTACTTCTGTGTGTACTTGGTCTAGTATAACTGATCCTCCCATCTTTATTATCTCTAGTTCTGTAGTTTTTACTTCCTTCTACAACATCAGGAACTGTGATGTTGTAGATATGGAGAGACAAGGAAACATGGCTTACACCCAAAAGTAACTTGCCCTGCAACTTTTCTCCTTTCAATTTAATCTTTAATTTTTCCCTACTGCTTTATTAAAGCCAACAAACACGGCCAAACCTGTGCCATCCCCTTGGCCTATTTCTGGGAGCAGCTAAATGGCGCAGAAGTAGAGCACCCGCCCTAAAGTCAGGAGAAACAGAGTTCAAATCTGACTGCAGGTACTTATTAGCTGTAGGACCCTAGAAAAGTCATTTAACCCCCAATTGCCTTGCCAAAAAAAAAAAAAATAATGACAATAAAATAAATTAACCTGTTTCTATCAAGAAGCCTTGATTAATTAACCTGTTATAACCTCAATATGTTAATATAATATAATATATAACCTAAATAAATTAACGTATTTCTGTCTTTGGTTACTCAGGTTCGTGGCTCAGTCTCATACTCAACTCGTTCACAAATGCCCCATGTAACCAATCTGTTTTCAAACCTTGCTGTTTTGCATAAAAGATATAATTTTGACTTGCATTACCATCGCCCTGAATAACACCCTTAGCACCTTTCACCTGGATTAGTGCAATAGCCTGCTGGTTGCTATCATTGGCTTAAATCTCTCCCCAACCCAATCCCCATTGGCTGCAAGGTGATCTTTGGAAAATACAAGGTTAAAGGTAACTAACTCACTTCCTTTCTCTTTCAGTAACTTCCATGGTTTCCCATGACCTCCAGGATCAAATAGAAACTCTTTTGGCTTTTAAAGCTTTTTGTAGTCTTACTCCTTGCTAACTTTTCATCCTCTACACTCACCTCTCATCTCCATTCCTTTGCATAGTCTGCATAGACCTGATGGGGTCCTGAATGTGGGTGTGCTGGGCAAAGGGAAACCGAAGAACTGATCAAAATTTATTCCCGGGTTTCAGCACCAAATGATGTGGTCTCTGATATGGGGCTTGGCCCTAAATGATGTAGTTGCCAGATGATGGTAGACACCAAAGCTGGGGTTCCATCATGTGAATAATAGAATGGCCACATTGGCCATTCTAGACCCCCTTCTGTTTAGGGACCCCCCGACCCACTTTTCAAAAGATTTATTTTGTTGCTGAGGCAATTGGGGTTAAGTGACTTGCTCAGGGTCACATAGGTAGAAAGTGTTAAGTGTCTGAGGCCAGATTTGAACTCAGAAACTCCTCGCTTCAGGACTGGTGCTCTATCCACTGTACCACCAAGCTGCCCCCAAATGATTTCTTTAAATTAAAAGAGTGGGGAACGATGGGGTCCTGAATGGTGGTATGATGGGCAGAGGGAAACTGAAGAATAGATTAAAATTATTCCCTGAGACAGTCGAAAGATAATCCAGATCTGGTTAGTTCCCAGTCTCACCCACTGGAGGTAATCCAGTCAGAAATCCAAGTTATATCAAATCCTTGAGGCTAACTTCTCCCTAGAAAAAAATTTCCAATCCTTGTTACAGTGACTGCCCTCCTTGGGGTCAGTCTATCTCGGCACTCTGCCTCCTGGTGTCTTTCCCCTTCCCCTTCCCCCTTGCCATGTGGCATCTTCCCTACTCCACTCTGCTTCCCAGCCCCACTTCTCCCCCTTACAGCTAACTATGTAACCTGCCAGCTAAGGCCCTGCCCAACCTCATGGGGGGCTCCCTCTCTACTGGTAATTGGGAACCCACTGAGGAACTTGTCTTCCATGTGCTCCCCCGCTCTATTTCAGATTTCCCGGTGTGTTTTGTACCTTCATTTTGTCTGCAACCTATTCCCCTAAGGAAATCTACCTTTTGCCAAAGAGAACGTGAATTCTCCACGTGACAGAACCAAGGTTTTCCAGCCTACCATCATCTGGCAGCTACATTATTTGGTGGCAAACCCCACATCCTAGACCACATCACTTGGGCTGGTTCAATAACCTGCTGGTGGGTCTCCCTACTTCAGGCTTCTCCCCACTCCAGCCGGTGAGAAATAGGGAAAAATTGGGTTTCCACAGAGTGCTGCAAGCTTCGAGCTAGTGTAGGGTAGTGGCTACCCCGACAGGAGATTTTCAGAATGTGGGAGGTTAAGATTACACAGAACAATTAGGAGATCAATAGAATCTACAGGAAGTTTTTTCCAGCCCCTCTTGATTCTAGTGCTTTCCCTCTCTTAATTACTAAATTACTATCATAAAAATAGAACTTGTTCATGTGTGTGTTTGCCTGTTGTTTCCTCCATTAGATGGACTGTGAGCGCTTTGAAGTCAGGGCCCATCTTCTGCCTTTTTTGGTCTCCCCAGCACTTTTCCCACTTTAAGATCATAGTAGGTATTTAATAAATGCTTTTTGACTTACTGACAGCTAGAATTTTCTGCCCCTTCATCCCTGCCTCTCAGCTTCCCTATATTCCTTTATTTCTCAGCTCAGACCCACTTTTGCCGAGGCCTTTCTCTAGCTTTCCAATTGCTAAAGCCTTCCCAGCTCACTTCTCCTTAACTGTGAATGGCTTGCATGTACCTATGCATATATGCCGATTCCCCCATAAAACGGAGCCTCCTTTAGGGCAGGTACGGCTCTCCTTTGGTTTTGCCAGTCTTTGTGGCCACGGCCCCTAGCACTGGACTTTGTACTTAGAAAGCCCTTAATAAATGCTAATTACTAAGTAGCACTCTCAGGCTGAGGTCAAAGGCAAAGCAGTTCCTGCCCTTAAAGGACTTGTTGTTTGACCTGCGTTTTCTAAGAGCACCCTGACATTAGGGAGGTGATGACGTGAACTGGATTTAAGTGAGGGAGGGCCGGGCAAGGTCACCTGCTTCATTTTCCCCTCCAGACCTGTCTGAATCCAGTATAGATCAGGTATAGGGCAAGGTATAGATCAGGATGGCTGGAGATGGCCCAGGATGCAACGGGAGACCTTGGCCTTTTTAAGCTAAGGTCTCCAACAGATCTCTTGTGAAATCGCACCCAGTCAGTGATTAAGGCCTCATAGAGATGGAGGCAAAGAATCTCCTCTTTCAAAAATAAATCTAAATAAATGAATGAATGAATCGTGGAGGAGACTCTCAGGATTTCTGGCTCAAGCAGAAAGGATTGTTGACATTCAATCTGAGTCGATCAGGACCCAAAGGATGACCAAATGGGGCTTGACCTGGTACCTATTGGTGGCTAATTAGAATCAGATTGATTTTGGTTCAAGGCCTGGTCCTTAAGAAAGAAATCTAGTCAGTGAACCCAGGATATCTTGGAAGGGTTCAGAGATACAAAAGCCACGGGGATCCCATGCAACCTTGCCCAACCCAGCTTGGGATAGTGGGGATGGAATAGGAATCAAACCCTATGGTTTCTTCCTTTTTCCATCTTTCCCTGACTGGAGCGGGGATACATGGACAAAAGAATGAGAGGGAGAGAAAGAAAATATACTCAGCTCAGTATTGGTTGGTTCAGAAATTGGTTGAAATATGATAATAAAAGCAGTTTTAAAGGAGCTCTAATCAAAGTCCACTAAAGGGATATTTAAATTCTAATCTATTTGCACTGACAGCTTTAAAAGAGAAAAGCAATTCACTGCTACTTGAAAAACTTTGGCAACAAACAGCCTGCTTTTGAGTTATCAGACTTGTGAGGGCCTCGGCAGTAAAAATTGGCACCTTAACCCTTTCCTATTTCCCAAAAGTGTGAATTGGGAAATAACCAAATAGTAATTCAGTTTGTCTGGAACATTTAATTAGCATTTAGGGGATCTCAGGAATTAAAGTTAAGGCAATTTTAAAATCTGTTCTATCTCAATTTTAAGGCTTGTCTTGTTTTGTCCCTAAAACAAAAGGGAAACTTACTGAAGGGAATAGAAATCCTCCCTGAGAACTTTCAAGCTGCAACAGCTTAGGGACAGAATAAACTAAACAACTAAAAAAAATTCTCCCTTGATCCTATAGCTGGGACACTCCAGCAACTGGAAGAAGACTTGTCAGAATCATCTTGAGCTCCATGCTCAGCAAATTTTCCTTGACTGGGGACTCCTAGACTTGGAAATTCTTACAATTTTCAGCAAAGTTCCTGGGGAGCCTTTGGTATCTTTCCACCTTCTCTGGAACACCGGAGGAAACGAGGTACTATAGGATAGCTTGGGTAAAGAAATTGTATGGCTTTTGGCAAAGATGGGACAGTCCTCTTCCGTGTCATTTTTGTCTGTGTCTGCATCTCTGTGCGTAACGTCTGTGTCATGTTTATTCTGCTCTATGGACTATTTGGCTCTCACTTAGGAAAACTCTAAATTTGCTAACAAAGTTATTTGGAGTTATTGTCATTTTGTTAAACCTAAAATTGGTAATTACTATATGTAATTACTAGTAACTCTCATATGAGGGATAAGGTGAAAACCTTATCAGTTTGCCTTCAAGTATGAGGGTGTACAGCACCCTTTTCCTCCCTTCACAGAGTGGGGGAAGGTATCAAATAGCACAGCCCACTGAAACACTAAGAATCGTTGGGGTGGGCAACAGCAAACTCAGGCCTTTTCCTGGGGTCTCTGTCCACTTCCCTTAATTTGTAATTTTGCCCGTTTTCTTGGAACCATTAGGGTAAGCAAAGTCATCAGCCCTGAGAGATGAGCCTGTTTAGGATGTATAGTTCCTAAATGATGAATGCGTTTACTAAGAATCTATAAGCTTATTTAATGATTGCTCCTTGCACCAGGATGAGTTTAAACCCAAGAAAAAGAAAAAGAAAAACATTTAAAATAAAATCTCCCATGTGTGTAAGTCTTGGTAATTTAAAAAAATATAATATATCTAGCCCAAGCTGTGATGAGTAGAATTTGCTATTAGAGATAAAATCTCTTGGGACTGTAACTGATATTGCTTTGAGCTTTGAATTTGGGTATGATTGCTCGATGAATCATTAAGTCAGTAAACCATCATCTGAGAGAAATTCCCTAAGTTACTCAAAGGGATGCCTTCCTGAACTGTCACAGGTGGACGTCTTATCGGGTCAAGAGCTGGGAGGACAACCTTCGTCTCTGCTCAAGGTCGGATCCTTTTGACACAGTTTCCCAGTTCTGTTTCCTTTTTTTCCCACCTGATTATTCCTGAATCTGGCTATGAGGTGGAATTGTTACTGCATGATAGGTCGTCAATGCAATCATGTCCCTGCTTTTTCCTCTTATAGCAAATTTCTATAATCAGAGCAAGTGATTAGTGGAAGCCATGAGCACGATACAAGTATCCCAGGGGACACAAGATGGTTTTCTACTTTAGATCTTAAAGGTGCTCTTTTGCATGCCATCGCATGAAGATTCACAGTTTCTTTTTGCCTTTGAAGTGACAAACCCGGGGGAATGTGACACCCACCAATAAACATGGACAGTCATGTCCATAACATAGAGGAGGGTCGGGGCTTTGGTGACAGACCCCAGTATTTGGACATTTCTTGATCTGCAGTCCTATTTGAGAGAGTTCTCTGGCTGCAGCATAAAAACCCTTAACTTTTCGGCCTCCTGGGCGATAATTTCTTGGCTAATCAATCCGTTAAGTATCTGGGCGTCAGGTCACTGCACAGAGGAAGCAGACAACTCTCATCACTCCCTAAAACTGCCTCAGAGAAACAGCTTCGTACTTTCTTGGGCTTGACCGGATTTTGTCATCTTCTCAAAGAAACTTGACAGCTTTGGGGGGACCCTCCTGCCTTAGAGCAGTGCCAGTCGTAGCCCTCCTAGTTGAGGAAGCCTCTAAGCTCACTCTAGGCCAGCCATTGAGGTTCTGGCTGCCCACCAGGTTCGGAGCATCTTTGCCCTCACCAGAGCATTGGGGAAAGAAATGAGAGTGAACATCTATACTGACTCCAATAAGTCTTTCATGTTTTACATGCTTATGGGGCTATATGGAAAGACAGGGAACTTCTGACAGCAAAAATAAAATAAAATTCCCCCATTAAATATGCAGAGGAAATTCTACAATTATTGCAAGCTGTGCATGGACCCTGAAAGATTTTTTATGTTTTGTAAGGATAACAGAAGGGGGATTCACTTTGGGCCAAGGAAAACAGACTCGCAGATTCAGCTGCCCGTGCTGCTGCCTGTTTGCCGCTAACCGTGGCATCTTTAGTTCCCCAACTCCCCAACTCCTACATTCCCTCCCGTAGCTCCCAGAAACAAGCCCTTGGTAAGGAAAGGGGCTCTGTCCTTTCTCCTTCTGGGGGGCTTCAAACACCTTCAGGACAACATCTAATCCCAGAGGCCAGCCTGTAGAAAGGCCTTTATGGTCTGCACCAAGCTACTCACTTGGGACAAAAAATGTTCTTCAAGCCCTTATGAAACCTACTTTCACTCATCACAGATTAGGAAAACGATTAAACAGGTCTATCAGGCCTGTCCAGTTTGTGCCCAAGAAAATCCTGAATGGGCTGGGAAACCCCACCCTCCCCTGAAGCCCATCCGGAGGAGGACTGACAGATAGATTTTACACATATGCCCCCTTGCGGGGACTTCAAACTGCTTTTAGTTTTTTAACAACTTTCCTGATTGGGTAAAAATCTTCCCTTGCAAGAATGAACAGGATCATCTCCACTCTGCCTACCATCCTTTCCACCCGACGCTTAATGCCTTTTAAACATCACGGTGGTTGCATTCTAGGCCACCTGAACCCTCCTTTCACTGTGTATAACAATGTTCCCATTGCCCCTACTCCTTTGAGGAAACAAAAGCAGGGATTTGGGGACATTTATCCTGTGAAAAGCTGTCTGGATGGGAGACATTCATGATAGCTTCACCTTTCTCCCCTCAAGTCTTCCTCTGGGTGGGGTTCCTAGTTACTGTTCCTAGTAACCCCCACTTTTAATTTTTTTTCATTTTTAATATATTTGTGAGAGTTGTTTCTTCCAGAATCCAAGCCAAGAAAATCTAACTCCTCAGTCAATCTGAATATCACCTAAATACCTGATTCTGGCACTCAGCACCTGCTGTTCTTACCACCTTCCTCGGTCTGGACCCTGTTAGGCAGGGACAGTTCTATGCCCCTTATCAGCCAGAAGAAGCTCCAGATGTCCCTTTGTTCCAAATGAATTTAGGGATCAAACTGCTTGAAAGGGGAATGAAAGGGTACCGCTTGTAGGGGAAATATAGCAGTGATCCTGAGGTCCTCTGACCTTTGAGTGCTATTGTTCTGACAATTTGTTCGTCAATGATTCTAAAGTCTTCTGGCTTAGGTTAGTCCAACAAACATTGCTGACTGTCAGATAATCTGCTGGTCAGTGATACCCAAGTTCTTGAGACAATAGTGAATAGACCTTCCTTCAAACCTACCTGTGAGCCATAAAATGAGCAAATAAGTGACATGAAGCTCTGATTTAATTTTGTCCTATAAATTTATCTTCTTTTTCCTGGTTCTTTTCTAAATTCTTTTGGGATTCGGCTCACTTTAATCAGGATTATAATTACAATAAACTTTACCCCTTGACTTGGGGAGGGGTTCGAGCCTGCAAATTCTTTTGAGATGCCTCATGACACTTGCACAGAAGCAGGGGAAGTTTTATACTTCTACTTGTTAGTTTGGTTCAGTCTCTCTCTTCAGAGAACGGATTAGTCTGTTCCCTTCTGGGTTACAATCTTTCTGTATGTTTCCCCTAAACATGTATAAACATGTTCCCCTCACCATACATCCCATGTTCAAAAATGACAGAAAACTCCTCCTATGGGTGTATTGTTTAATATTCAATCTGCGACCTCAACCTTTTCTTTTGAACCCCAACAAAAGAATGGATGATGTTGGGAGATGGCAGGACTAATAAGATATAATGAGAATGTCTTTTTAAAGTACTGGGTATTAGATAAGATGGAAGATAAAAGAAAGAGTGTGGAGTGGTGGGACAATTTGCTGGAGAAATCTAGAGAGGATGGGATCAAGGATAGATGAAAAAAGGGTAATGAGAAGGTGATGAGAAGGGTGCGCTGCCTCTTCATTGCAGATTGATGAGGAGGAAATAGTAGGGGAAGTTGGAATCCTGTGAACACAAGAAGAGAAAAGGGAATTCTGGGGAAATGGCTCCATTGTTTTTGGTTTTGACTTTCAGTGAAATATGAAAGGATGTGGACAATGGGGGCCAGGAGACTTGAGGGAAAATGAGATGCTTTAGAACAGCTGCTATTGGAGAATGAAATAGGAGCTAGATTAGGGAAGAATGGAATATTTGTCTTGCTAGAGTGAGGGCCCAGTAGATATCAGGTTAGCTACTATGCTGAACCCAGAGAACATGATTTAATGATTTCCTTCGGTTTTATTCAAAGCCTGTAACTGGGAACAAAGGAAGTGGAACCTATATCTATCTCTCTATCCTTCAATCTATCAACCTATCAATTAACTATGAGAAATACTGAAAAGTTGGGTTTCCACAGAGAGTTGCAAACTTCGAAGTAGTGTAGGAGAGTGGGGACCACTGACCAAGAAGTTTTCCGAATGCGAGAGGTTAAGGAAGGTTAAGATTTCACAGAAATATTAAGTGATGAATAGAAGCTTTGAGCCAGGAGGGCACAGGTGGATTTAACCAATCAGAAAGAGTCTTGTGGTTTTGAGAAAAACCACCAGCTTAAGATAATACCCAATCCAACCCAAAGTAGTTGGGGTCAATGGCCTGACTTGGCAAATCGCTACTGCGCCTGCTTAATAGGCTGATTGAATATTAAACAACACACCCTGTAGGAGGAGTTTTCCGCCATTTTGGAACATGGCATGTATGATGAGGGAGGGGAACGTGTTTATACATATTTAGGGGAAACATATAGTGCTCGTATCAGAAAGATTGTAACTTAGAAGGGAACACACTAATCTGGTCTCGCAAGGGAGGGGTTGAGTCAAACTAACAAGTACAAGCATAAAACTTCTGCTTCTGTCTTCTCAAAGAGCAGTGGAGCCCACTTCTGGCCAGAAATGTTAAGATGATTCCTTAAGATTCTTCTTTAATAAATTTTCTTCCATATCTGATTTCCAGTGTCAAGAGTGTATTTCTAACACTATCTGTTTATTTATCTGTCTGCCTGTCTACTGACCTATGTATCCATCTCCTATCTCTGTCTCTCTGTCTCTCTGTTTCTCCTCACTGTCTCTGTCTCTCTGCGTCTGTCTCTCTCTCTCTCTGTCTCTCTCTGTCTCTGTCTCTCTCCTCCCTCTTTCTCTCCAGTTCTTGATCTATATAACCATCTTCTATCTCTCTTATCTATCTATTCTCTATTTATCTATTATCTGTCCCCGTCACTAAGCCGGCTAGCTAGCTATCTCGGACCCCACAGCTGATCTGCTCCTCTGAGCCACCCCTACCCCCACCCCAACCACATGCATGATTGGCAACAGGCTATAGGGGACAGGATGGGATATTTCAAACCAGAAATCACCCGAGAGATCAACTGGTGTTTCCCCAAGCCCATTTTACATATGACAAAATTGCAGCTCCAAGAGTGTAAGTAGTTGCCCAAGGTTGCAATAATGATGAATATTAAGTAGTAGAGACTGGATTTGAATTCAGATCCTTTGCAAGTGGAGCCAGGAAGGTTTGGGTTCAAATTCTGCCTCTGACACTTAGTATCTGTGGAAGCATATCAGTCACTTCCACTCTCTGAACTCCATTTCCTCCGCTACAAAACGAGAAGGTGGCACTGGAAGGCCTCTGAGGTCCCTTTTTGCTGTGGACCCATGGACACTCCTTTGGAAAACAGCAATAATTAAATGGGGGAATGTTGGCCTTGGCAGCAGTCCTAGAGCACCTGAGCCTGGAAGCCCTATGTTCCATCAGTCAGCCAATAAAGCACCTACTATGTGCCGGGCTAAGCCCCGGGCTGCAAAAAGAGGCTCGAGTCTGTCCTTGCCCTCAGGAAGGTCACAATCTAAGGAGCCAGAGAGCAAGTAAGTTGTACAAACAAGCACAAACAAGTTCTATACAAGATAAACAGGAAGGAGAGGAGGCCCAAGAATTCAGAAGGGAAGGCTTTCTGGAAAAAGGGGAATTTTCACTGGAACTTGGAGGAGGAAAGGCTGGAAGTGGGGGTGGGGGGAGAGGAGCAGTAGTAATAGGTTATGAAGGGTTTTGAACACCAAACAAAAGATTTTATCTTGGATCTTGGAGATGAAAGGGAGACACTGAAGCTTACAGAGTAGAGACAAGGTTGGGTTTGGTCACTGTGGCAACTCTGACAGTTGTAGAGAAGGAGCTGACCTGTAATGACCGACCAAGTGTTCTTGCCGGTAGTTTCCTCCCCCAATGAGAGCCCCAAAGGTGTGAGAGCCAGTATTCACCATTCTTTTTCCGGGACCTGTGTTTGCTTTTACTGAGTCACTTGACATCTTTCGCTGGCCCTAAATAAACCCCCAAATACAGATGCTGTTGATGTGGGAAAGATTAGTTTCTAGATTCCCATCCCCTCCTAGTGAATGTAATTCCCCTTTGACTCACAAATCCTGGTGCCTTTGAATTCCCATAGAAGATCCGGACCAGTTCCAGCCCCACCCGGATCTGAGCCAACTTTGGGGCTACACCCAAAAGCCCCTCGAGCTAAGTCTCCTATTATAAAAGGGAGACACTGGGAACCCCTCTTTGCAGATTCCAAACATGGTAGCCATGTGAGGACCCTCTGTCCACTGGACCCTCTGTCCTCCTTATCTCTACCTTCCCCTATCTCCTTACTTCCAAGCCCAATAATAAACCTCTTTTATCAATCTAGCTCTGGGGCCAATAAATGCTTTTATTGGGGACTCACACTGCTACTAGATCCCATTTACCGCCGTATCCTTGCGCAGAATCCAAGGGGGCTGCAGGGGAGCTTTGCTTGACTCCCTGTACCCAAACCTGCCATGAGACCTCAACTAAACCCTAATCTCATTTAGGTCCCCCAAATCTAGACCTCAATACTTTGAGTCCAGAGGGATTCGGGGCCTTTAGCCCTGATTAGCCCGTTACTCCCAAGTGCCAGAGGGGAACCTCACCGGCTCTGTGGCCAATGCGTTCAGCCATGCCGCTGCCGCCTCCTGCTGGCCAAAGCAGGAACTTCGGGTGTACAGTGGCCACCTCTGCTCTGTTCAACCTTTGCCACTGAAACAACCTCCAGACACCCGGGAAACTCCCCTCCGGGTCCCACGTGCTTAAAGCAGGCCCCTGCTTGGGAAGATTGCCCCTTGTGGCAAGAAGACTTTCCCCTTCAAGCTCCCTCGGCCCTTCTCTGGGAGCCTGCCAAGGCCCTTCCACCCCGGCTGTCCCAGCATCCTGCCCTAACAAGGCTCTGACTTCCTGGTGCAGCAGCTGCGGTTATTGTGGGACAGAGTCGGAGGAGGGGCTGGGAGTCAGGAGACCTGCATTCAAATAGCAGCTCCATCTTTGGGGAAGACCCTTAACTTCTCTCAGTTTCCACATCGGGACTTAGTCTCTGTGGTAAAGCTGCCTCAGCCCCCACAGCTGCTCTGCCCCTCTGAGCCAGCCCTACCCCCCCCCAACCGCATTCATGACTGTGAGTTGAATAGAGCAATATCATGTGCCCTATGCAGTGCATGCATTATGCAGGGCAGCAGTATTGCTATGCCTCAGTTTCCCTGAATTGTTCTGTCTCGGTTTTCCTGGTGGCAACTCCCCTTCCTGGCCACCAGGACTGAGATAATTAGGGCTGCAGAGCTCTGGCCACTCTGGCATTGCAAAGAGTCATAAAACTCCAGACGGTTTATCTCAAATACTTGGGCATCTCCCGGGCCCAGGCGGCCTGTCTCCTGCTACATCATCCTCGTGACCCCCAACCTATCTGAGTTAAAAAGTCATGGTCTCGGGTGGTGCAGTGGGCAGAGCCCCAGCCCTGAAGTCAGGAGGACCTGAGGACCTCAGACACGTCACACTTCCTGGCTTCTGATCCTGGGCAAGTCACTGAACCCCAATTGCCTCAGCAAAAAAAAGTTATGGTCCTTCATGGAATTTCCACTCACCCAGTGCTCTGCCCCCTGACTCGCCTTTTTCCCCTGACAGTTGAAGCCTTATGAAAGTCTCTGGAATTACTTGCTTGTTGCTGGAGGCTTTGAGACAAGAGTCCAATCCAGCCGGCTGGCTATGGCTAGTATGGCTTTGCTAGTCCAAATTCTCTATTATTAAAATATTAAAACCCCTAATCTCTGTCTTGCCTCAGTTTCTCTGGCATTATAGTGATAGTGTAACTCACACAGACCAAACAGCGCTGTATACAATGGATACATTATATAGTAGAGTGGTGTTGCATAAATACAGTGATATTGTGTATCATACAAACAATACAGTACTGTATAGAATGTACACATTGTATATTATATTGGTATTGTACAAATATAATGATGTTGTGCAGCATTTAGACCACATAGTACTATATAGAATATGTACATTATACAGTACAATGGTATAGAATGGTGATAATGTACATTACGTAGACAATATAGTCCATATACATAGCATGGCGATCCTGTATTAGAGTGCTATTGTATAAATATCGGGGGTTACCTGTAATTCTTGCCTGTTATAAAAGCAGCTGCTATAAACTGTTGGTATTAATAATAATGACGATGACAATGACAGACATTAATACATATGGGACCCAAGAATCTCTGCCCCAGACTTAGAGGGGAGATTTGGAGTCAGAAGTTGTCATTGCCGTTCAGTCATTTCAGTTGTGTCCAACTCTTGGTGATCCAATTTGGGTGTGTGTGGTTTTGTTTTGTTTTGTTTTGTTTTTGGCAAAGATACTGAGGTTACTCCCTGTGTTCTTTTGTACAAGTTATTTCATGTGTCTGAGTCTCGATTTCTTTATCTGTAAAATGAGGGTTATTATTATATATTACAGAATTCTATATCATTATCATATATTATAGAATTATAGAATTCCACTCTATAAACGCTAAGGTTACTTCTAGCAGGAACCATTTGGTTCATTTCCAGTGAAACAAACACAGTATTCCCAATATGAGCTGATAAGAGTGGAGTAAAGTAAGGCTTTCAGTTTTACTTCTTTACCTTCCTTATCTTCTAAGAACGACATGTTACTCCTCTCTTAATTCAGACTGAGATGCAATTCATTTTCTTGGCTGTCATATCAAACCACTGGCCCATGTCAAGCTTGTATTCTTCTAAAACCCCCAAGTCTTTTTCAAATGCATTACATTGTTTTAGTGTCTTTTATCAGATTGTCTTCGCTCATAATAACATCTTTTGGCTAAGACTCCGAAACAAATTTACATTTTACAAGATGACATCGAAATGTTCCTGCGTCAAACCAAGGTCACACACAAGACAGGCTGCTGATTAAAAACAAAACAAAACAAAACAAAAAAGAAACAAACAAACAAAAACCCAAAGCAAACAATATAGGAACAGGGAGAATGCTCCTCCACGTCAAGCTCTTCCAAAAAATTGGATGGGCAAGAGCCATCCCCTAATAGATAAATGATCAATAGATATTAACAAGAGTTTTCAAAAGTAGAGTTGCTAGCTATCAACAAACATATAAGAAAAAAAAATGCTCCAAGTCACCAATAATAAGAGAAATGCAAACTAAGAGAATTCTGAAGTTCCACTTCACACCTCTCAGATTGGCAAAGATGTTTATAAAAAGAAAATGACCATTTCTAGAGAGGCTGTGGGAAGACAGGCACATTGGTGCACTTTTGACGTATCTAGGGATTGGTTAAGCCATTACGGTGAGTAATTTAGAAGTATACCTCCCTTCTCCTGGGCTTACCTTTCATGGAGCAATTTTACTAATGGGCTTATACACCAAGGAGATTAAAGAAAAGAAGGAAAGTACCAAGATGTTCTAGATATTTATAGTAGTATTTTTGTTGTTGTTGCAACAAAGAACAGGAAATCAAATGGGTATCTATCAAATGGAATTATGGGAAGGTTTTGGTGGGGAGGGGTGAAGGACAGATTCTGATAAACCTAGGGAAATTGGTATGAGTGGATAGAGAATAAAGTGAGTAGAACCAAGTGGACAATTTATACAAAAACAACAATATTGCAAAGGAAACAACTGTGAAATACTGATACTCTAATCAATCCATGACCATTCAGGGCTCCAGAAGATGGATGAGGAAATATGTTCCAATGTGTTGGGAGAGAAGTGATAAACTAGAGATGCAGGATGAGCCATATATATTTTAGAGACCAATGTGTCAGCTGTTTAACTGGACTAAACTTATTCGTGATTAGTGAAGGTTTTCATTTTTTGAAGTAGAGAATTATCAGAAGACAGTAGGTAGTGAAAGTGATAGAAAAAATGACAACAAGAACACACCCAAAAAGCATCAGTGAGATTTAAAAATATATGAAAGAGAGCAGAAGGATGTTCAGATGGGAGGGATAGACAAGTTCTATTATATTTAATATACCCTTAAAAATTGCCTAAAATAGAAGGTCACAATTTTATATACAAGCCTTTTAAAAATATATTTATTTAAGATTTTCCCCAGTTATACTTAAGCCAATTTTTTTACATTTGTTTTAAAAACTTTTGAGTTCCAGATACTCCCCTTATACCTACCCCCAGCTCCTATTAAGAAAGAAGTGGGGGTAGCTAGGTGGCACAGTGGATAGAGCACCAACCCTGAAGTCAGGAGGACCTGGGTTCAAGTCAGATCTCAGACACTTAACACTTCCTGGCTACATGACCCTGGGCAAGTCACTCAACCCCAATTGCCTCAGCAAAAAAAAAAAAAAAGGAAAAGAAACTAAAGGGAAGTTATGCAAAACATTTCCATAAAAGTCATGTTGTGAAAGAAAACATAGATCTCCCACCCTAGTTTAAAAAAAAAAAAACTTTCAAGAAAAATAAAATTGAGAGAGACAGAGATGGAGAGACAGAGAGAAAGAAATTCAAATTTACTAATGTTTGTTAGCTTCAAAATAGTATTTGAACTCAGATCTTTTTACCTACCAGACCCATGTATTTTGTAGATCCCACGATGATGTATGAGCTTATGACCAAACAAGGAATAAAGAAGATTTGAGAGGTAAAATGGATAACCTTGACTTTATTAAATATAAAAAGTATGGTAAACAAAAAATCAGTGGAGCCAAAATTAAAGGAAAACAAGAAACTGGAGGGGTGGGAATTTTATAGCAAATCTCCTGATTTAAATATAAAATCTCATTTCTCAAATATATAGGGAACTGAACCCAAATTATAAAACTAAGAGCCATTACCCAGTGGATAAATGGACAAAAGATAGGAATAGTCAGTTTTTAGAAAAAAAAATCATAGTCATCAACAGTTATATTTTAAAAATGTTCTAAATCACTAATAATTAGAGAAATACA
This sequence comes from Antechinus flavipes, assembly GCF_016432865.1. Classification (NCBI taxonomy): domain Eukaryota; kingdom Metazoa; phylum Chordata; class Mammalia; order Dasyuromorphia; family Dasyuridae; genus Antechinus; species Antechinus flavipes. The sequence continues at coordinate 10,892,548 of NC_067401.1, forward strand.
AATACTCTAGACTTGGTGCTCTGTCCACCATACCACCTCATTGTCCTCCCCAGAGGGATGGGTACATATGGAAATCGAGGTGCATTAGTGTGCTTCTTTTCCCGCGTTTGTCATTTTCCTTATCTGTCATCTTAGCCAATTTAGGGGTATGAGGTGATACCTACATCTGAGTCCAAAGTCAAGACTCCTTTCACTCTCGTGCTGTCTCTAGGGCACTAGTTTTGTCACATGCCAATTGCAATGATGTTGAACAATTCACTTGATTTCTCTGAGTCTGGGTTTGCTCATCTATAATAAGGGAGTTATAATAATAGTTGATTTGCCTACCTCATAGAGCTGTTGAAATCATGAGATCATTTCTTTGGAAATGTTTCATAAGTTACAAAAATAAAGGGGCAGCTAGGTGGTGCAGTAGATAGAGTACCAGCTCTGAAGTCAGGAGGACCTGAGTTCAAATCTAACTCAGATACTTAACACTTCCTACCTGTGTGACCCTAGGCAAGTCACTTTACTCCAATTGCTTCAGCAAAAAAAAAAAAAAATTACAAAGATCAATAGCCATGTTAAATTATACTTAGCTCTCAGACACTTAACACTTCCTAGCTGTGTAACCCTAGGCAAGTCACTTAACCCCAATTGCCTCAGCAAAAAAAAAAAAAAATTAATTAATTATACTTAGCCAGTGCCTAGATCATAGTAGGATTTAATAAGTGCTTAATAAGTTCAATGACTGAAGTTATTATATTATTATATTTTTCATGGTTAACCATAACTTTTCCCATTGTCCTCCCCCTCAAAAGAGAGAGAAATGGACAAAGGAAAAAATACAGAGAATTATTTCCTCGTCCTATAACTAATACAAAGCAATCATCACAATAAGGAGGTCAGAAGATCCTAGAAAACAAACCAGACAAAAAGAAGTATTGCTGTTTTTCCCAAGTACCAAATGGGTTTGGAACATAAACTTATTTGCAGAACATAACAAAAGAGCCTGATGGAAGATTATGAGCAGAGGCAGTTCACAAAACAATGTAGAGTGATAACAAGGCCAGTAAATCAATAGAAAATTTGATGTGACACTCACCAGAGCCAGATCTTTTGCAGAGGCTAGTGGATCGCATGCCAAAGTGGATCCTATTCAGGTGGGAAGTTAAACTAACTGAACTCTAAACTCAAATCCCGCCCAGAAATTCAATCCTTCCTTGACTTTATAGCCACACTTTATATGTGATTATCAAGTATATAAAGACAATTATTTGGAAGAAGGGGAAATGAATAAGCATTTATAGAAGCCCACCTATATTCTGGGTATTGTGCTAAGAACTTTTTACAAATCTCTTTGGAGCCTCACAGCAGCCTTTCAGGGTAAGTGCTATTATTGCCCCCATTTTACAATTGAGAAAACTGAGGCAGATAGAAATGAGGATAGATTTGAACTCAGATCTTCCTGGCTCCAGGCTCAGTGTTCTGTTCTCTGTGCCACTAGTTGGATATGACCCAATACCCGTATGACTCTCAGCCAAGCTGCTTTCTGCCCTGAATTCCCAGCTTCCTATTGGCCTCTGAGTCGCAGAACAGAGTGAGGTATTCTTCTGTTGACACTCTCAAGCCACCAAGTTTACTTGCCAATGAGGAGGCAAGTGTGACCTGACACCAATAGTATTCAAAATCGGGACCTGAGGTGTGGCTTTTAGTCTATTATTTCTGCTGTGCCCCTGCCCCCTGGCAAGTCCCCAGAAGGTTCTGAGAAGAGAAGGATGGAAAAGAGGCAGCCTTGCATGCAGGGATTTCTCCTCTGCCTGATTCTCTTTCTGCTTCAAGGTAAGCCAGGGATAGGAGGAGGGGATGGAGCAAAGCTGGCTTCCTAGAAGTTCCCTAACCCCTTCGTTTTATTTTTTCCCATCATACCTTTCTCTTGCCTTTTCTTCTGTCTTAGACAGAAACTTAATTATGCTGGGTCTTGAACCTTCCTGACTGCCTTTCTCTGCTTCCATTTAGTCACTTTCTCTCTGCTGCCCACCTTTCTAATTCTCTTTCATTCAAGCTAAAGCACCTATACCCACAGTATCCAGGTGCCCCTTGCATTAAAACTAATGCACCTGCATTATGCTGTTTCCCAACCTCTGAAGCCAAGAGGTGTGGGTTTAAGTGCTATGGAAACATATTTTTAAACATTTTTATTGATATATTTTGTTTTTAGATCACCTATATTTCCATGTGTGGGGGTAGTGAGATGGTACAATGGCTAGAATGCCAGGCCTAGAGTTAGGAAGATTCACCTTCCTGATTTCATATCTGAATACACTAGCTGGGTGACCCTGGACAAGTATCTTTACCCTGTTTGCCGGTTTTCCTCATCTGTTAAAAAAAAAAAAAAAGCTGGAGAAGGAAATGGCAAACCATACCGGTATCTTTGCCAAGAAAACCCCAAATGGGGTCACAAAGCCACAAAGTCACAACAACCCATCCCTCTCTTGGCTCTCCTGGAGAGCAATCCTTTAGAACAAAGAATGAAACAGAGGAGAAAATCAGCCATATTAGCCAACATACCCCCCAAAGTATGGTAATATATGCAGTGCTCCATACCTATAACTCCTTTGCAAAGAAGTGGATGGGGGAAAGAGGGGCCTTCTCATTTCTCGTCTTTGGGACCAAGGTTGGTCATAATAATCATGAAGCATTAGTTCAATGTATTGATTATTCTTTTTATTTACATTATAGTCGTTGGGTAGATTGTTTTTCTTGGTTCAGTATATTTTACTTTGTACAGTTCATACAGCTCTTTCCATACTTCTTTGTATTCATCATATTCATAATCTGCTACGATACAAGAACATCTCTTCACATTCAGGTGCTGTGTTTAACCATTTCCCCGATCGAGGGATATCTACTTTGTTTCTAGTTCTTTGTTCCTTGAAAGAGGGATGCTACAAATACGTTGGTTTACAAATGTATTATTCCTATTGGCAAATTTATTTATCATATTTACTATACATTTTGTGAAAAGTGACATGGAATAAAGGACACAGAACCAGCCTAAGACTTTGGAATCTGGGATCCACTTTAGCTTCCGATATATATTGACCATGTGACCCTAGGCAAGTCACAATCTCTCAACATCCTTGGCAACTTTCATAGAGTATAAGTCGCGGAGCAAGTGGGGATCTGCATGGGTGGAGGGAGTTTCCTCACCTGGAAGTTCCCTTTATTGAGAAAAATTACAAGTTCAGTCCTATCTCCGTCCCAAACATTTTGTGTATTGCTTGCAATGACCAATGTGATTTATTGCCAGCCTCAGTATCCTTATTTTACAAATACAATTTTACAATTCAATACAGAAATCTGAAATATAGGGTTAAAGCAAATGATGACCAAGGTCATACAGCTAATAAGTGGAGAAACTGAGTCCCCAAACCTGGTTTTCCTACTTTTTCAGAATGGACTAGAATTTCATTGTACTCAGTGGGATTTTTTTTTCTTTTTTTTTTGCCATTCATATTAGGAGGGGGTAGGGAGATACGACAGGAAGTGGGTCAAAGACAATATTAAATGGGAAATGGTACCAGACACCATTAAACCCAAGGAGAGGGCAGATCTGTAGCTCATCTGATGGGATGCACCAACATCACCTACAAGGTGAAGTCCTCAGAGGGAAGGATTGTTTCGTTTTCGTCTCCTTAAGCCCAGCATCCAACACGGTACCTGGCACGGAGGAGGTGTTTAGTGAGTTTCGCTGATTCGGATGCAGAGTAACTAGTCAGTGAGAACCCCAGATGTTGGGGATGTTGGCTTGAGGGCCACTGAGATAGGTGATGGTGACTTCCAAGGATCCTTGGGGAGATGACTGAGGAACCCTGTGGAGTGAAGTCTCTAAAGGGGTGACCCAAGGCTCTCCCTTTGGTGCTCGCTTTACCATCTTTACAGATGACCGTATCAAGGAATAGATAACATAACTCATTAAATATGTAGATTGAAGGGGGAGGGGCAATCATGTTAGATGATACAACTGGCTCCCCCAAATCATGATGGATTAAAAGGATGAGGAAAGTTTAATAAGAAAAAAAATTAATTGGGATAAATATGAAACATTCTTGGATACAAATATCAATGTCACAGTTTAGAACTAAGAAGTTGTGACAAGAAAACAATTCACGTGAAGAAGAGCTGGGGGTCTAGTGAGATGCAGGAGCAACGTGAATCGATAGCAAGTGATGAATGTCAGAAAAGCTAATGCAAGTGGAGGCTCTGTGAAGAGAAGCTCACGGGATGTGAGCCCTGCTATAATCGCCCCGGTCAGTTCTCCTTCACGAGTGTTGTGTTCAGTTTTAGCTGCCTCGTTTTAGAAAATGCAGAGCTTTCATGGAATGTGAATGACGAGGGCAACCAGAATAGAGCAAGGGCCTGGAGACCAAACCGTTCAAGGAGCAGTTTAAGGAAATGGAGGGTCTGGAATTAGAGGAACTGGCTTCCAATCCCAACTGTGCCGCCATTTTGAACAATTTTTTTTTTTTTGAGTCATGTCCATTTTCTTGGGTTCCTTGGCAGGATAATGGAGTGGATTGTCATTTCCTTCCCCAGTTCATTTCACAGAAGGAGAAAACATGAAAATAGGGTAAAATGACTTGCCTAGAGTTGTACTGCTAGTAAGTGTTTGAGATTGGGTTTGATTTCAAGTCTTCTTGACTCCAGGCCCTGCCCCCCACTCACTGTGTCACCTAGCTGCCCCTTGAGCAAATTACTTCACCTCTTCTCTGAGACTCAGTTTCTTCATCTGTAAAATGAGGGGGTTGGACTATTTGACCACCTTTCCAAGACATATCCTACAATTCTATGAAGACTAAGGGAGGAACTTTCTGCCTAGGTTCAAGTATTGGAAAGGTTGTCAGGTGGAAGAGGGATTAGATTTGTGTTTTCTGCTCCCAGGGAGCAGAAGTTGAAGGAAGTGACTTGAGAAGGCAGAGAGAAGATTAAGATTTAGCAGAGGGAAAAAAAATTCCCAACAAAAATCTGAAGTGGAACGGACAGCTTTAAGAGAAGTGGGTCCCTCCCAAGAAAGAGGGAGCGCCGCTATCTGGCTCCAAGCTAGATAAACATCTGCTAAAAGAGATGAAGCAGCACAGTACCTAGAGTGCTGGACCTGAATTCAAAGCCAGCCTCCGACACTTATCGTGTCATCCTGGGCAAGTCACATAACCTCTGCCTCAGTTCTACCATCTGTGAAATGGGCATAATAACAACATCCTCCTCCCAGGGTTGTTGTGAGGATAATATTTGTAAAACACTTTGCAAACCTTTATGTGCTACAAAAATGCTAACTATCCTCCTCCTCCTCCTCTTCATTTTAGATCTAGGCCTGGAAGGGACCTTAGAAACCTTAAGTCAAATTCTCTCCTTCAACAGAGGACAAAATGAAGGCATTTAGAGGCAAAGAGACTGGCCGGATGTGTTAGAGATAGGACTAGAACTCAGGTCTCCATGATTCCGAGGCTGGCTCCCCATTGCTTTCAACACATAGAACGGGAGATAGGGCGCTAGACTTGGAATGAGGGAGACACAAGGTCAAACGTCACTTCCTACATTTTCTAGTTGTGTAACGATGGGGAAATCATTGAAGCTTTCTGCTCTTCAAGCAACCGAACAATATTAGTAGAAAAATTGCGAAGACACAAGCCCGATCTAAAAAACTGTAGAGAAGTTTCTGCTTCCGCTAGGTCCTACGGGGTGACCTTTGAGCCCCCTTCTTGCTCTGAAATGGGATTCTCTAAGTACCTGGAACAGATAACATCCTGAGCAACGGAACTGTAGCAACAACAACAATAATAACAATATCGAGGGCCTTCACACCTTGAGAGCCTTGTTTATCCCGTCACAGGGTGAGGGCCCTGGGTCTCTTACAGAGAGTCTCTGTGTGGTGAAGGGAAACGAAGGCCGATTCCTTTTTGGACTTGGATGGGAGGCCTATGAGACAGAGCATCCCCGAGATGGCCCAGGAGGCTTGGGGTGGGAAGTTGAGGGACCGTCATTGGCCCAGGGTTGACTTTCCAGGTAGGTTTTGCATCGCGGCAGGAAGCTAGAGGAAGTGAGGTCTGAGAACTGACCACATCAGCTTCCACCATTTGCCTACTAGACAATCTCATACGTCCTGGTCTAAGGTCATGGAGAAGCTACTCATGGTGAATCAGGGGTCACTTGGAGATTGGGGAGGGTTTGCAGGGCCCCCCGATACGTCCTCTCGGTGACTCAGAGCCTGCATCCGTCTCGTGGAGGAAACCACAGGAGTGGTATCTCTGTCCCCAGGTTCCCCGCCCCACGCTGGGAGCAGCGATGCTTACACCATCAACTGTTCGGGGTTCCACCTGAATGGGGTGGACCCCGCCGCCTTCCAGCCAGTGTTTGACAGAAAGGCCTTCCGTCCAGTCATCAACAGCAGCATTCCCACCCTGGTCAACATCTCCTTTACCCTCTCCGCCATTTTGGATGTGGTGAGTCCTGACCCGCCATGTTTCCCTGGGCCCCAAATATGGAGGAGGGATAAAGAATAGGGTTGACTTTGATGTCAAATGACCAGTTCCAACTCCCGGTCCTCCTCTTATCTGTATGGCGGGAGACAGGTCAGTTGCCCATATGATTTTTCCGATTTAGTGAATTCAGTTTCTCCCAAGTTGGATTCTAGCAGGAATTTTCCACAAGCCGCCCAGACACAACAGTCTCCTTGGGGCAATGGATAAAACACCGGGCTTGTAATGGGCAGACAACTGGATTCGAATTCTGCCTCTGACCCTTACGAGCTCTGTGACAATCTGAAATCTCTGAGACTCAGTTTCCTCATATGAAAAATGGGAACTGTGATAACTAAAGTACTTCCCTCACAGGGAATGTTGTAAGGATATCTACAAAAGTGGAGCACTTTATAAAGGGTCCTCTCTGGCCTCAGTTTCCCCCATTTATAGAAAGTATAAAACCCTTTCTAAAGCATTAAGTACTTTTCAAACCCTTATTATTGTTATCCTTGCCCCAAACCCTCCCCTCATCTCTTTGGTTTACTTACCTGCTCCGACTCATCTTGGTTCCCTGACTTCTATGTGTCCCATGGGATAGATAACCTGGGAACCTAAGAGCAGGAAAGAGGCTGTTGTGGAGCTGCTCTTCCTGGGCTCCCAGAGCCTGATGGGAACCTCTTTCCTTAGGATGCCCAGATTCAGCTCCTGACGTCCTTTCTCTGGGTGAACATGGTAAGACCCACTCCCCTGCTGAGTTCCGCCTCTTCTGCTCCTCAGGTCACATTTCCCCTAGCTGCGGGGCCTGGGAATTGGACAGGACGCCGCATTTTGAGTCACTTGTCTGTACTTGTCCAGACCTCTTTCTGTATGGGTTGTCTCCCCCATTAGGACGCCTTGGGGGCAGGGATGATGGCTGTATTTTCTTTGGATCTCTAAGTGCTTAGCGGGAGGCCTGGTACCAAGTCTGCGCTTGGTCAATGTTTGTTGATTGGGCAAAGCTTCGGGGGCAGCCAAGCCCTGAAGGCCGAGACCAAAGAAAGACTCAGAGAGGGTGGGCAGAGAGGGCCGGAAGGCAGGAGGGGAGTGCAGGCTCTTAATTCAAGGGCCCTGGAAACCAGCCTGAGGATCCTCCTGGAATTGGAGCCACTGGGAAGCCAGGTGGGACCTCTCATAATAGTGGGGAGATTGCTGTGGGTCCAGAGAGATCAGGGTTTAAGAGGCCACGAGGAGGGAAAGAGATGGACACCCTTACCCAGCTTCCCCTGCTCTGGACTTTAGGTTTGGGACAATCCCTTCATCAGCTGGAATCCAGAGGAGTGTGGAGGCTTAAAAAAGATCAGCGTGGCAGCAAAGAACCTCTGGCTCCCAGACATCTTCATCATAGAATTGTGGGTATCAGACCAAAAAGAGGCGGAGGGGCCCCTCTCCCACCCCCCAGGGAAGGATAGAGTCCCAAAGAGAACACACCCAAAGGGGGAGACCTTCCAGGGGCTAGAAGAGCGAGATGGAAGGGAGTGGGCTCCCTGGGAGGATGGGGGAGGATCGGGGAGCACGGTATGAGCAGAAGATGGTATCTTGGCAAAAATAGAAGGAGGGAAGTAACGAGAAGGTCAGTATGTAGAGTAATAGAACGAACAACGGCTTTGGAGTCAGAGAGCCTGGGCTCAAATCTCACCTCCCATATGTGGGACAGGTCCCTTACTCTGCCTGAGTCCCCGTGTCCTCATCTGTAAAACGGAGGGGGTTGGGCTAGATGGCCTCTGAGCCGCAGCCAGCCCCAATTCTGGGATCTGTGACCCCGACTTCCACACCCCCACGTGCAGCATGGATATGGACCAGACCCCGCCCAGCCTCTCCGCATACGTGTACAGCAGTGGCCGGATCAAGTACGACAAGCCCATGAAGGTGACCAGCATCTGCAACCTGGACATCTTCTACTTCCCCTTCGACCAACAGAACTGCACCCTCACCTTCAGCTCATTCCTGTACACAGGTGAGGGTGGTGGGGTTTCTGCAGGCACCCCAGGGTTCGGTATATAGTAGGTGTTTAATAAATGTCGATCGGCTGAGATCATGTGTGTGCATGCAACAATTGCAAACCTTAAAGCACTATAAATGTTAGTTACTATTATTTATTATTGTTATTATTACTTTGGGTTGACACTCTCCAAATCACAAGGGATAGTAAAGACCCAGAAAAGGTTCTTGTAAGATGATGTTGAAAATGAGCTGAAGGATTAAAAATTTAAAAAAAAATTTGTTTTAATCAAAAAAAAAAAGAAAGAAAAAGAAAATGAGTTGAAGGGCAGTTGTGAAAATTAGAAGAGAAGGGAGAGACCCAAATAGATGGTCGGGGGGTGAGCCAGAAGCAATTTTGGAAAGAGATTTGTAGGTTAAAAAACTGGGCATCTGTGTGCACTAACACGAGGGTGAGAACTGTACCCCCTCGTGGTCTCTGGCTGCTGGAGGCTTCCTTGAGGCAGAGGGGACTCTGCTGACCTCAGAGTAAATAGCAATCTGCCATGGAGGGTCTCCCTTTCGGGCGAGAAGAGTGGGTAGAAAATGGCGTTTGAAAGCACCCCTCGTGGTCTTCCTGAGACCCCAAGTCCCAGCTCGACCTCGCCGACCTTAGGCCCAGCTCTGCTAATTGCATCTGGTCTCCTTTGCAGTGGACAGCCTGCTGCTGGGCATGGAAAAGGAAGTGTGGGAGATCACGGACAACTCACGCTCCGTCATTCGCACTCAAGGGGAGTGGGAGCTCCTGGGCATCAATAAAGCCACCCCGAAGCTGATAGTGGGCTCCAGTCTTTATGACCAGATCATGTTCTATGTGAGTCCAGACAGCCCCGATTTTCACCCCTTCTCCCCCGGCAATGTCACCGGGACTTGCTTCTGAGGCACCGAGGGAAGGCGAGTCCGCCTTGGCAGGTCCCATGAGTTAAGCGTGTCTCCCTCCCAGCTGTCCGGGGGATAACAGTCACATGGGCAGAAACCGCACCGATGTCAGCAATGGAGCTGGCCAGGGAGCTGCCTGAAGTCAGAGGTCCTGGTTCCAGACCAGACTTTCTTCCATATAATCTGAAGGGAATCACTTAAGCTCTGGGGTCTGTTTCTTCATCTGCAAAATGGCTAGCGGACTTCTGAAGTCTTTTCTAAACCTATAAAACTAAAAAAAAAGTATTGCCATATCATGTGATCAAGAAGAGGTCCTGTTTGTCCCCAAATATCCAAGGACCTGGTTTTCTGGCAAGAGAAAAGCTGAAGAAGACACAAAGAAAGAAGGTGAAAAGATCCTTTGTCTCGGAAAGTATGGTGGCTCTTATGAAAAAAATGAGGAGTATTATTGCAAAGAGACTTTGTTCCCCCTCGTGTGCTAAATGGTGTGAAACGAAGCACAGTCTTCCTCCCTCCCTCCCTCCCTTACTAGTAAAGAACAGGATGAGGATGGGGTTGGATCAAAGCTTCTTAAACTATGGGTCATGACCCCATGTGGAATCATGTGACTGAACATGGAGGACATGAAATTATGATTTGTTATCAGCAAATGCTTGCTTTGCATGTCAATTTTATATTTTTATATATATTTTATATCTATATTTTATCTATTTTATACATAACTGTTCCCCTAGGAAACATAAAATTTCTCTGGCAAAAAGGACTTGCAAGTGGAAAAAGTTTAAGAAGCCTTGGATTAAATAACCGAAAAGCACACTGAAAATAAACATTGGCTGGGGCTGCTAGGTGGGGCAATGGAGAGTGCACCAGCCCTGAAGTCAGGAGGACCTCAGTTCAAATCTGACCTCAGACACTTCCTAACTGTGTGATCCCGGGCAAGTCACTTAGCCCCAATTGCCTCAGCAAAAAAAAATAATAATAATGTACATTCGCTAAGAAAGATCTATAGTTCTACTTATTAATATAAGCAGAATTATATATAAATAATTTATATAATATTAATAATTTAATTTTAATTAATTTATATGTAAATAATTTTAATTTTAATTAATTGATACATAATATTAACTAATTAATATAATATTAATATTAATTATGGATTGACTGTTCAGTTTAGGAAGTTGGCAAATGGAATCCTGAAGGACTTATTCTCCTATTTAATTTTATAATCCTGAGGGGAAGAGCAATTCAGGGGCTCATTAATAAAATGTCAACACGTCTCTTAAGGAAACGAATTTAGAATCTTTACCCCAGTTCATAAAATAAACTGGAGAAACCTTTCCTAAGAGTACTCTTCATCTCTCTCTAAATATCAAACTCTTCAATGTCACCACAGCCCTTCAATGGAGAGAGAGCTGGCCTTGGAGCTGGGAAGACTCAAGTTCAAGTATTCCCTCCTACATGTAGGGACTGTGCGATCCCAGGCAAACCACACGATTTCTCAGTGTTCTGTCGAGGCAAATCTCGAAGCTTGTACGTGGAAGGGAAGATATGATTCTGCTTTGATTGTCAGAGGGAGCTTCTTCGTCTCAGAGTGTTCTATGCTGATAAAACCAGAGGTTCAACTTCCATCCCTCTCTGTTCATAATGTTATGAATTAGAAAACAAAGACGATTATTTATAATAACGGGATCATTTATAATTGTTTATAAAAATTACGTTAACATACAAGTGGCGTCATCTCAAACCGTCCCTTCTTTTCTGAGAACGTAGCCCCACACCATTTAGCCCACTTAGGATAACAAAGTTTCTCCAAGAATCCTCCTCATTTTCTTCACCAGAGAAAGGCTAAAATGCCCCCAAGAGCATATTCATCGGTTCTCTCTGTGTTTCTTCCAGCTTTTCTCCTACCACGACAGGAAAACAACCTCTTCAGCTTTTCCCAAGCCCTCACTCAAAGAGTCTCCCTCTATATTTTCTCTTCATAAAATTCTTTTTATAATGTTTCTTTATAAAATAAGAGCTAAGACAGTTCTGACAGGAAAGAAGTTTCCCCTCATCTCCTTGTCTCTGACTTTCCTTCAAACTCCTCAAAGATCAAAGTTAAAACACAAGCTTTTCTTGACCCCATAGAGAAAAGCCCCTCATAGAATGGTAGTTATAACGGTGGCTCTTCTTGGAGACAGAATGGCACCTCCAAGGAGCAGGAAATAGCCCAGTCTGGATACAACAGAGGGGAAGGAGGAAGGGCAACAATAGGCGATAAGCCAATAGAAAGAGCCAGGCTGCATCAGCTCTCTGGATTTGATGGGTGGTGGTGGTTTAGTCTCAAGGCAATAGGGAGTCATTGAGGTTGACCTAGCAGGTCACTCTGGGCCACGGGGTTGTCACTGGAGAAGGGACTGGAGGGAGAAAAAAGAGTTGTCCAGCTGACCACATCTAGCCCCTCTCAGGGCTATTTTGGTCCATTCTGGGTCCAACACTTTAGGATGGATGTTGATAAGCACAAAAATGCTCAGAGATGTAAGTAGGATGGTGAAGAAACCAGTTAATGGGGGATCATTTAATAAGCATGGCTAGAATTTACCTGGACCTTAAATTTCACAAAACGTGGTTGTGTTTTAGCCTGAAGGCAATAGGGAGTCACTGAGGTTGACCCAGCAGGACATGGTTCAGTCTGGGCCACAGGTTGTCACTGGTGTTACATAAACATTTATTAAGCACCTGCTGTGTGCCAGGAGCCATGCTAAGGGCCAATTCATAGCAAGGCAGACTTTGGTGGCGACTCTGAGATGAGAGGGACTGGCTTAGTCAGAGAGGAAAGGAATCTCTCCTTACTGTGAAGTTCTGATGAAGACTCTCCCTAAGAGCTCCTCCCATCCGGTTCAGAAGCCCTTCATTTCCCATCTCCTCCTTCCCCCTCTCCTTTTCCAGGTGACCATCCGGCGCCGACCCAGACTCTACATCATAAATCTTCTGCTGCCCAGTGGCTTTCTGATAGCGATCGATGCCCTGAGCTTCTTCCTGCCAGCTGAGGGTGGCAACCGGGCCCCTTTCAAGATGACTCTGCTGCTGGGATACACTGTCTTCCTGCTCATGATGAATGATTTATTGCCACCCAGTGGCACCCCCCTCATCAGTACGTCTCCCTCCACTGTGGGGAGGAAGGAGAGGGTCTGGGGGACAAGGGATCCTGGGAAAGAGCTTTATCACAGGATCGGGGCTGGGATGGGGGGAGTTTGGAGGCCGCGCTGCCCTTCCTCACTGAGACCCTCTCCTCCTATGACCCTCAGGTGTCTACTTTGCTCTGTGCCTGTCCCTGATGGTGGTCAGCCTGCTGGAATCCATCTTCCTCACCTATCTTCTGAATCTGGTCACTACCCAGCCCCCACCCATGCCCCGCTGGCTCCATTCGCTGCTGCTGCGCTATCTCAGAGCAACCGACTGCTGCAAGAAGAGGTCCCAGAAAGAAACCAGGGGCTCTGGCCCCAATCTCGTCCACCTACCTGGTAACTGCACAAAACACCTACGCTGTTAGCCCTATTTTGCCCCAGTGTCCTATATAGCTCCACTTCTTTGTTCCTATTCCTGACGTCTTTCCCCCTGTCCTCAGGTGCCAGGAAGCTAAGAACAATGGGCTGATTCCAATAAAGTGAAACAGAAGGGGCTCAAATGTAAAGCCCTAGGCTTGTGTTCAAAAAATCAGTTGGATAAGTACAGGATTGTGGAGCCATAGCGAGATAATAAATCACTTTAAAAAGATCTGGGGGTCTTGGGTGAGCACAAATTCCAGATGAATCAGCGCTTTGACAAGGTAGCCCAGGAAGCAGAAGCAAACTTAGCATTAGTTCGAGCAAAAAGGAGCTGATCGTCCAGCTGACCACATCTAGCCCATGTCAGGGCTATTTTGGTCCATTCTGGGTCCAACACTTTAGGGGGATGTTGATAAGTTGATAAGCACAAAAATGCTCGGAGAAGTAACCAGGATGGTGAGGAGGCCCAATTCATGCATCTGGGGGATCATTTAATCAACATGACTAGATACTTAACCACAAAACATATTGAGCTTCACAAACAATCCTTGGAAGCTGTCCCGACGGGTAATATCCTCATTTTACAGATGAGGAAACTAAAGCCCAGGGAGGTTAAGTGACTTAATTATGGTCTCTTTCTCTCTCCCCGCCCCGCACACACACATACACACACATACACATTATTAAGTGTCAGCGGCAGGATCCAAACCAAGGGCCCAGCACTCTATCCCTCTACAACATGCCATCTCTCACTTAGTGGGGACCTGATAACTGCCTCAAACTTTTGAAGACTTGTAGAAGATGTCATGTAGAAGATGGAACAGAATTGTTCCACTGGGCCTAGAAGGAAGAAGTAGAATAATAGGAATCGGCAAATTTCAGCTTAATAGAAGAAAAAATTCCCCAACCAATAGATCCATCCAAAATCATAGTAGATTTTCCCAGGTGGTAATGAGTTCCCATCCATTGAGGTCTTCCAACAGCAAATAGATTGCCACTTGGGGATGCTCTTCGGATAGAGTTTGGACTAAGTGGTTTCTGAGATTTACATACACACACACAGACACAGACACACACACACACACACAGACACACACAATCTATGATTCTCTCTATAGGGCTGATGGAGCCGGTGGTTATGTCTGCATGGGTACCGGGCTCCAATGAGACCAGCCTAAATGGAGACCCAGGATCCAAAAGGCCACCATTGGAACCATCAACAGTTAACCTGTGGAGGAAATTCTGCCATATCCTGGACTCTCTGCTCTTCTGGCTTTACCTGCTGTTCATGAGCTCCTCTCTCATCACAATCATAGCTCTCTGGAACTCCTAGAAGCAGAACAACCACCCCCCAATTTCTGCTTATACTGGCTTTTGGTGAACAATCAACCGCCATCCATTCCCCTGTCCCAATGACCACTCCCGTCCATGCCTCAGTTCACCCCCAGCTGAGTCCTCCCAACCAGCTTAAAACTCACTTCCCTTATTCCCTTAAAGCCCACATCCTTGTTGCTACCCTCCTAAAGCTTCCTCAGCCCCTTCTATCCCTTTTTTTATCCCTTGAGCATCTAGCCCATGGGAGCCAGCCAATCCCTGAGCTGTCCTAATAAATCATTTTGCAGACAGCCTTGTGTCCTTGGAGTATTTTCTCTTAAGTGTGCAGAATGCTAGAGATGAGCATCGTGAAGAGATGAGACTCTTGGGATGAGAGTCTTGCCCCCTTCTGGCAAAAGGGCTGCCGTCCCAGGCTAATGAGAATCCTTTTTCCCCCTTCGCATTTCTCCGATTGTTTCTTAGATTTTTCTTGGGAAAACAACTCTTTTTTTCTAATTTTTCTAATTTTGTTCTAATCTTTATCGAGTATTTGTACATATATACACTTTTTTGGTAAATTTCAAATTTGACCCTTTTAGATTTATTTTTCTTCTCTCCTCTATTACTTTAGGCTGCTTTGTAACTATAATCATAGAATATCAGCTATTGAAGGGACTTTAGAGATCTTCATTATACAAAATAGTAAACTGAGATTGAGAGAGAGGAAATCACTTCTTCAAGGTCCCAAGCTAATATCAGAATTGGAATCCAGGTCTTTTAACTCCTAATCCTATGTTTTCCCATTGTCGCACTCTCTAGTTCTACTGAGGATTTATTTTCTTTTTCTTTTCTTTTTATCTTTTTTTTTTTCTTTTGTGAGGCAATGGGGGTTAAGTGACTTTCTCAAGGTCAATAGCAAGGAAGTGTTAAATGTCTGAGACTGAATTTGAACTTAGGACCTGTAGGGCTAGTGTTCTATCCCCTGTACCATCTAGCTGCCCCACGATGATACATTTCCCACATGAATTCATAGGAAAGAGACTTGTCAACAGGCAAAGGGTCGATTTTTATAATAGACCATTGTGTTTATCTGTTATGTTGGTTCTACAGAAAAGGAACCTTCCTCTTCCTCATTCCAGGCCCTCTGGGGAGATGCAAACATAGCTCACACCTGCCCCTCTGATACCCTTCATCCCATAATGAGTTTTTATTTTTTATTATTTTTTATTTATTTATTTATTAATAAAATAAATTTTATTAAAAATTAAAAAAAATAAATCATCAGTACTTAAATTTAATTTTAAAAAATCAAGTAGCACAGTGGATAAAGTGAAGATCTTTCTCCCATTTCCCACGAGGCGAACGCTCCCCAGGTTACCACACCACAAGTGAGATGGGGAATGTGTGCGAAGGACACGCCTGATTTAGGAAACGTGACCATGAGCAGCAACTGGCCAGGGAACCCGCATGGAGGGCACCCACTGGGGGACATGGGGGCCCAGGAAACATGGGAGAAAGGAAAAAGACCAAGAATGCATGTGGGCAGGGCCATTGAGTGCTGGGGCCACTCGTATCTTGGAAGTGCAGGATCCCTGGGGGTCTCTGACCACATCATCAAGCTCTGCCGACTGTTATCTCTGCTGGACACATTGTCTCTGACGAGGGCTTCTTCTGTCTGTCTGCATATTCTTTGTGAGAGCCCGCTCTTCCCATGTGCAGAGAGCCAGGTAACCTAGGTAGACCACACGTGTGGGCCGGGCCAAAGCCCAAGAGAAAAACAAGTTGTTCTCTCATCTTCCAGGGTTCTTACGCTCCTCCCCTGTGGGGGGTGTCTTTGCAGGGGCCCGCTGTGTTCAATCCCCCACCCAATTGTGTTCCATTATGGGCACCACCATTTAAGAAGGACATGGATCCACTGTAAGCCACCAGAATGGCAAAGAACCTTGAATAAAATCCATAACCATCAACCATCAACAAGCATTTATCATGTGCCTACTAGATGCAGGCAGGGCAGCGAGGTGGGAGTACGAGTAGACCCCCAACCCTGGAGTTAGAAAGATTCACCTTCCCGAGTTCAAATCTGGCTTCAGACACTTACTGGCTGTGGGATCCTGAGCAAGTCACTTAACCCTGTTTGCCTCAGTTTCCTCATCTGTAAAATGAGCTGGAAAAACCACTCCAGTACCTTTGCCAAGAAAACCCCAAAGTGGGTCACAAAGAATAGCACCAGATTGAAACAGTTCAACAACAAACTGGGCTAGGTAAGGTTCTAGGTGCTGAGGGTACAAAAAGAAAAAAATCCCAACTCTCATAAATGCTCTCAAGGAACAAATACTTCTTTCAGTGTATCCAGAATCAAGATAAATAGAATAAATACGAAATAAATACAAGGTAGTTGGGAAGGGAGAATGGCACTAGTGACTGGGGAGATGAGGAAAAGCTGCTGCTTTTTGCAACTTGTGGGAAAAATCTCACTTTAACAGCAAATTGCCCCAGTCACTTTCTTTGCCGAGAAAATCCCAAATGGGGCCGTGAAGAGGTGGACGTCGCTGAAAAATGGCTGAACAACAACAAGAGGTAGAGATGAAGGAGGAGTGCACCTGGGGCACTGGGAGCTGTCCAGGGCAAAGGTACCGGGGGAGAGGAGCGCCGTGTGGGGTGCATGGAAGGAAGAAACTGGACTGGAGAATGTGGCTAAAAGAATAATGTCCAACGAGCCAGGAAAAAGAGGATGAGTGGAGGGCAAGTTGTGAAGGTCTTTCAAAGCCCAAGAGAAAAGCAGACATGTGATCCCAGAATCAATAGAAAGCCCCTGAAGTTGTGATTTGTTTTTTTTTTTTTAATTGACTTGGCTAGATGTGAGTGTATGGAAAATCACTCTGGTAACTGTGTGGGAGAGGGATTAGAACAGGGAGATCCTTTGGGAAGGGGCTGATGGGAAGGCTGCTGCAACAACTAAAAGGTGGGAGATTATCAAGCAAGGAAGATCAGCTGTGAGATCTTTGGGATCTCTTGGGTTTAACTCACTGGCCACTAAAGTCTCTTTCAAAGCTAAAATCCCATGATTCTCTGAAGATGTATCCCAGGCCATGTCACAAAGGACGGACACGTGTATGGCATGGCCCTATAGGAATAGGATTTGAATCCAGGTCTTCCTAGTTCTAGACAAGCCAAGCTATCCACTGCAGCTCCTGACTACATAAGAATAACGCTACTGAAATGAAAGGGATTTTTTAAGGCTATTTTAGGGGAAAGAGAAGTATCAGAGAAAGGAGAGAACTCTGCTGAGGGTGGATGGGATGGTGAGGGCCAGCGGACAAGAGAAAACAGTTGCTCAGTTTTATTTTGTAAATAAAATACAGAAATAATGTGAGAGGGTTTGAGACTGGGGCCTCCTACCTGGTTTTTTGTTGTTGTTGTTGTTGTTGTTTTGGGGGGTTGTTTTTTTAACCAGGTTTCTTGCTTCCCATCTCACAGACTAACCACTCAACAGCCACCGGCAGCTACATAGTCTAATGAAGGGGAAGGTCAGGACAAGTCTCTTGTATGAAGCAGGCCAAGGATGGGAAGGGACAAAACAAAATCCCGATTAAGGGCAGGCCCCTCAGACAAGGAAGGAGACAATAAGGGAGTGGCCTGGCCCTGGATCCTAAAAGTAGCAAGGTTTCTGAGCCCGGGGAGTGTGACCTGAGAGCAATCTTGAAGAAGGACATGGGAAAATGGAAATACTGACCCGGTTCCTACACACGCTAAAAATCCCAACAAGCATAAATTCTCGCAACATCACATATATGCCTAAAGTCAAAGCAGCCGTGAAGCAGCCCCCCTCGGGCCTCCGGGGCCCTTGCTTTGCAGCCTTGGCTTTCTCCCTGCCAACGACGGTTGCTCGGGGCCATGATAGATCTGACTTTTTCTTTGCTCCAGTGATCAGACGGAGCCTGGCTGGCTCAGGGTTGGCCCAAACCGCCCTTCATTTGGAGCCGAGCCAGAGCCATGGTCCAAGGAGGGGACAAGGTCGGGCCTTCTTTCCATGGCCTTCTCCGGCCGCGAAGGCCGTTCGCCAGGGAGCGGAAACCAGCAATATTCAAAGCTGGGACTCAAGGTGTGGCCTGTGTTCCTTTAAGCCCTGGGCTTCTTGAGCTCGGGCTGAGTCCCCACCCAGATAAACCAAGAAACCAAAGATGGAGGGAAGCTGGCCCCTGCAGGAGGGATGGCTGCTGGGTCTCCTTCTCAGCCTTTTGCTTCAAGGTGAGTTGGGGTCAAGTAGGTGACAGGATCGTAGAGTCAGAGAACACAGGGACTCCAGCCCAGTCCGCTCTTTTACTGAGGGCCACAGACCTACCTAAGTTCATACAGCGAGCAAGTACCAGAAGGATGATTTGAACCCAGGTCCTCGTCTTTCACAGCTGGCATTCTTGCCACACTAGCCCTCCCTCCCGGGCACAGAAGCAGTAAGTGTGAGAAGGGTTGAGACTCGGGCCTCCTGCTGGTTTTTTTTCCTTCTTCTTTTTTTAACCAGGCCTTCTTGTTTCCCATCCCACAGACTAACCACTCAGTAGCTACCGGCAGCTACATAGTCTAAAGGAGGGGAAGGCCAGGACAAGTCTCTTGGATGAAGTATGAGACAAATAACGGCTTAGTGAATAGAACACAGGGCCTGAGTTCAAATCCACACTCAGATACTTACTAGCAGTGTGACCCTGTCTCTTTGCCTTATTGTGCCTCAGTTTCCTCATCTATAAAATGTAGATGATAATAGCATTGGCTACCAGGACTGTCATGAAGAGCAAATGAGGTTATATTTATAAAGTACCTTGTACATTTAAAATGCCATATACAGGCTAGATATTTTTCTTTTCTTTTTTGCAGTCATTTTAATAAAATTTTGAGTTGCAAATTTTCTCTCTCCTTCTCTCCCTTCCCTCCCCTTCCTAAGATGGTAAGCAATTTGATGTAGGTTATAGATGTGCAATCATGTAAAACACACAGCCATTATTCTTTTTTTTTCCTTTGCTGAGTCAGCTGGGGTTAAGTGACTAGCCCAGGGTCACACAGTTAGGAAGTGTTAAGTGTCTGAGGTCAGATTTGAACTCACGTCCTCCTGACTTCAGGGCTGGTGTTCTATCCACTGCGCCCCCTAGCTGCCCCTTTTTTGATATAGGTTATGGATGTACAATCACATAAAACACATAGCCATTATTCTTATAAGTACCCTCCCCCCACTCCTATCTCTTGTCCACGTGTACGCTGGCTCCCTCAGCTCTCTTCCCATTTAGGCCCCCTTCCCTTGCATCTTTTTGTTTGCATTCATCGACAGCTCTCTCCAGGTACAGTAGCCAATTTACAACAATCCTAAATTGTTTCAGAAACCCTGACAATGTAATTCTAATGGGCAACCAGTCAACAAGCACTTATTAAGTACCTACTACATGCCAGGCACTGGGTGGGATACAAAGAAAAGCAAAAGAGGCCCCCCAAAACTAAAAAAATCCTCAAGGAGATCACAATCTAATGGGGAAGACATAATACCAAATAGAAGATCTATAGTGTCAAGAGGAGGTAAACTCAGAGGGAAGGCACCAATAGGACAGACCAAGAAAGAAGGTAGGATATGAGCTGACTCTTAATGAATCGGGGAATTCAGAGACGAAGGGGAGGAAGGAAACCATCGCAGAGCTGGAAGACCACTGGAAAAGAGAGATGGGAGGTCAAGTGTGAGGAGAGTCAGAAGGCCTGTGTTGCTGTGTCATAGAACAAGGAGAGAATAATGCATAAGAAACCCAGAAAGGCTGAGAAGATCGTTAAAAGCCAACCAGGATTTCACATTTGCTTCTAGCCATAATAAGGAGTCACTGGGGTTTAGGGTGTAGGGCTGTAACATGGTCTGACTCACTCTTTGGAAAGATCACTTGGTAGTCAAATGGAGAACGGATTGGAGTAGGGAGAGATTTGAGTGAAGGAAACCAACTAGAAGCTTTGCAAGAGTCTGGGCAAGGGGAGGTGAGACCTGAACCAAACATTGAAAACTCGGTAACAGATTGCACAGAGAGGAGAAATATGAGAGAGGAATCTAGGACAGCATCATGATTGTTAGCCTGGATGATTGGAAAAATGATTGTGATCAAAACAGTAATGGGGATGTAGAGAAAAGGATGAAATTTGGAGGTGGAGTGGGGGGAACGCAGATGAGTTCTGATTAAGATCGGTTATGGGTGAGATGCCTACGGTATGTCCTTCTGAAACATTCAAAAGATAGTTGGAGATGCAAGAACGGAGGTCAGGAGAGAAGTTAGGGCTAAATAAATAATATAAATAAATATATTATATTTAATATATTATTATATAATACATATAATATAAATAAATGCATACAATAATTAGCACAGAGATGATAAATGAACACCATAAAAAAGTGATGGGATCACTATTTCATTATGGGATATTATATCACTAAAATGGAATGGAGGGAGAAGAGAAGAGGATCCAAGGCAGAGTGCTGGAGGATAATTAATCCATGACTATGGTTAATGAGCATAAATAAAAATATAGAAAAGAATATTGAAAAAAAAGAACTCAGCCAGGTAGGAAGAAAATTAGGAGAAATCACTGCCCTGAAAACCTAGAAAAGGGAAAGTATCAAGGAGAAGAGGGCACTCATAGCATCAAAGGCTTCAGAGAAGTCTGGGAGGAGGAGGATTGGGAAAAGGCCATTAGATTTGACAGCTAAGAAGAGTGTTTGTAACTTTAAAGAGAGAAGTTTCAATTGCTTGATGAGATTTGAAGCCATAGTTCAGAGGGATTAGAATTCATTAAAGGAGAGGAAGTGGACTCATAGAAGTAGATGGCTCTTATTAAACTAAGAAAAAGAAGAGTTATTGGATGAGAGCTGGTAAAGATGGTTACGTCGTGTGAGGATTTTGTTTTTGTTTTTTTGTGGATGAGGGGAACATGAGTGTAGGAGAGTGCTGGTCATGGAACAGTTCTGGAGTAGAAAGACTGAACTTGTGCTGAACAGGGATGCCTTCTATGCGATCTAGGGTGAGGATAAATACATTGTGGGAGGGGGGATTGAGAAGACTTAGAAAAATGTTCCATAAATGACTTTAAGTGGAAGCTAATGTTTTTGTAGTAGAAAGACTGTTGGCTTTTCAGCCAGATGGCCAGAGTTCAAATCCTAGCTCTGCCTCTTAATGTGTGGCCTCAGACAAATAATTTAACTTCAGTTGGCTC